>NW_020799101.1:24188982-24247425 GCF_003259725.1 Athene cunicularia | reverse complement strand
AGAAAGAAAGAAAGAAAGAAAGAAAGAAAGAAAGAAAGAAAGAAAGAAAGAAAGAAAGAAAGAAAGAAAGAAAGAAAGAAAGAAGGACACTTCTTAGAGCTCAGATCTGTGTAACTTCTCTATTCCATGTTAAAAAAGAAAAATCATTTCTACAAAGAACAAAGTCGTCCTAGAATTTGTGGAAGTTACTCCACCACAAAGATCTAGTATTTGTAACATTCCTGTCATCTATTAAGGCTGATGAACAAGTTATCATAGATGGTATTGGACTCAAAAGAAAATTTAGTTCAGCCAGGATGTATTTGTTTTTCCCCCCATCTTGTGATCTCTAGGCAGTAACTGAAGAGCAACCACAAATCTGTCCTTCTAAACAATGCAACACTTCATCAGCAAGGCTTCTTGAGAAATAAAAGGCATGCTGCATTGTACACAGACTACTGACTGACACTGAACTCCAGAGGGGCAAACCAACTTGGGATGGGCAAAAAAAACCACAGAAGGATTTTAGCTGCTTGTCAGACTAGGGATCACTGTCACCTGCAATACAAAGGAAGTTTTATAAGAACTACTTAGAACTGTAAACAAATAGACTGCAAAGCAACATAGTAGGACCCATCTTTAAAAATGTTTCCTGAGCAGTGAAACTGTTAACTGTATGCACAAGCTGCAATACAGCTCTTGCTGGTCAACAAATACCAGCTCAAATTAGATAGCTATGATGTAGTTACTATATATTTTTCATTAACTTATCTTGTAGCTGTCAGAGTTCTAATTTTGCAATCTTAATTTAACCTATTTTTTTGTTGTTGCCAACACGGACAATGAGGCTGAACTGAGCAATTTCATGCCTTTATCTTACATACCAGTTGAAGGCCAACAGCTTTGGTTGTAATGATTCTATAAAAAATTTAGAAAGAGCTCATTATATTAATAGATTGCTATTCAGTACATGTAGAATCATTCCACTTGTGATAAGTATTTACTACCCCAATTAGTCTCTCAGTAACAGCTCACTCTGTAACGTAATGGAATACCCTCAGTTCTAGTTTTCATTATGCAATCAACAAAAAGAAAACATTTACTAGCAGAGATTTGTAAGAATTCTAAGAGAACTTGTGAAGATGTACTCTGATAGTAGCACACTGCCTCTGATAAAACTCAGTATGTATCTAACAAGAAGTAGGTTTTGTTAAGACGATTGGCTGGAGCGTATTAAAGACATCTTTTAAATCACTGCAAGAAGAAGATTAGGACAAGTTAATCTTAATATCAGAGCCGTAAGGCATCTTTGAGATTAAAACACTCCATTAATTCTTTGCACAAGAGTTACTCTCAGTCTCTAATGTAATTTGTTTCGCACTGTCTTTCAAGCTTGCCCCATCTTACAAACTCTTGCCAGTGCAGGGGTGTTGGGAGGTAAGAAGCACTGTATCACCTACTAACAGATATGCCATCCTTAATTTGTGGCATAATAATTTCTCTTGGTATAGCTTATTTCAGTCAAAGGAGGAATTTATCCAGCAATAAGTTTACCCTGACAAATACCACAGCTTTACTGATGTTAGCATGACCTCATCAGAAATACTTTGCTAGGAGGACTATCAGTTTTGCAGGACTGCTTACCTGGGTAGGTTTCTATTTCTACTTCAAAAAGCCTGTATTTTCAGACATTTGGAAGTGCTTAAATCAAAGTAAACTGGTGATGAAAACCTGGTTACATATATAATTCTCCAGAAGTTTGTTTCTTCAAGTCAGAGTGATGCTGTAATATATTCAAGCTTGTAAATTTTTCCACATTAAAACCCCCTTGTTTTTGCAAAGGCTTAAACTTCCATTCTGTTTATTATTCCTACTTTTCTGTCTTTTGGTTGGCTGTTTCAGTGGAAGACATAATTCAGCATACTCTGCTTTGAAACAAGCATTTTTCAAATTTCAACCAGGAATTCAATATTCTTTTGCTGATTTAACAGATTCTCCACTAAGCTTTCAGAAGCTAAGTTGCATCCTGAGGGATTATGAAGATCTTTTGCAATCTAATAAGTCGTTTTCTGGACACTATACCTGTAAATACCTCATCTTTAAAAAAAATACAACCACCGATTCCTTTTTTGAGAAGGCATTAAAGCACTACTACTCTTTTACTGTCATGAACATGTTTTTCATCTAATAGATAGAAAATACTCTCTTTAAGGCTTCTCCTGAAAAGCACAGGTCCAGTATGACTTCTAAGAACATTTGCACAATGAAAAAAAAAACCAAAAATCAGCAAAATGTTTTTAGATTCGCCAGGTAAAGAAAGGACAAGCATGACTTCAGAATATGTGACTGGAAGGAAGGGACAGATTAAAAAAAGCAGCGTCTATTTAAGGGCTATAGTAAGTAAACTGAAAACTAGAGAAAGTAGAGTGATATTTCAAACTAAAAAACACTGGAACACCAAACAAAATTCCAGTTCAACATTGATCAAATACCAACACTTCTACCTTTTAAGGAAAAGCTCCACTAAGGGAGACAGAGAGAGCATGATGCTCTTAAAAACGCTGTAATAGATGTTTAAGGACCAAGAATGGTAATATCTGCCAGAACAGGGGCTTGTAACATCTGTCAAAGATGATTCATAACATGAACTCACATCGCAAGGCAGAAAGGGCGATCAAGACCAATTCACATGTATGACTCTGCCAAAGGCAGCACTAACTTACACAATAATGGAAAGGTCACTTCCTATAGCAACCTACTCTTTCAGCCTCAAAAAAAAAAAGGTGATTTACAACAGCTCAAAACCAAGATGGAGGTTTAAAGCAAAGTTTTCACTGATTTCTTCTGAGAGATCATATTCTAAAAGCTAATAAGGAAAATTTTTTTTATACATTACATAAGATATCTTATTTTTCACAATATTTTTCCTATCTCATTGTTTAAGTCCCAGGGACAAGATGGCTCCACTTGCACCAGTCTGCTTCCTCTAAGTTTGTACGTGTGAGCACTGCACTGCTGCCAGTATTTGCAGCAAGAATTTTACATCCTTCATGTCAGACACCATCTACAGATTTTCATTACAGGTCTTCAGAAAAGCATTATATACAATTATACAACGTAACCTGAGATTACACAGAGACATATTAAAATGTATGGGTCAGAATACTATATTCCCCCAGTTTTACATTACAAAGCACCAACTCACACACACAAACGCCAAGAGAACCTGCCAAAACAATGAAAAACTTAAAAAAGTAATTAGAATAATTCCTTAACTCAATGCTATTATGTTACTGCTTAATAGCTCAAACTAATATTTAGCAAACCAGTCTGAGGGGAGAGGCACTGCTGGGGGTATCCAGGTTTAAAACAAGCTTGGAAATAGCAAGAGTCACTATGGGAAGAGTCTTTAGGCTTTGTGTCTAGTGTCTGGGGTCATCAGAAGGACCGAGCATCTTCCACTAGGGGCCACTGCTGCACAGAGGGAGACCCGAGGGCAGCTGCAGACTCGCTGTCAGGATACACCGCATCAAGGTACAGCCATGCTTAATTAATTCATCCAGGAGACGCTAAGAACTTCTAACTGACAGCTGAGTCAAGTTATTTATTCTTCTGACACACTTGCGTGCTTCCCGAGTTCACCGCTTGGGAGATAAACTGCAAATAATATAGGAGGAGAAGCCCAGTTTAAGAGCCAGTGCACTTGAAAGCATGAATGAGGAAATAAAAAGACTGCTGAGAGCTCATGTTCGTGGCCATATGGCAGCAGCATTAGCAACGATTTATTTTAAGAGAAGCAGTGAAGGGCTTGGCTCATGACCACTCTGAGTTAACCCCATGTCTATGACTTTTTAACAAGACTGTATACAGGGCATTTGCCTGGATTACGTGGGTACTGAGTATGGAGCCACCGCAGAGGTAATGGTAAAAATGTTCAGTGCTTTAAGAGAGGAAAAAGTAAAAATTCATTTTAAAAAATTGGCAATGGCAGAGTCAAGGAGATTCAGAAATGGAAAAAGGGGAAAAGAAAAATTATGGCTGATGTTCTTGGCATTGTCTCCAAGAAACAAAATTTATGCTAAGTATCTGTCATTGCATTTTTTATCAAGCTAAATAGTTCCAGTGGAGTCTAAAGGCATGCCAAAAACCAGCTGGGTACATGTATTGTGTACTCATTGAGTTTATATATGCTGGTGAGATTGAAGCCTTTGGCATACTCCAAAGCCCAGAGTATTTTTATATTTGCACTTTCTGATTTTGTTTGCAACCACCAACTGCATTTAGAGAACTCCAAGGCAGCCTGCTTGCACCATGAACTCCATCATAAACAGAAACAGCTCTCACCATGAAGAGATCATGTCTTGATGTGACTGGAAAGATCCTGATGATCTGTTGAAGAACTGCCATTTAAGATATAGTCTTAAAGAGGTTTTAAAAGAACTTTGGTTGAATGTGTCATCTAATATCATAGAACAGTTTGGGTTGGAAGTGACTTTTAAAAGTCATCTAGTTCAACCCCCCTCTGCAATAAGCAGGGACATCTTCAACTAGATCAGGTTGCTCAGAGACCCATCCAACCTGACCTTGAATGTTTCCAGGGATGGGGCATCTACCACCCCTCTGGGCAACCTGGTTCCAGAGTCCACCCTCATCATAAAAAATGTCTTCCTTATATCTAGTCTAGATCTACCCTCTTTTAGTTTAAAATCATTACCCCTTGTCCTGTTGCAACAGGCCCTACCAAAAAGTTTTTTCCCATCTTTCTCATAAGTCCCCTTTTAGTACTGAAAGGCTGCAAGAGGCAACTTTCCCAGAAGATCTTACTAATTGTTCAAAATAACACACATTCCACAGTTTATTATTCTATTAATAGAAACTCTCTGTTGGTGAACACAAAAGAACTTGACTGATCCAAACATCACAGCGGTAGTATTGCCCAACCTTCTCGTAGCCAATAAAATAGTATTTGTATTAACATAAGTCTGATTTCTTCATACTGCCTTGGTCTGTATATCATTTAAACTGTAACTTCCCTAGAGCAGTCATGATCTCTGTACAGCAGTGAGTACAACAGTCTTAGCTCATGTCAAAGGTTTTCTGTGATATCGTGACACACAAAGATGTTACAAAATGACATGGTAATAAAACCAGCTGAAATGGCTACTCACCCATGCACAGCCATGACAGTATTATAATTATTTGATTAGTCCTCTTTTGCTTCAAACAGCAGGCTTCATTATGTGAGCGGAGAGACTTTGAAATAAGATACATGTGCAAAGGAGACCAGCATGAATAAACACTTTAAGCAGTTAGTAAAAGCAGTATTAAAAGCAATTGATTTAAACTGAGCCAATGTTTATCAGACTACAGAAGACAGCTTTTTTACAGCAAAAATTCTTTTAAAAGATCCTGAAAACTCAAGCTTTAAAGAGATAGAGACTAAACCAGTACAATGCTACTGACATCACAGGAAAAAAAAAAGTTAACGGATCATCCTGCCTCAAATCTGGCCAATGTTGGCTCCTAAAAATCAGCATAAAGCAAACATTTAGTAATAGTTGCAAATACATAAGATGAGTAAATTCCATTAAGGAGGTTTATAAATGCTGAAATTTAGAAATTATTAATTAATCCATAGTCATTAACGTAAGATTACAAATGTTCTAGTTTTGCCTAGACTCAGTACTATTTTTGTACCAACAGCTAACACAAAACAGTAATGGGTAACAGCAGAATTCTGGGATTAGAAAGGTAATACACAGGCATTACCTCCAGCTATAAATTTTTACCAAGGTACCACATGGCAGATCAGGATTCACATACATACCAGCCAGGCAATTCAGAACTTAAGGACTGTCTACCACTACCACTTCCTCATTTCTGCATATAGTTGAACTAGGTATCTCAGTGGTTAAAAGTATATCCAAACTACCCTACAGCTCCTATCCATATCCAAACTACCCTACAGCTCCTATCCATATCCAAACTACCCTACAGCTCCTATCCACGGAGGCAGCACTAGAAAGTATCTAAGATGCAAGAGTTCAGTCCAGAGCAAGAGTGGCTGAAAATGTTTTGCAAGGTAAAACTTGTTAAATTTACAAGAAGGAAAGTAACTTTTTAGTAACTCAATTCTTTAATTATTTTTTTGTCCACATGCATATTTAATCATCTGGGTGCACATACATCATCAGTAATCAACTTTTATACTTTCTGCCTTTGTAGTTGGCACAATTGTAGAGCAACTTGCATCTTCCCCAGTGTGACTGAAACAAGGCTAATGTTCAGCCTTGCAGGTGTCCTTTACAGTCTCTCAACTAAGGAATTAGATAACATATGAAGGACTCAGAGAGAGGTTACTGTACATGAGAACACATAAAAGTATTTACATTCCTTAAGAAGGGTACATCTACAAATCCACAGGATGGAAGACTCCAAGCACTCCCTGTCATTACAAGTAGCCAACAGCGGGTCCATGTCTTTAAAACATAAATGAATGAAGGGCTGCTTTATCAAATGCAGCATCACCACCAGATACTGTACCAGTGGCAGAGATTTTGATGAAGCTGTGACTGAAACATGAGATGACTGACCTGCAGATATCCAAAAGATATCTAAGTTTGCTAAAATATTCTAACATAGCCTGAGCTGAGTATGCTTCCACTACTAGAGAAGCATCTTCTGTAACCAATCCCAATAGGCCATGGAGGGACTGCAGTCACTGAGAAATTGAAGTCTTGGGCAAAAATCAATTGCTTTCCATACTGGGAAGTAAAGTTTCAGCCCTAAAGTACAAAGCTTAAACCAAAAGTGCAAGAAGGTAATATCCTGAATTGGGTGAAAGTCAAACATCATCAGGAAGAAACTACTACTAAAAGCTGTCAGTCATTCCTCTGTAAGAAGATCACCAGAAAAGTAACCTTCATAGAAGAGAGAAGCAGCTAACTCTTGGCCTGATGAGGCATACAAGTACATCAGGAATGAAAATTGGAACTTACCTTAGAGAAGCAGCTTTTTTACTAAGGGACACACTTTTATTTGACTGCTTTGGTATTTCAGGGCTACAGGGTGACAATGTTGAGAATGGCACCTTGAAGACATAAATGATGCAAGAAACCTATCTAGCCAATGGGTAGATTTGAAAGACAGCAAGCAAACAGCTGCTCCAGAACTGCTGAGCTAGAGCTTATACATGGCACAGAACAGCCTATTTTGTAAGATAAGAATGTTCCCTTGAATCTTTCCTGCTTACCAATTAGCACAGCCTTTGTAAGTGTAACGGAAGTGTTCTAGACATGAGCATCATTCAACTCCAGACAGAGGTTCCCAATGCTTTAATGCACAAATGCTTTTATGTGCAGAACTGCTGAGTTCTGCACAGTCAGATCTGGGAGCACCCAATATGTCTATGATCTGTCTAAGAAATGAGGCATCAGAATTATCCTCGCCAGCCCAGGTCTAGTAGAATTGCTACTGCCACATTTTACTGGGCTTGTTAAAGACCGTTAGAAGGAATCTCGTCTCAGGACAAGTTGGCCAAAGTTGACCACGGGTTGGAAATGCACACAAGCAGACATAAATCAGCTACGAAGCAGCAGGAATTGATATCTTTAAGTGTTGTTAATGCAATGAGGTCATTCTAGAATGCATCTTGCACAGACAATGACTCTGGAAACATCCACTCTGCACCTTTCCCTATGGTCCAACAGCACTAGAAAAGGCACTTGTGAAATATAAAATAAGGCTTATTATTCTCTCTGTAAAAATATAAAATGTCCCAAGATGCTGAAAATAGCGTGTTACTGTTGTGGGAGGTACCATTTTAACTTTTCCTAAAATCCTTTAGATTGGAAGAGATGTCTTCAAATCAGTCTGTCCAAATCGCCTGCTCATACAGGGTCAGCTAGAGCAGACTGCCCAGAATTGTGACCAGTTGGGTTTTGATTGTCTCCACAGATGAAGGAGTGGAGGACAAAACAGTCCATAGCCTCTATTCACAGCCTGTTCCAATGTTTGACCACCCTCACAGTTTCAGGTTTTCAGAAACATCTTCCCTCTTCGATAGAACCTAAAATTGTCAAAAAGTTATCATTTACTAGATTAAAAAAAATAATTTAAAGCTAAAATTAACCATATTAATTCAGTTTTACCTTGTACTTTTAGCTGCCTCCCACAGAAGATAAAATTTCAAGTCTATCAGTTTGAGAGACTAATAACAACTAACACTTTGCAACTTTTGCTCATCAACATGCTGCACATAATAGATATGAGCATCTAGCCTAAATGGCTTGAAGCTGCTGAGGTATTTTGCCCTCAAAAGATGAAGGCCCAAGCTGCCAAACCCCAGAATATTACGCATCCGCTTCTTATGTACCCTGGCAGTCAAACTGGGAGTCAAACTTGACAGGGCACTTTGCTCATTATACATAAAATGCTTGACTGAATTTTAGTAACAACTCAACATGGCTCCAGAGTTATTTTAACCTATGGCAAATCCCCACATGAATGTCCAAACTGCCTAGCCACAGAAATAACAAGCATAGCAAAGCCAGGTTCAAAGTGTTTTCTCTTTACAACTAAATCTAAGATAAATGTTATTCATGCCACACTATGCAAACATAACTACAAGGACTCCAGCTTGAAAAATAAAACTGGTAGGAAAGTAAGAACTAGTAATGACTGTTATTACTGCTACCCTTGCACAAGTAAGAAATACAAAAATGCTTTACAGAATTAGCTGATGACACTTCCCTCTGCAGCAATTAGCCGCACAAAAGGTGTCAAAAGAACTTGGCAAGAATAAGCTTCATCGTGGTGTTGCTATCGTTTTTGGGTTTTTTTAAACAAAAAAACCCAACAAATTGAGGAAATTTCTAAAGCTAAAGCAGTAATGTGTGGCAAAACAATTTAGAATCATGTCCGAAATAAAAGAAAATTTGGAAGTGGAAACCAACATTCTCAACAAATCAGACACTATAGCAGGTCATATTCAGGATGTTCTACTTGCAAGCATTTAAACTTGTTATTAGAGTGGAGTTATAATTTAGATATGAGAATCAAAGCTGCCTCTCCCCTCCAAGACTTTTGCAGACATTTCTGTTTAACAACCATTATTGGCTCATATTTTTTTGGTCAGAGCACAGAACTGAGCCTTAATGTATCATGTAATTAGGCAGGTTAGAAGAAGTAATAATACTTTGGCTGGGACAGCAAGAAAAAGTAGTAGTTGCCAGGAAGACCAATTAAGTAGCAAACTATGTAACACCACTCTGAACTTTTACTTATAGGTGCAACCTGACTACTTGGCAAGTTTTCAGAAAAGGAACCTACCTCCTTGAAGCTATAGCAACCAACAAGTTTAAGTATAACCACTGCTTGACAAAAACCCTTTAATAATCTGCACTATATGCTAGGTGAGAACTTCAGTATCAGTCCTTGGGTGGTAAAGTACAATAAATGGTACCAATTACACCAGAAATACTGGATTTTTAACATTACTTTTTCAAGCTCTACCTCAACAGATAAATGGAATTGAACTTGCAGCAAGAATTACCTCCTGAAAGATTCCATGCATGCTATCTTGCTTTCTGAGATTTTCCTTTAGAGATACATCTAACAGACAAAAATAAGCAAAACCTTTGTGACCAATGACAGGGGTAATTTCCATAAACAATATATATTTCTTATTTTCTACTACTCTGGACATGAAGCCTCTAAATTACCCATTACTGCCAAAAAGCTGCAGCCTTGCCAGGGCCATGTAATTTATCACAAACAGATGGTGTTCTGTCAATAAAGGAGGGGCTGCTATCATTTGAGGGCAGAATAATTACCTTCCCTTTGAACCAAGGACAATGTTTTCAATAAAAACGCAAAGCTGTTTAATGCAACTTCCAGTCTGTCAGACTCCCACTGTGCAGCTCCAGGATTCATTAGACTCACAGAAGCGAAGGAGACCATTTGTTAAAAACATAGCACAAGTCTCTCAGAGAGGACACTGATGATACACAATTTAAAAAGATAAGAGACATTTTGAATCCTCTTTAAAAGCTTTTTGCATAGACTTTTTCCATCTCAAGTTTTACAGGAAAAGTAGCTGTACTACATTAAAATGCCACTTATGTCCTTGGCATTTTAAGTAAACTGTGGTAGATCTTCACTGCTCTGGTATGCACTTCTGACTCTGCATTTTTTCATCTCAAAAGTAGGAGTAGCAACATTTGTTCTGGGAGGATGACTAATAGGTAAGAGTTTGCAAAGCACGGAGAATTAACGGTTAGCTAGGAAAGAAATAAAATAGAGCTGAAAGCTCTCTTTTCCAGACCAAAACACTATTAGGTGGACATTCCTCTGACTTCTGGAAACACATCCCAATTATACTGGAGTAATTCAGAAAACTGTCCCACACAGTGCAATTAAACAAGTTACAATACAACCAAATGGCACCTTCACTTTGAGCAATGCAAGAGACTGGATGAATTTCACTATGTACTAAATTTCCCCTAGAGCTTCAAACACTGCCAAATAAAAAGCAGTAATTATTTGAACGCTCAAAGTATTTTCTGATTCTGCTTCCATGACAAATTTTGACTTTCAGCTTCCCCTTCTTTCAAGAGTACATATTTAATGGTTAAGAAACACATCCTCTTTCCACAACAGCAGAACATTTTGTTCATTTTGAACAGCCAGAATAACTGTCAAGCTTGAGAAGTTAAAGGTGAGCTGCAAGACAGGTGTGCCCACTTCTAGGAATTACGTGTAACAGAATACAATGGTAATGTTCATGTTCAACAACATCCACAGAGACAGACAGATATCTTTTTTACTGACACTTAAAACTCTCCTCAGAGTTTGAGCATTTCTTGCACTTACACAGTAGCCTTCAATGGACATTTTGTAGGCTTCTCTGAAGTCCAGACACAGGTATTCTGCACCTCATGCTGAGTGTGCAAAGGTGCACACAAGAGAAAGTTCATTGTTCCTTACAAGATAAGAGGCCTTTGTGCCAATTAGCCTCATCTTGATAACAAACCATTTCTACTGTTCCTGTTTTGTACAATATTATTCTCTTCAACTCTGCTGTATTACACTCAGAGCATACTACAAAATCATCTTTCCCAAGATTGCTGCCAGACCGCTATTAAAGCTACTTTAATGACAAAGTAGTGAAAATTGAATACATGTTGCATCATTAGAAACCAGTCAAACCAATCAATCAAGCTAAAGGCAACTGAAGTCATTTGTCTTTACACAAAGAAAATAGAATCACAGAATATTTTAGGTTAGAAAAGGCCTTTAAGACCATCAAGTCCAACCGTTAACCTAACACTGTCGTCCACCACTAAACACCTAAACACCACATCTACATGTCTTTTAAGTAGCTCCAGGGATGGTGACTCAACCACTTCCCTCGGCAGCCTGTTCCAAAGGAACTACCAAGATTAACTGATGCATTGTAGTTGGAAAAATGAAGCCATAAGCACATGGGCTACCCCACAGCACAGATGATCAGCTGCTAATTATGCCAGCATTTACAGCAGGGCAGAACCACTGTAGCATGTTCAGAATCTTCCTCTTGATCAACCTCCTTCTGTAGTAAGTGACTGAAGAAGTGATATCAGTTTCTAAGTAACACCTTATCAAATCATTTAATACAACTCTAAGGACAAACACATCTGAACAGTTTTGCTGTGGGTTTTACTGTGACTTCTAGTTTGCATTTTAGATTTCCTGATTTAATCTGGATTTTCTAAAGCCAGCAACTGAATTAACCTATTGTATTAATTGAAACACATTAGTCCCTCTTGCCACACAGATGGATCGGTATCTGCATTGAAACGTAATTCAATGAAATGAAAAGGGTGGGAAGAATCCTACAAAAAACATACAAGGCATCAACAGTCAAAAGTTAACTTCAGAACAGTTCTGGGGAATACAGACTTTTAAAGGCTCCACTGTATGCAACATCGTGGGTATACTAACTAGCATTTTTAAAAATACCAGGTATTTTCAGCACTGTGATAAAAATACAGACAACAGCTCATCCTTGGAAACAATCAATGTATTCTTTCAAATCTCTCTTATTCAAAAAAATTGCTCCACAGTAGGAACAATGTGCAACTCTTTGGTACATCAAAAAGACAGGATTATTTATAATTTAATATGGAAAAATTTCAGCTGTCTTAATACCAGGATAATTCCAATGCATGCCACATATTTGTCACTGAAGTTTGTGCATTTTTGTGCCCTTATGTGCAGTCCATCAGTTGATGCATTGCGCTTAAGAGTACCCCCTCCCATACATTCGATCTCAGGTTGTTGAAGAGATTATTTGCCCTCTGAACCTAGATCTTTTTTCATCGGACCATTTATTTGTTCTAGGCACCATACAAGTCCTCAGGAGTTCACAGTTAAAGGGAAACCAACAACCTATTCTAGCAAAATGCATGTGTTTACATTTGTCAGCCTTTAAAAGAGATCTTAAGAACCACTGGATTTGCAGCAGTAACTTTCACAATGTTTAACACCTGAGCTGCAGTGTTTCTTCCCCCTCTGATTTTAAAAGCTGCTCCTTCCCTCTGTATAGATAAGAAAATGACACACCACAGGATACAGAGCCATTAGCATCTCAGACTCCCTGTGTGATAATTAGATGAAATGATTTGCTGACCTCAAGCAGTCTTCGAAGCATGCACAAGCAGAGAAGAGGGATGGATTATGCAGCGGGAGATACACTCCCTTATGTCTGCCTCTGCAAAGAGTCCTGCTGGAATAATTCTTTTCTCAAAACCTGGAAACACCTGGGCTGCTAAAAAATTTGTGGTTGTAGATGATGTTCAAGGACTGCTGTGGAACAGACCTTGCATACCAGTGTTTCATGTAAACCTAATGTACAAAAACTGTCATGAGGCCAGCTTTGCTCTCCAGGAGTTTAACTAATCAGTTCGCATTGGGTTAAAACAAAAAACTAAAAGCCAACCCCAAGACCTATATAGCTCTTCTATTTTAAAAAGCTAACCACAACTCCCATTCCCATTTACACAGACTTTTATTTATGTAAGACAGCATACAAAATAAAATTAATTGCTCACATTATTTATTGTCAGCAACCCCAACACAAAAATTACCAAATAGTAGATCCATACTGCATAAATCATCTATTTGAGTTAACCATGTAAAAGAGAACCACATCCTCAGACATAATGCCAACAACTTGTAATTTATTCCAATAACTCAATTTCAAGAGATGGGAAAGTATAATACAGACTCTTGCCATTTCTCTGCATACTGAAAATGCACTCTGTATTACAGAAACCTGCTACAGAAACTCATGAAAGCCTTAAAGACTGCTGGTTGTGGGTACCATCAGATTCCTTAGTGACTACCAGAATTACATTTAGCTGGTAATAATAAGCTTTAAATTTTTTTTCCCCCAGTATTAACTATAATGGTATACCAGATCCAAGTCAGATACTGCAGAAAATAGCAACTGTATCTAAAGTTCACACAACAGAGAACAAAAGACCTGATGCTCTTCATTTGTGTTCAGTGTGACTCTTTGTAGGAAATCAACTCAGACAGAAGTAGGAGAATTTGATGACTTTGGTGAAGAATGGATTTTGTCCAAAGCAAAAAACAACCAACCAAAATAACAACAAAAAACCCAAATTCAAATGTTGCCTCCTATGAATGGCTGTCAAACACACAAGCCCTTTCTGCTCAAAGTAGAATTCAAGAAATGCTTGGTCTGGTGGAGCTGATAAAAAAAAAAATCATCTATGAACCCTATTTTACCATTAAAAAAACAGCGAGAAAGTGAGAGCATGCATCTGTGTATCTGAAAATCAGTAAGACTGACTGAACACAAAATTATTGCTTATGCAAAGGATTGCACAGGAACAACAACTCCATTTCATGGACACATTACACTTACCTCCTCTGCTATGTTCCAGGCTCTGTGTAAGAATGCTACAGTGAAAGACTAGGCTTATGAAGAGATACAGAAGGGCACCCTAACTTCAACCCCACAAGTCACAGTATTTCTCCACAAATAACTTTTCCAGAGGCTAAATTTCTACTGAAAGCAATGTAAGTTCTCTCTTGAGTATCATAGCTAAGTATAATAGCTGTACAGACAGGACCAAGTGTCCTGTGAGAGGACAAAAGCACACTACCAGCTCAACTTTACTCTGATGCTAGCCGAAGGATCTTCTGAGAAACAGCAGCATTGCCTGCAACAATTCCTGCTGCCCACCTCACTCAGCTCCAGTGAATCCAGGAAGAAATTTCTGAAATATAATTCACGAGAGCAATACTTTTAATGACTGGGTTTTTTTACATTTAGCTGTTCGTGTTTGTTTATATACCTTGTACACTGTATCTGGCTACACTACTGTTACATGGCTGAAATTCACTGTATCCTAACAATTGTGATTTACAGTCATCTTTATTTTGAAGTTGAATGTAAAAAAACATTGGTTCAGATGAATCAATAATTTTAAAGAACAAGACTGGGACTATCCCTCCTGAACAAAGACAGTAAGTTTGTGTTGCCTGGGTATATGTATTATCTAACTGCATATTAATTATTGGGAGGATTTGTGGGATTGGTATTAACACTACTTACATATTAGCTCATACCAATTGTGTATTATCACAAATGTGCAGTCATGATAATAACATTCATAATCATTGCTAAGAAGCTGTACATACCCTGTTTGACAGCTATGCTTATGCCTTGCTGAAAAGAAAGGGAAAAGAAATGTGTGCTGGTCAGACTACTCTTCTGAACTAGTTACAGTGCCGCCACCATGAAGTTAAAAACATGAAAAAAACTTTATAGCATTTCAACAAAACTTATCTTGCCAAGTTAATGGAATTTTAGAGAAAACCAAGCATTTAAAAACTTCTACTTTCTTTTCATTATGATATCTTGGACACGGGAACTTAAAAAGCACATCTTTGCTCTTAAAATCTCAAGAACACGACAAAGCATTAGTGAAGAAGCAGCAGAAGGAAACAGACTCAAACCTTTGTACAACACAAATAGGCTGGCAGGCCTTTATGGCAGATTAAAGCCACAGAGAGAAAAAACATCAGGAACACATACAAACATCACATTTCTTTACAAGCTAAGGAATGTGCAAGCTTTGACAAAGCATATCATATAAAGGATGTTTATAATCTACTTCCATGGAGACAGTTCAGTAGCTTTACAACATAGCAACAAAGAGCGTGAACTGTATTTTCCACCTGGCTTGCGCAGAGTGTTTTTTTTATAATGGAAGCCAGTAGCAAAGCTAGCTGTTCTTTGGGATTTTAAAACAGCAACACAAGAGGGTAGAGAAATGCTCTTTGCCTCTGTAGTACAAGAGAAGATGAAGGATATGGCCTCTTCATATGTTTTAAGCAGGAAGTGTTACAAATGACTTAGTAACACCTAGTTTCAGCTAGCATTACTAACTGCCTTTACTAACTGTAAAATATCACAGAGATATAAAATACCTTACAGAACCAGGCAGATTATCACCTGCAGCTGACCATCTGCCATAAGAACAGCAAAACATGGAAGTGGGCTGATTTAAGACAGCTGTAGCCAAAAAGGAAGGATATGGTCAGTATAAAACATGAATACAGCTTTAGCTTAGGCATGAGAACAAAAAAATATCAGCATTGTAAGAACTCTTTCTGTGTTCAAAGTTCATTTAGAGTGGTAGCATAAATTCTCTTCTGAAGCTGTCTACCTCAAGAGATAGAAGAAACAATAAACAGCATCTATTGTACTGTTATATACTGTTAGCACAAGTTCTGCTAGGCTGGAGCTGACCATATATTGTATGTAAAGAACATCTATGCCATATATAGACCACCAGAAAAAGAGTATTGTAAGCCACATTGCTCTTCCCAGAATACAAAAAAGCTGTAGTGTACAGCAGCTTTTTCAAGAAAAAGCACAATGCTCAAGTTTAGTAGGTCTGTTCTACACAGACAACACTTTAAAGAAAAAGATACTTTAAACACTCCACAAATCATTACTACTACACAAAACCAAACGTGTATGGATTGTACAGCCCTCATATTAGACTACTCTCAAATCTGAATGGACCATACAAGCCTTCAAACCACCCTTCAATCTCACTGAATGCATCAAAACCAAAACTTAAGCAATCTTATGTATACCACCACATGGATCCAAGACTGTGCCTGAGCAGCAGTACCTTCTCCCACCACTCCAACAAATACCATTACAGCAGAACTATCAAAACCACTGCATCCCCCCCACACAGAGCTTCCTGGAACACAGTGTAATTTCCCCCCCCCCGGTTTACCAGGTATCTACAGAGCTTTCATGAAGACACTGCTACACAAATTCTTCACTTCATGATGAATTGTGAAAAGAATTCATTCTGAAGACCAGATACTTTTAGGGGAATATTTTTCTATCCCTTAGTAGTAACATTTCTAAGTTAACTATATATTGAAATCCATGGACTCAACCAAGATATTAGGGCATGACCTTCACAATCACAATTCAAGCTACTACTACCTTCTTCCAGATAGAGAAAATCCCGTAACAAAAAAATGGCCTTGAAACCTTCCTCTACTCCAAACTGGGCTACTTTCTCTCAAAACATGAAGGAAGCAGATACAAGTATGAGGTATTATAAAAATTTAAAAATTAAAATTTAATAAAAACAAGTGCATACAAAACAGTCTACGGCAAAAGCTCAGAGTTAGGAAGCATGATGAGCCTGACAGCCATACCTGTGTCACTGAATGCCCTGTGTTAACAGATGAGCTGTAAAATAACTACTTTCCAAGTTGGTTGTGGTTCATTGGTTTGGGTTTGGTTCTGGTTGTTTGTAACTACCAGCTGCAATTTTCACCTATATTTAAATTAATGTATTTTTCGTACTAGATCCAGTACTCTGGAAAAGTCCCACTCATGTATGGTTTGAATTAAAAATCACTAAATGTTAACTCCAGATGTTCCAGTAACCTCAGGACTGTGAAAATGAATACTACTTCAGTCCAAGTTAGCAAAGGTATGAAAAAGTAAACTTTTCCATATGGAATGTACATACCTAAACTTACAATAGTACCACCACAGGTGTATTATTTATCATCTTTAACCAGTTTTCCATGCCTGAATTACACAAAGCCTGTTATATTAAGTCATAACTAAGGGAAGGATAACTAGTAACTAATGCTTAAGGAGAATTTTTAATTACACTGAAGTATATTCATTGCAAAGGCATTCAAAAACAATTTCTAAACTTTAAGAATGATGGTCTTTATTTGCAGCTTGTTTCTTTTGTTTCTGTATTTCTGGTTGGGTGGTCTTTGTGTGTTTTTTTTTTTTTTAAATAAATATTTCAATTATCCACTGTAATAGTCTGAAATTTGTCTGGAAATGCTCTGGAAATTCTATTTGAGCAAAAGACTGATTATGATTTACAAGGTCTGCAGTTTCCTATGTATGTTGATTTACATATGGAAAAATATTTTTTTATCTATACATTTCTCTCCTCTAATCTCCTACCTCTCAGCAGCTGCTGATGTATCTGCTTCCCCTCTTAGAACCATTCCTCACAGTGCTTCTGTTGATGCTGGGACAGAAATCAGTTGTTCATCAACTTCTGATCAAATGAACAAATGAATTACTCAAAGAGTTTTTGTCTTGTCTAACAATGTAGAAGCAAAGGTGCATAGTAAACATTCCCTGTACTAAGCAGCCACCAAAGACCAGAGATGTAACAGCAATACACATAGAATCCCAAACCAGTTTTGACTTAAAAGTCCTTCATAACAATCCTATCTGTGGAAACATCTCTAGCTACATGTGCATCAGAGTGGAAATCTTTATAAATCAGAGAGGATCCAGGACATGTTTAACTGTGCAAGAGCTACTTTTGACAGCTATAGGAAACACCTCACAAAAATCAAACTTGGAAGAGAAGAATTAAGCTTTGCTGCATCCAGAACGTAAGTGAAGTAATTTTTCCTATCTTAAATTCTCTAATGCAAGAATAGTCTTCAGGGAAGTACTCATAGTGGAGTATAGTTTGTGTAGTTTTACAGAAAGGTTATTATTTATCAACAATATTAACATTTAGTCTGTCAGTATATTTATCCTGCCATTAGGTACATCTCTTAGGAGTATGTGCTGCAATTCATAGACTGAACAATATATCTAAGTACTCAACTTTGGAGCAGTTATTCAGTAACTGTTAACTGGTCTATGAGCTACTACCTTCCCTGTGGATCATATGAGCTGGTCATAAAAAGTACTTTTTTTTTTTTTAGGACTGCATTGTTTTTAGAATTTCAGAATCAGTATGGAATCACAAGGTTATACAACATTCACAGGCCTTAAATCCATTCTTCTGAAACTCAAAGTCAGTTCACCCAAATAGAGGGATTTATAGGTCACAGAAATCACAGGCAATGAGAAACAGCACAGATTAACTGCAGATAACCAACAACAATCTTATCCACATTCCCTACAGCTGCCTCAGCCACTGAGGTGCTGCTCTTACCTATAAAATCAAATGGGAGGTGTATAACTGCAAGAAACAATATTCAACAAGAGTCAGTTGATTGGTCCCACTCTATGTCAATACCCTAAAAGTTTCTAACAGCATTGTTGCTGAAACAGTTAGACTAATGCTCAAGTTCTAGCACAGAAAGGCTTGATACTCAGTGGAAGAGACACACCAGCCAGCTATAAAGCATCTGCCTTTGGTTAGAAACAGACAGTAATTGGCTCAAAAGAGACAGAGCTTGGGCATCCATTCTCCTATCTGGATAGTGAGAAAGGCTGAGGGGTGGGGTGTATTTGGTTATCTACTCTTCGGCAAACTTCTTTGGGAGACGGCAGCCATAAACACTGGAGTACCATCTTCTGGCCAAACTGAACAGAAAACAGCTCCAGAAAGAAATTATGCCAGGAGCACTATGAAACAGGCTCTATGAGCTCGAGATAATAATGAGAGCCTACACAGAAGTAAGCTTTGACCAGTAACTGATACTGTAGGTACTATGAGAAGTATTTAATCTTTGTGTTGGCACTTACTCTTAGTAAGTTCACACTTAGTAAGTAAACTTAGTAAGTTAGCACTTCCTAAATCTGTCAGACATATTATCTTCTACTAAGAGTATCTTGGTAGGTGGATCCCTTAAAGGAGAAGGGGAATGAACAGAATAGTTTTAAATACCTACTTTTCCTCAGTGGTACTAAATGGCACCTTATGGAATTGAGCACAGTAGCTTCCAAAGGCCTTTTTTTCCCCTCAACATGACTTTGTTATACCTCCTAATATTGCTACAGATTTCACCTACCTAACACAAGAAACAACGGGAGAGATAGGATGCTGCAAGTGTGTGTGTACTCTTTACTAATGTGTCCTAAAATTAAGAATTTCCACTCTGGAGGAGTTGGTTTAGTTTGGTTTGTTTGCTTTTCTTAAATAGTAAATTTACGTATGAAGTCACTGAGAAGGTAGCACCTTTGACAAAGATGCTTATAGCTAAGAAGTTCATCTCATGATAAAAGCTATAGCCTGAAAATTTGCCACCATGTCAGAGCTGCCCACATCTGCCTGTACATGTTACAGCAGCCATACTTGTCCTCCTCCAGTGTGTTCTCAGATTTACTCTAAAACTCTGCAATAATTTCAGCAGGAAGGGTGTTGAGCTTTCCCATATTACTAAGTTGTATTTGGCACAAAGCTCCTGGTAGCCTGCCACCTGGAACTGCAGTGAGGTGGAAGAGTAGGCTTTGTGCCTGAAAAGGCCCAAACCCTGGACACCTTGTCTCTGCTGTGACTTTGACTTGTTTTTCCTGTACGGTTCTACTTTCCAAGGATCCTGGAAAGATCAAAGCTGTGCATATAAAACCCACAACTGTCTCTACAATGCCAGGTCCTGAATAAAAAGTTACTTGTCAGGAATGTAGCAATAACTCTAGAAAAGACAAGCTATTTTCAGTAAAGACTAGAAGGTACTAAACATTCTGCTTCCAGATCTTGATACAGTTATTCTGTAAGAGTACCACATCTGTTTGCGCAGAGTATTTAGTCCTGGAGATGCTAGTTGCAGGGTAAATGAGTTCTCTACTGCCCATTTAAGGCCTGAGTTTGGTGACACACAGCACAATATCAAGTCAACTAGTGGGAAGGGCAAGCTTAAAAGCCTTAAGAAACTTCAGAAGTAAATTACTGGGTCTTTTTTTTTAAAAAAAAAAAAAGAAAAATCCCAGTGTCCATAGACAAATAGTTAAGATATCTTAGGTGCTGCTAGCCAACTTGAGAAGCATGCATGCTCTGCAATACCTCTTCCTTGACACAGACAGCCTTGTAACCACAACTTTTCCACTACACAACAATTGGGCAATAACCTGAGCATAGACACTTACCCATGACAGCAAGAAGCTCTACAAGTTGATTTATCCTGTTTTTGACAAGCCAATTTTTCTTGAGCTAAACCCCACTGTTGAAGTTAGACTGCAACAGAACCTGTATGATCTCATTTAAAGACATCTCAAATCTCTCCACTGGCTGTATGATCTCAAAACACGTTAATTAGTATGCAGGTTTTTCAGAGATCTTCCTGCAAAGATTAAATCTGTACTAAGGAAGTTTATTAATTCTGGGACATTAGCAAACAAGGCACACTAGTAGGACTAAAGTACACATTGCAGATTGTCAAGATTGTCCACGTTTAGAAATTTGTGGTAGATCTCTGCACTGATGTGAAGTGGCATGAACTGACCTGGTGCCAACCACATTTTACACCAGAACCTGTTGAAGTAGGCAAGGACAGTAGCTAAACTGGTCTAAGACCCACATGGACTAATACACCTGCACATAGTTCACAGAAAGGGCTTCAGTTACAGTCTTTTGCTTGTTTCCAAAGAAGCTAGAAACATTTCCACCATATGCACTTCACAGAATGAAATTTTGCTATGTGTCTATACACTGCAAACACTATTGTAATATTAGTATTAATTTTCTGTGTAGAAAATTGCTGAAGTTGCCAGGACTGATGATGGAAAGTGGTGCTTATGTGGGTCACTGAGGTATTTTCAAAAACACTCTACTCCGGTAAATCATATATCACACCAGGAACCACAAGCTCTGTTTCACACGAACGCAAAAACAGAGTGTGCATCCCCTCATTTGTGATTACTGCTGTTCAGATGCTTTACCTTATCATTCATACTGACTTATTAGCATTTTAGTCACACTATTGCTACCAGTATATGCTAGTGAGCTCCTATGCATTATTTTTGCACTTCCATGTATGAGCAACACATCAGCATTCTGTAGAAATGTGGTGCCTCAAGTGCTATTGGAAGTAAAAAAGCGAGCCACACATTTTAAAGCAAATGTAGTGTAAGAAATGAGGAAAGATGAAATTACTTCAAAGCCACATTCCTAGTTGTATTTCTGCTGTAAGAGATCAGTGTTTAAGGTATGAAGATACAGGACGACTGCTCACACCTGAACAGAAATAGGAAGAACCAGAATGCTACAAGAACAAAGCAGGTGTACAGTTATAAAGGTTTTGAGCTCTTACACAAAAACCACAATATTGATTAAAGTCCAAAAGAAGAAGCACTGAAGAAATCTCACATTCCAATGCACAACACAAAGGGTACAGCTCTGCTAATGTCTGTAAACACTCTTCAAAGCACCAAAGGCTGAAAGATTTCTCCTGCCCAGCCCAGGTTAAAGCAATTTTTCTGGAGGCTTGCCATGCTCTGTGGGAAGGAGGTAGGGGTGCAGCAACAAGCTGGATTTAAAAGATCCCCAGCTGGAAGCACAAATATAGAGAGTGATGCTTAAAACTGTTAGTCCCCTGGAGAGAAGCAGGAAATTCTCTTTATGACCCCTAGAGTATTTGTTTTTCCAACAGTTTTCCAGCTCAGCTTGAGATTCTCAAGGGCAGCAACAAAAAAAGTTTTCACTTTTCTCAAATTAGTTTTGACTGGTCCCCGGGTTCCCAAGGTGATAATTTAACACCTCATTAACAAGTGTATTATTGGAGGAAATTCAAATGAACCGATTTTAATGCTAATTGAATGTTTTCAACCTCAGCCTGCACAAGCAGTATTTATTTCCCCTTTTGAGTACAACAGCAGCCACTGCTTCCATTTGTGGATCTACTGTTAACAATGGCAAGGTACAAGCTTCGTTTATAAATACTATAAGCTACTTAAAATTCAATTCCAAGTGATGTAATGTGGGTTATTCTTTCATTAGCGCTTCATATATACACTTATACTTACATGTATTTCTGGCTTGTCTTTGAAAGGAAAAGGGGAATTTTACAAATGAAGAAACCTACTGATTAGGCAGCTGATTGACCTACTGAGATCATATCTTCACTTGAGGGCCTGATTAACCACATGGAGGTTAAAATACTAATTGCAGTCTTTTCTCCCCTAGAATTTAAGCAGACCAGGCTTAGTTTTGTTTCCAGCATGCTTCTCCCTGTGTGTATTAACAGTATAGCAAGAGTCCTATCTTCAACAGCTCAGCTAAACTCAGTTCTCTGCCAACACAGCTGTACATTCTTACTCCCTTTGGCTCTAATTGGTTCAACTACCTTTTCTGATTTAACTCACTCAAGTTTGCTGCACACAGCAATGGCAAGACTAGAAATAATTTCTTTTTTAAAGGTTTCCTCTGACTAGATATAATTAACTACTAGCTCTTCACAACTGAGGAGCTCAGATGAGACAAATGCCAATCAAACTATGTGCAGCTAATTGACTAGCCTTCAAAGTTAGTTATGCATTTCCAACAGTTTAGCAGCTGGGATGGCCTATACAACTGCTACCTCCATTGCTTGCAACATAAGAGCTATGTAGGATAATTATCCTTGGTTTTTATACAGTGTTCAAGATAACATTCATTCAAAATTTGTAAGCCATCTTGGACAACGTCTATCCACAACTTATTCTATACATGCTATGTATGGCACGGTGATTGTGTGTGGGATATCTGCCTCCCAAAACAGAGATGGAAGACAGTAAACTTGTTATAAACATCAATATATATAATAACTATTATTGAGTTAATGTCCATGGAAGGAAGCAGTTAATCTCTTTTACAAGCCATTAACACTGCTAGCTTTAGTTCAGCCTTAAAACACTGCTGGATTTAAGCCTTCAGGTTTTAATACAGAGGACAGCAAACTAAGTTTCATGTCTGAAGGAGGTTAACCAGTTCCTAGACTTGTTTCACCTTGCATGTTTTGATTTGTCCACATCTCAGTTGGGTTACTTTATGATTTTCTTCCACTTGTCTCCAGTGATGTTGTCAGGGCAATAAACTGGGTCCTGAACACCAACAGTGCTAACAGAACTCCAGTTGCACAGGATATATCACTGGCTCTTATGTATATGGCAGAAAGGAGCCAGGTGGATTCCCAGTCCTAGTGAGATTGTAATGGTGAAAAAATCTAGCTTTGGTAGATCCATCATTGATGCTGAAAAATTCACTGAGACAAGTCAAGTACTTACTATCATAAATCCCAATGTCTCAATTGCCAAGCTGTCTCATTTTCTCTACAGTCAATTTAAACAACCCAAACACGACATCAACAGCAAGAATCAAGTGGCTCTACACTACAGCTTTCCAGAACCCCATTCCAGGAATCACTCATCTTTGTGTATACTAGGACCCCAAAAAAATCTTGTCTCTTTTTATTATACTTGTTTAAAAAAGCTCCTTTATCTACAAAACTGTCTGAAGTTCTTAATCTCTGTGGCTGAACAGAAAGAGCAGCATCCACTGAACTGCTGACAAGCATCTGCAACACTTTCTTGCTAACGATTTCAACCATCGTGACTCTGACTTGGAAAACCAGCTCAAAAAATTTGCTTTTGCAGAAAGAAGCCTTCTCCATCTCTCCTACTCACCTTGCTCTACTATATATCACAGCCAAATGCGATTATATGCAATATACCCATGTACATTGTCACTGGTGTTCTCTGAAGACATTCTATGTGCTCAAGATATTCACCAATCTTGAGGACGACTGTTCCTTTGAAAAAAAACCTCTTAAAGCAATCACAAATCAAGGATGTTTTGCTTAAGACCACATGATGGTTTTCTAGCCAATTATGTGCAAGACAAGCACTGCAAAGTAAAACAGGACAGACATATAGCACTGAGCTAATAATGTAGAGGAGTTTCAGAAGCAGTACTGAAACACCACTACCAAGAACCCATAACATGGCTCTGCCATCACTTTGGCTGTTGGAGTGTTTTTTGCAGTCTGGATGAAGGAGCAAGTAATATACTTGTATTCATACGTAATTATATTCCCATAACTGTCTTCAGAGAGATTGAGGCTTGCTAGTCACTTACATGCATAAACAGCACAGAGAATTAACAGTTTAGTTTGAACACAAATCAAGACACAAGAAACTACTGTCCCAATTCAGGCAGCACATTTGCATGCCATCCATCTCATGCTCTCTGTAAGTAGCCATTCAGCTTTTCATACCATCTGTATTTTGTCTGTACTGCCTCCTACTAATATCCTATTCAGTCACTGGCAGCTTGCTGGAAAGATATGAAAGGAGATGTTTACTTTTTTTAGTTATGTGAAGGTTTAGGAACTATAATGCCTTACACTGTAAGTTTAGAGCCTCCAGATGTTTCATTAGATTTAGAAATAACCTGAAGAGGAGAGAATTATCTTATTCTTGCAAAATAATACACAAAACCCCCTTTCATCCTCAAAAACTAGTTGCTTCCTATTACTTATTCCTCAGATACAGGCCATCTCAATCTGACATAATTTCCACAAAGGTGTGATGCCATGGAGGACAGCAGCTTTTACAAATAGTGTGTGATGAACAGAAGCAGGCAGGCAAAGCCACCGCAAAGGCTCTTTTCCAGAAAGCATTCTTGAAGCCACTGAAAGATTTAGCTGTGGCCCAAAAAACTGGGTTGGGAGCTAGCCATCTACTGTTCTGATTCCAGCTCCAATTCCTGTGCCCTTGTAAAATCATTGACCTATCTTGGTTTCACTTCACCCATTAGTGCATCTTGACTAATTTAAAAGCAGTGAAATTTTTGCAATACATAGTCAATTCAGAGGTGATTCCCAGTGACACAGTTTAACACTGCTTCTCTACTTGTCTCGCACAGTTAAACAACTCTTACCAGCACCACTCTACTCTACATTTACTCATAGTCAAACCAACTGCAGGCAGTGGTCCTCCAGAGCCCCACCCACAATTCCACAGAATCCAAACAAAAGTTTTTCAGCCAAAGCCCTTAAACAAGGAAAAAAACTTTGTCATGCTATCACTAAGCAGCTGCTCAATTCACCCAAACTGAACTTTTGCCAACTTAATCCACAGAAAATGCCTACAAAGTAATGTTATCTATCTCTAAAGCCTTAAGGCAGTTAAAAAAATGCATGACTGGGAAACAGCACTGCACAGAAAATGGACAGAGAAGCACTTTCATGCAGGGATCATCCTATGAAATGCTTATCCTAACTGAAGGCTGACTTAGATGCTTAGAAAGCCAGCAACACTGTCACAAGACCTGTAGCTGAGAAATCCTTTCCTACGAGTAGACAGGACTTTGGCTATCCAGCTGTTACATCCAGCAATTCCAAAAACCACTACACTTCATCTAGAAGTTGGACATGTGGAAGCTTCTTTGAATTGACACAGCTTTCAAACACCAAATCCACTACTTTTCTCAACAGCAAGAGTGGCTAGGAATTCTGGTACTCTTTAGCTTAACATGCATTTTAAGCAACACAACAAAAAAAGGCCTTTTTGAGTTTATTTTTTTGCCAAATTGGTTCCTGGTCTGCTTCACCTTTCAAGCCTGGATGGACCTTGCTGGCATAGTGGCAGGAGAACTGCCTGAAGTAGAAGTTGCTTCTATTCTCCTGCCTTGAACAAATATCATATTGTGGCCTCAGAAGCGGGCAAAACTGCCTTAGTCTGAGTACTGCAAACAGAAATCAGTTATGCATTCCTTGCTTCCCACTTCATTAAGCAAAAAAGATACTGGAAGAAACCCAAAACAAGCAACACCTGAGCAGACCACCAACTGTTGGCAAATCATCAGCTAGAAAGAGCTCAAACAGTCACTTTTAAGATGACAGCAAGACCCAGCACTTTTAAAGAACTTTTCACGTAATATGAAGCTTAGTTGATATCTGTTCTCGAGAACAGTACTGGGGACAACTTTTGGCTGGTACAAGTATCTCACATGGACCACTCTGAAGCCCTCAGTGCCAGCACAGATACAGGTTGCTGCCTGGCTGTACTTGCCTCAGTGAATGACTTCTCTATTGAGCAACCACTAACATCAATTGCTGGCACTTAACTCTGTTCTAAGATAAAGCAAGCAAACCGAATGAAACCTGTTATAAGAGAAAAATTCTTAAGTCATTTCTCCAGCGAGCTTTTTCACTGTAGGAGTTATCTGTCAGGATAGTTGGTCAGGTGACCTATGTTCAAAAGCAAATACAGTTCTTCAGTATACACTACCACCTTGTGGTTAGATGCCTGAAACTCCCATAACTGAATATATTCTGCAGTTTGAACTCTATGTGTCTCCGAACTGAATGTCACTGACAGATCCTTAGCCAACTACAGTGTCATCCTGAGTGAGCTGCTCACAACTTTTAAAAATTTTTTAAAAAAATTATACTAGAGATGAAAGTCAAAAACATTGCCCCTGCAGTAGCCAGCACACAAGGCTGTAAAACACACAGCAAAATACTCTGAGTAATCTAAAAACTGGAGCAAATAACAAAGGACATACAATGGGAAAGAGAAAGGAGGAGGCTAGAAAAACTAGATGTTGGACAAAAATCAATACAAGACAATATGACTTGCATCTAACTGGAAATTCCTTATGCTATTACTAGGCTGATCTGCCAAGTAGGATAGTAAATTGGTTTATTGCTCCAGAAATTCCAAGTCTGCTAACAGGTAATTAGGAACGTGTCCACTGAAAGGGTTATCTGCCAAACTGATAAAAGAGACTCTCTTTGGCTTCCCCCTTCCATGTGCTTACAGTTAGAAAGACTCACCAACATTGGTACCATCTTCACCCATAATGCACTTCATGGAGGTGATGATTTGCTCCACAACAGGAGGTGACAGTGATGTTGCATACACAGCACTGTGAGAGTATGTCCTGAGGTAATCAATCAGTTCCTAGCAAAACACAAAAGGCATCAGACACTGCCTTCCCAGCACTCATAGAAATGCTTTATTGTTGTCTCTTAATCACACAGTAAAATGGGCCACCGTAAGAAACCTCTTTCAGAATGTCCTGGAAGAGAACAGGTATATCAAGGATTAATTTTATGGTACAGTAATAAACAGCTGAAAAGCAAATAGTAGGGACATGACAACCCATAATTATGTCACAGGGCAGGAATGTGTGTTGATCAAAGACAAATGCCTGTGACAGACTTGTTTAGCTTAACACCACCAGCACTGGATTGCCACAGGGTGTTTGCATTACTGAAGCTGTGCACAGGCTGTGTTTCACAAGTGTTTCTCATAACAGTGGGAGTATAAAACAAATGAAGTAGTGGGAAGCAGGAGCTATAGGTGCTTATGTATCATGCTCAATATAATTGCTTCCCCACAAGTCACCGAACAGGGGAATAGGTCACAAAATATTTTCTCCCATTTATCAGCAGAATACAAATAAAGCAGCAGCAGGTGTAATTTAAGAGTGCAAGAACCTCAGCCTGCCCCTCTTCATTTCCCAGTTAAACACACCTGCTACATTTGTGAAGAGGACAAACCCAGGTCGTATAGGAACAAATGACCAACAGACTGTAGATCTAGGCTGCCTGTTGTTAAGTGTAACAAAACCACTCTAAAACATGCAGACCACTCCAGCAAAATATCATAAAGACCAGTAGGAATGCCAGGACAGATTCTGTCTTCTGCTATCACAAAATTAATAATGATGGTCTTTTTATATATATATATATATATATATATATATATATCACAAGCTGAGAATATGTTATAGAAATATGTGGAAGTGCTCTATTTTACGTTGCTGACTGGAGTCAGAGTTAAAGGAAGTTGTAAAGGGACTTTGAAATAAACTAAGACAATTTAATACCTCTTACCTCTGAAGCAAGCCCACAAAGAGCAGCTAAAGCACAGTTGCAGAAGACTTTTAGCTGCTTCAACTGCCAAGGGAGTCAATCCTTCTAGCTCACTACCTTTGGAAAAAGATTAATATGGTGCTTCCTTCTAGGGAAGATGTCAGAGTGATTTTAATCCAACTGTAGAAACTCCCAAAATGGAACATTTGCAAGTCCCATCTCCCTTTGGATGAGCTGAAGTAATTGTCACTATTAGTATCTAAAAAATTATTGTCCTGGTAGGAAAATGATAGAATTTTACTCTCAAATAAAGCTTAGAAGCCTGATCTGTGAGATGCATTTGAGGATATGGAAAAGGGACATACGCAATTGTCTCCATCATTCCTCCCAAAAGGAGGGGTTTGGCAAGGGCACCACTTTCTAGCAGTACTTTCCAATAGAAGTGAGTCAGTAGCAAAAAAATAAAACACAAACCCAAAACAAAAATGGAAGAAGGGTCTTTTAGAAAACAAACCGTTTTGAGTCCAGAGGGAACAAGTTCTACCAGACTAACCTAACAAGGGGACTTTCCTCCAAACAGGCTGCAAAACTTGAGCTTTTGGCATTTTTCCTGCAAGTTTTATTAAAAGTAACATTAAGAAATCAATCCTTCCTGGCTCCTAGCAGTTCTTAAAAGATATTACACTATTACTGTACATTCTGCAAACAGGTCATCATTGACCACGTGAGAACAGGAGGTATTTTATTAGACTAGACTCTTCTGCATTGCACAAGCTTTGACTGTACTAGACAATATGTAAAATTATGAAACGAACAGACAATCAGGGTACTTGAGAAAGAGATCAACTTTGAAATGCTTAGTGAAGTACTCCACCACCAGCCTGAAACAGCTATGAGATTCCCAGCTTTTTACCTTCTTGCCCCCAATGTATCCTCCAGCAGCTCCAAAGCTTTTGGTGAATGTTCCCATCATAACATCCACATCTTCAGGACTGAGTCCAAAATATTCCACTACACCCCGGCCACTGGGACCCAGGGCACCTATACTATGAGCCTCATCAAGGTATAGATAGGATTTGTACTTCTTCTTAAGGGCAATTACTTCAGGCAAACGGACTATGGATCCCTCCATACTGTTGAGAAACAGAAATTCAGTGTAAGTTGATTTAATGGTTAGGGCTTCGTTATAGAGCCTAAAGATGCTAAGCTTTACTTTCTTCACTCTTTCAGTAATTACGAAGACATAAAATTTGCTAGAAACATTGTGTCCTGCAGAGAGATGAAAAATTACTCCTTCTTGCACCTGAGGCCCAGATCTCTACTTTCTACCTGTTTAACATCTCTTGGATGCTGACATACACACTAAACAGTAGCAGCAATGGTAAGTTAAGGCAAAGGAATGAGTGCAGTGAAAATTTTATAAAATGATTTATTTCATTTTTACTTCCACCCTAATGTCAGTATTCTGATCTGACATCTACTTACCTGTTCTTTTTAAGTTTAAGAACTAGGCTTTCATTAGTAGCACTCCAAATGCTCCATTTTGTGCTGAAAATAACTATGATTTAAATGCTTAACACAGCTAAGCCTACTACATGCTCCTACTCTCAGCAAAAACATTCAATTTGCACAATTCCATTCACACTAGCATTGTCTAGTGAGCACAGAAAGAATGGAATGGACAAGCAATTTAAGACTTCAGCTCTGATGTAAATACTCACTTGAGATTAATTAATTTTTACAATCTAATCAGGATGTAGGAAGCATTGTGATAACACCAGGTGCAGTTACAGCACTAGCAACAGAAAGTCCACGATGTGAAACATACATAGCTCAGTTTAATTTGCAGATGAGATTAATGAAATAACTATGAAGTGACAATATTCAGTTTTATTTGGCAAAGGAACTCAAATACTAAGTAGCTTGATCTCATGTGGAGGGTCTTAGGAATATAAAGAATAGTTTGTACCTGTATATTCCTTCCACCAAGATAAGAATTTTTTTCCAGGGCCTCCGTGTACGAGGTTGCCCATGCACAATAGCATCTTTGAGCAGCTTCTCCAGGCTTTGCATATCTGCACCAGAAATTACTGTTAAACGGTACCAAAACAGCCACTAGCTTGAGCTTTGACATAACTATACAGCAATACTCCAGAAACGCAAAAATTGCTCCAGTGTGGAGGACCATACATAAGTCAATAAGCATGGGCTGCATCTAGCTTGCAGGCCCACAAATGAGATTAAAAGGAATGGGTGACTGTATGAACTTCGAGGAAGAATTTCATCATCCTAAGCTAAAAGCACATGTTAGAGCATTAGGCACAAACAGCAAACAAGGAAGAAAGGAAAAAAATAAAAAATGAATGTATCTCACTGTGAGGAAAAGCAGCAGCAATTTAGGTAGGGTGTTCTTGTGGACAGAAATAACTCAGAAAAGAACAAGTGAGCTCAAGGATAATCAACTAAAGACAAGAAGACGACAGACCAAAGTGCAGGACAAGAAGGGGAGCAAGTGTACTTTTTTTTATTACTTTGTTTAAAAAGGAAGGGACTGGAGGTGTGGAACAGGAAACTACTAAACCAAAACCAGAAAAGGATGAAGAAACCATCAGTGTAGGAAAGAAGACAGTGCCCAGCATATCAGAAATTAGACAGGTGAAGTTGTTAGTAGCAAAGTATTCTGAAACCTTACTAGCATTAGCTATGAATGCTTGACATGATCCAAGGAGACTTGACTAATGTGAATAAATAAATACACATGAAATCAGTCCTGAAAAAAAAACCTGAGGAAAGGAGTGGGGACGGGAGTAATCAAACCATGAAAGCTGAAGTGTCGAGCAAGAGACAGATCGGGCAAATACTAGGGCATGAAAAAGAGCACAATCAATCACAAAAAGAGGATCACCAGGACAGTTGGAGCAGCGAGAAAAGCTTGTGGACTAGAACTAGACTAGAAATTATACCTCAAAATAGGTCAGTTAATAGACTGTTAAAAATAGCTAATGTTCAGAAAAAGACAAAGATGAAGTCAGCAGTAGAGTCCCTGCCTCCAACAAATCTCTCAAGGAAGAAAGGATGAGTTTAGTGCAGTTAGGGAGAACAATGGAATACAAACTTCTGCTCTTGATCTCTCAAGAAAGAGGGAAAGACTGGAAACTAGGTCTGATCTTAATAAAAAGGACAAACTGCAGAATGAGGTACAAAAAAACCCCAAACCATTGAACAAGAATTTTTAGGGGGATTTTTCCTTTTTTTTTTTTTTCCCCCCTAATTTCTAAAAAGCAGAGTATGAATGAAGCCATTAACATCTCAGGAATATGAAGTTAACTAAGGCACCACAGATTATAACAAGAGTAGGACTGAGAACACATATATAACTATGAATTGAATATCATCTTGACAGGCCAAGATCATTGCTTGCATTTTGCCTTCTAATTCTATTCTGCCACACCATTCTCTTTCATAGATCCCCACCATCTACAGGGTTTCTAGAATATCCCCAATCTCACCATTGCTAGTTTGTACCCCATTCCCACAGATCATCTATTCTTCCTCATCACACCAGAGTTTAAGTCCTTCTCCTTATACCCAGAACTGTTTGTCAGTGTTCTCCAAAATTCTGGAACTGGATACAGTGTACAGAAGTATGTCTACACAAATGCAGAATTTGAATGCAAAGCTTCTGTGATCTTGCCTAGCAATCGAGATTAATGAAGAATTAAGAAAAACAAAAAATCATGTTAGAGCAAGCTTTAGAGCAAGCTCTACACTTCTGTAAAGAAAATAATTCAAATGACAGAAGAGAGAACACAAAAGAAACAATAGGCACAGCAGAGGATCCACTATCAAGTAGGACAACAAAAGGAAAATAACTGCAGCCACCCAAGCTTTGCTGTCACTACCACACACTTCAAAGAGAGCAAGAGTCATCATGATCTCAGAGATCAATATTATAAAGAGTATTAGGAGCAGCTGAAGAATGAAGGTAGTGGCTTTACTAATCAAGGACAACCAAGTACTTTCACTAAGAGAAGGAAACCCTAAGTATTTTTAATGCGAAAGTTATTTTAAATACCTCCTTTGGAGAAATTGGAAACTAGCAAAGTGAAAATTCTGTGCATTTTGGAAACAAATACTTAAAGCAAGTAACTCAGTGCAATTAATCTATGCTTCACGTGCCAAAAATGTGCTTTGTACTACATTGTACCAACACACAGTTGTCTAGTTTAGCTAGGACACCTGCATTTGTAAGCTTCTGTTACTGTATGATCACATCAGCATCTGGTCCTAAAATTAAACTTCCCTATCCCCCGAATTGTAACACTGACCACTACAAGATTGCATTACTATATGACAGGGACTGTTAAAATAGTGCCCCTATATTTGCCAAGGGGCAGCATGTTCCTCTTCATATACAGATGTAAGCCGAACAGCTTTGGGATAAAAATGTTATTAGTTGAGACTGAACATATCAAAAAATATCCAACTCAGGATGATTAAATTCTCAGTAGCAGCAGTCTTCTGACGTTTCATGTAACCAGCAAGTGATTTCTTTACATGAAATTGGATTTTCAACTGTTAGAAGCCATAAGAGATTGTATCTGATCTATAGCATCTGCAGAAATGCAGAGTCCACCGTCTGATACTTACTGTTGTGCTTAAAGATTCGAATAGTTGCTCCTGACAGTCTTGCTCCAAGCACTAGTGATGCATGATTCAGTTCATCACTCAAAATCAGACAGCCCTGAATTAGAAGGGGAAAGAGGAAGATATTGAAAAGGTTATGTTTCACAGCCAAGCATATAACATCTTTCAGCTCTGAACTGCTTGAAGATATTTAAGAAAAAAAAAAAAATTCCAAGATAAAAGCAGCAAGTCCAGGCAAGACTTGCTAGGAAACAATTTGTAGCCTTAATACAGCAAATAAAAATACACAACTGCTGTTAACTGAAAGAACCACTTAAGTTTCACTTTTTCCAGAACCTGAATCTGCCTGAATATTTCATGTTGATTAGTGCTCATCCTCCTATGCAGCCAGGTAAAACAGAGAGCTGAGCAGCTGGCTGCAGTTCGCTCAGCAAGTCTACAGTGGTGCTAGGAAACAGGCAATTGAAGTTCTAGATTAAAGACCTTCTCAAAGTTGCACTATTTCTTACATTAGGAGGTAACTACTGACTAAACCAATGTGTGGTCAGTGGTACCAAAGGGACTAATTTTCTTTAATGAACAGAACTATTAAGTACTTCATAGATAGAGGTAACATACAAGAGACAGGAAGTGGAAAACAAAATTGTAGAGTGAAATTAAGAAGCTTTCTGAAGCCATGAAACATTAGACTGACTTTGTTTGCTTGCTTTTCCAAAAGAGGGAAGGTATGTCCTTGGACAAATACCAAAACAGGATAAGTCTGTTTTGAGAACAGCAATGATTACAGGTCAACAGCTGATATGCTGAACATTCAGTCACGGTGTTATCACTGTGGACTACCGGAATGCATACTGGAGGATTAGTTTGTAAGACAGCAATAATATTTCTAAGTAACCTTGGCCCACTCCAATTACTATGCAAGTCTTCTGCAATTCTAGAAGTGACTTTGGTAAGTTAAAAATCCAGAAAGTGTCTAGATGCTGAGGATTTGACACAAAACACATGCTCATTCTATGTTTCTCTATTAAGAATGGGTAGAACGAAGAATCAAGAACATTTCTGCTCTGCAATGAGAGTTACTAGAAAGGACTGTGAAGAGCATTGCCTACAGTTACACAAGGAGTTGTCACAAACAATAGCAGTATTTTCTCCACAATAAAGGAAATTCTGCACTAAAATTGCAGTGTATCTAGAAATATGCTACATCCTGGGAAAGCTGAAGACTGGTTTTCCCCAGAAACTGCACTAAATCTCAAGTGTTCAGACTGCTGTTACAAGGATTCACACTGCATATTTCAGAGACTTTGGCATAAGAAGCACAGAAGTCTCCAACTAGTGCTTGCTCTTTGGAACTACTACACCAAACAAGGAGTATGTACATTATGTCACGGGTCATGTTAAACACTACTGTTATCAAAAACTGAATATAATAATCCAGTATTAGTATCCTTAAATGGTAGGAAGTAGGAAAAGTGATAGATTAAAAAAAAGAGGAAGAAGAAATCAATAGTCTAGAAGGAGCTTCTCCATCAAAAACAATGAGCTTTTGGTAGCAAAAAAAGATTTAACAAATCGATGAACAGCCTCTTTTCATCTCCCTGTAACAGAAGAGAACATTCAATTACACAAAATATATTAATTTAAAACTGAAGAGGAAGTAGAGTCTTGTATTGTCTGCCACTAGAGAGAGGGCAAAGGATCAAAGATCACTGGTACAGTACAGCAATCACTGCTGATCATATGTAAAACTGAGTGCTGCTAATATTAGAATGGTAAGACTATAGGTGCATTTATCAGCAAACTTACATTTGAGAGAGTATCCAAGAGAAGACTAACACTAATTGGAGATCACACTACTGATATCAAGAAAAATATGTCAGTGAAGATCAGACTTACCACTACATCTTAAAAGGCAGACACAGAAATTGAAGTGCAGGCCACATTTTATCAAAATGCTGCATACATGAATTGCATAATTCAGTCCTGAGCACTTAATTTCACAAACTAACTATACACAGAAATTAATTTATTTTCTTACAATCAAAAAAAGATTCATCAAGCAGCATTGCTCTATCTATTATCTAACCTGTCAGTCCAGAGGTATGATGAAAAGCCCTGTGATGCAGTAAGGACTGCTGTTATTAGCTATTTACAGTAACTACATTAATGACACTTACTCCAAAACAGGCAAGTTTCAGAGGCTAGCTTAGCCTTAAAAGGCCTAACAACTTCTGACTATGTAATCCTCAAATCTCATGTTATCTGTGGTCTAGACTCAGCATTTTTGGCAGTGACTGTACTAGGCAGCCAACAGCTTGTCTGTCAACAGTGGGTCTCCTGCTGAGAGCTGTCAGGTGCAGAAAGCCCTGTTTTTTAGTGATGCTTTAACTGCTGAAATACAACTTTCAGCATACACCATCTATACTTGTTTTCAGCAACTGCTTAGCAGAAGCTGCTGTTAACAAGGCATAGCGAATACAGATCAACTAGGTAATGCTGATGAAGCTTTTGAATTCATTTTGCTGACCAACGTTGATCAGATTATGGAGCAAAGTTGGATCCTAGGATAGTCAAGTCATATTTGTTGCTATTAAGAGGATTCAGTAGCCCCATAAACCAAGCGCTTAGGGATTTCACATAGCAAAAACAGAACAGGTGGTCCAGTATTATATATATGTGAGTAACTTTATTGCAGTGGCTTGTGTTTTAAGGTAATTAAGTTGCAGTATAGGTGCCCAGATATGATATAAATAATGATTAGCTTCAAATCATATCAGCGACTGTCAAAGAAACTCCTGGTCAAATTCAGATGCCATTACTGATTATATTTGCCAAACCTCCAAAAATGTATGTTCCAAGCAGCTTTGCACCTGAAAATTTATGTAGGACAAGCACAGAGACACAAACAGTAGTAAGAAAAATCAGAGCCCGAGAGTTCAACCAAGCATGGGAGTCTTTGGGCTTTATTGAAGACCCTATGAAAGCACTGCCAAACGGGCTGTGCACACACAGCCAATTGTGTACTGGGTGGTACCAGAATTCAGGATTTATGTGAGTCCCTATTTGCAGACAATGAAGAAATCAGAAGTGCAATGAGAAGCAACTTCAGGCAGCCAAAAAAATACATTTAGTGAACATTCTGAACTGTGAAATGGTTCATTTGACAAGAACTCTTTCCTCCAGAGAACATTTTCTGTTTGGAGTAGTCACCAGAGTATAAAGGTACTTCTAGAGTTATGAGGCAGAAGCTTTTTCCTACTTTATTTGAAGTACAAAAAACCTAACTATGCTCATCACTAACACAGTTCAGACTTCCATATCCATTTATGAAAAGAGTTGGTTTAGTAAATGTGCAAGTTATATGCATGAAAATGGGCATGTTAAATGCCTTGAATTTACTGTTCAGATTTTCTCAACGGTTGTAAAAACTGTTCAAGTTCAAATGTTAAGGAGCCGAGTAAGGTCTCAAGGGTATTTTCATAGGGTATTAAAGATATACAGTGGGATCCACATACACAGAAAGATTATCTTCATAGTACTTGGCAATTTGTACTGACTTACAAAAGACTAAAGAAATCTACTTAAATGTATCTGACCATGTGTGTTCCTAAACAAGGTCTCACAGAAATCATGAGACTCATGTTTCTGTTGAAGAGAAAACGCAGGGATATGTGGGAAGACAAAGAGCAGAAAAATGGAAGTAAAAAATATGTCAGGAGTAACATATGCTGTTCAAAATCATAGCACTACAGAGCTATTTGACTCTAGAAAGAATAGATTTGAAGCACTGAATTTCTCTCCACACTGGACTCAAAAATGTCTTTTATTATGGAAAACATCTGATATTTACAACTTAACAGACCAAAAGAAAGAGACATTATGTAGACAGTGCTGGTTCATTGTTACAGCACAGGGGAAGACACTACAGCTAGTCAAGAAGAGATTCACCAGAAGTTTCCGGGAAGAACAAGGCAGGTATTTTATTATCTGTAGATACCACAAGTAGAAAAATTTACAAAGCAAGCTCAATAAGTGCAAAAATAAATAAATAGAGTAATAAGGAAATAATTCACTACAAAGGGACAAAGAATTTCAATAGGCTAGTAGTATTAGGCTAGCACTGAATCATTTTCAAAAAGAGAAAACAGTTCCAGTACTTGCACTATCTTACTCTAAGTAGGAACTAAGAACACATATTTTACATCAGAAGATGCAAACAAAGAGCTCTCTTCCATTTCTTTTTCCAATAACTAAAGAAAAACACAGTTTGAGATGCAGGACACTCAGGCTGCACTGTGTACTGTTTTATGGGGCTCACAGTAACATAATCAGTCTTTACATTTGACATTGTTTCTCTCAAATAGCTTTTCTACTAGGATTTTGCTCCTTCAGAGGAAGAACTTTTCAGATATCGCTCAAAGATAATAAATTCTGTATGTACCGACATGCAATTCAGCTTATCTGTGTGCTCCACTGAGACAGCCACTTAGTGTCTCAAGAGCATCAAAATATCTTCAGCCAATCAGCTTGTTAATCAGACACCATTTCATACACTAATGAGTAGCCTGAGGAAGCAAGCTTTAACACACTGGACTCTGTCCCAGAAAGAGGGCAAGATCTGGACTGCCACTGGTCCCATGGATACTGTTTCCCAGAAAGATTTTTCCAAAGGTTAGAGATGCATGCTGTGACCTATAGTTTCTATAGGGAATATCTGCAGGAGTTACCACTGAAGAAAAAACAACCAGACAAGTAATTTTTAGAAAATCCAACCAGCAGAATCTGTTAGGTAAGCTTTTGCCACTGACTTAAGGCATACCTTGCCAACTAAAGCAGGAATGTTCATGGAGTTGGTTGCAAAGCCCATTCCATATGCCATTGCAGATTCTACACCTAGGAACCTGGCAACTAGCTTTTCCAGCTCCTCATGTTTGTCCAAGTTTCCTACACAAAAAACAAATGAGAAATTCAGAGTGAGAAGCAGCTTTCACTATTGCTATATTCTATCAGAATTTCCACCAACCAAGCCGCTTTTTATTTAAAGGCCCATAAGGGAATACTGAAAAAAAACAAAGTGAAACCAGAAACGAGTCAACTGTTGTGCCATGTAAACTAAATGCAGCAGATCGATTTGTCTTACTTAAAATCTTTATTGATTCATCTAAAGTTCAAAAGCTGGAACAAGTAATGTTTCAGAGATCTGCAATCAGATCATAAAATTTGAAACATACATTCGGGGAACATTCTATCTTGCTCCAACTTACCCATCTCCTGTCTAGTGCTGCACACCCCAGCTCCGTACTGGGATAGAACTTTAGCTGCTGCTTGTTGGCAAGTCCCAGCCTTCTGTGCAAACCCAAGGTAGTTGTAGGAACCCATATTAATAATGTCCTTTATCACTCTTCCCGTGTACCTGTGTTTTTTTAAAACACCACAAGTTAGGACACCCACTATCAAAACAATTAACTACACCAGAAGATTCTTATTTCAATTTCCTAGAATATACAATGAAAAGTTAAAAATCAATAGAACCAACCATTTAATTATTTCAGTACTGCCACTCATCATCCAACTTAAATGATCAGTGAAAAATATGCTTCCACTATCTTATAGTCTCAAACTAGTTCCCAGAAGAGTTTACATGAAAAGGTGAATTTGCTATCATATCTAAAATTGCTTGAGCCTTCTCAAGCCATTTGTTGTTTCTCTGACATACAGTCTGTCCATCCCAGACACATACAACTTCCTTTTCAATTACAAAATAAGATCTCTAGATCAATTAACTTGGCAGCCCCTCAAGCAGGATATCCTCTAACCATAGAAAGGAAACACATCTGGCACTGCTGTGCTAACAATATGTGACAAGGAAATTAAGGAAGAAGTTTAGCAGAAAAAAAAAGTTTTAATTATTTTGCCCTTGAAAGCCAAGGAGAGACATGACTGGGTTCAGCAAACACTGTGCTGCAAACCTCTTCACATCAAACTTGTGATATGTTGCTTCAATTGGTAAAAATCTTTATCCTTGCATTTCTGATTTTGTTCTACAGAGTACTTGAGTTCTGACTCAAAACAATCATGTTAAATTCAGTTTCAGGCAGAAAAGTTTACTTCAAGTGTCGACTGATTCTAAATCAACACAAAATAACATGTAGCGCAATCCAAAGTACCTACTCCAGGTTCTGGTGATCACACACAAAAGGATTAATTTTATTATAGGCATATGCCGATGAAATCTTAACACAGTCAGGAGCTTTAGTAAGTAGCCAAAAGATTATACATAATCACCTCGGTGGCCAGATGTGTTTCAAAAAAAGCAAAGTTCATTGATTCAAGCCGCTGGAAAGCTCAAAACAAACACGATTCACTGCTCCTTTAACCTCACAGCCTGCAGTTTGCTCTTATAGACCCTCTACTTAAATATAGTTGTTGGAAGCCTTTTCTTCAATTTTGACTCACGTGAACGTCCAGTTATAGTCATGGGAAACTCTCTCCATCATGTCCACTTTGGCCCCTGGCACACTGCAGATTGGACGGTTCCAACTGTCCCGAATGCGCATGTAGAGGTTTCTGTTGTAGAAATTTTCAAAGTCCTGGTACAATGGGACAAAGTCCTGAAACATATCAAAAGCACTCAATGTAAAAGGAAAATATTTATTACGGGAAATTTGGAATAAGAGGAATAAATTGTTTCTGTCAAAAAAAAAAAAAAAAAAAAAAAAAAAAATCAGGAACACTCAAGAAAAAGTTAGAGAGTTCTTCATCACAAGTCCCAAAGTGTTTTTAATCCTGGAAATCCAGTGCAAAATTATTCGAAGGTAAGACAGCATCAAAACTGAAGAAATTAGTTTGCTAGAAGGATTTCCAAATTTTTCAACCTGCAAATCTACTATGCCCCCAAGATTTCCTCAACAGCAGGTCCTTATTTGTATATAACTTAAGCACCTCATAGAATCTAAAAGCCACCAACCACAACTAGAAAAAAACCAATCAAGGCATTAGGATATGCTTTAAGTTAGAAACCCTCAATGAATTCTAACGTATAGGAGAGGGAGTGATGAAAGCAACACAGAAATTGAATTGGGAGATCCTAATGACACAATGAGGTCTTGCTCTCAACTCAAATGGGACTTCAAATACCTTGGCCCTCCTTCCAGCTGTTGCTGGGTAGTTAGAGAACATCTCTCTCGAAACATAAAATAACCCCCTTCATTAAATGCATGGGCATACAGTCTTTGCAAGAGATTTGTATTCAGCCTTCAGAGTTAAGCAGAGCAAGGGAACATGCAGTTGCTTTTTTGGCACTGAACAGTATGCATTGCTCTACTGAGTACATGAAGAATTTGTAAACTGAGGTACTCTTGTCATATTTTATTCTATACATAAGAAATGCATTTAATATAGCAGCACTAGCCTCATTATAGAGGTTACCACTAGAACTTTCCACTATTTTTTGTTCTGAATTCAAGCTAGTAAGCTACGTTATGGCACCTCTCTTCTGCACAACTTCTCAGCATTTAAGTCCCGGAGGATTTCTTTGCATGAGCACTTCCTGAATTCTAGCTTCCCTTCCAATATTTTTCAGGAAAACTTACCGTCTTGAATGGATAGCACACAAGAAATGTCAAACTGTGACAGCAAGGACATCTAAAAATCTCAAGAACATTTTTTTTCTGGCCTACTTAAAATGCTCCAGTCATGAGATTTCTTTATTACTATTGAATAAAAAGGAAGTTTAACATTCAGTAGTGATAAGAATGCATAATTCATTTGCTACTGCTGAAAGAAAAAAAGCGCCTTTTGAAAAATCTACAAAAGGAAAAAGTAGAATTTATGACAAATGTAAGAGCCAGCATAGCATTGCTTCCTGTTTTTCACAAGAGAAATGCAAACATGGTGAGGAGCATTTTATTTTTGGTGACAGGGTAACACAGAGTATCTGTCTGACCCAGTATTACGGTGCCTGACGTTTGTACCACTGAAGCAAAACTGGGAGCATTTATGCCAGCTTTTTAATAACAACTCAAACAAGTGGACACTGACAAGATTTTACTTACAACGCTCAACAGCAGGAAGAGTACTTTTTTCTTTACCTTCCTATTTTAATGATTTAGCATCCCTGTCCTTTCAGTTTCGAGTAAAAGAAACATCTAGATCCACCCTTTGCATCCTCCTACCAACAGCTGCACAGGAAAGATGGAGCCCAAAAGGGCCAACTTCTAAGCAGACACAGTTGCCCATAAACCCTTTTTGATTTACCTGTGCATAATGACATGCCAAAAAGGCACAAAGATACTAGTTTTCATCATTTCCACTATGGAAAAACAAAGCAAAATGAGCCAGTGATCAGTTCCCCAGGGAAACACAAGTATGTCCTTTCTCAGCAAAGACTGATAGTGGGAACAAGATTTCCAAGAGCTAAGATGCACAGAGGGCAATTATTTCTTCTATGTTCTCTACTTAAGTATAGTTTTGCATTATTTCACATGCACCAAGCCTTCTCTGAAGGCTCTTCATCAAGAGAGGTTAATAGGGGTAGTAGGTCTGCTAACACAAAGCTGTAATCCCCTAGAAAAGCATTAGTTTCCTGAAGTAGCTACACAGCTCTATCCTTCCTTGACTTCAGCATCTCACATAGTGATTCAGCCTGGAACAAAAACTGGTCACTTTTACAATGGAGAAAAACATATTAGTGTTGACAAACGCATTCAAGATCTTTCTTCATATATGACAAGTTACACAGCTACTGTACTCTTACAAAGTGGTGATAATGCATGAGAGTACTTGTAGCAATATACAAGAAGATTCCGACTCATGACACAAAATTGGAGTAATTATCTACAAGTGTCTGAAACCCTCTGCAACATCATTTGTAGAAGGGTGGAGGTAGTGAAATCAAAAAAATCTGTCACATCAGAAGATCAATACTTGAGGGACTTGTTACATCTAGCTATAATCTACTGAGATCCTTTTAAGCATTTTTAACTCCTCTTAACCATCTTTACATGAGAATTCAGCTTTGCAGTAGTTACTGAAGCACACTATGTGACCCAGGAAACAACAGAGATTTTAGCCAAGATTCTTGGCTAGGATCAGAGGCTGGAAATGAGTCATTATAACAACTCAAGCAGGTATGCCTGGGCTGATACAGTCCAATCTTACCTCAGACTACTGACCAGATAGAGCATGTTTTATTTTGAAACCCAAGATGACAAAGCAGGAACAGTAACAAGCTCAACTGGTGAGACAGACAATCATCCACAACAGGTTGACACCACCAAGATACATAACACAAGTATGATCTTGGAAGACGACAGCATCACTTAAATTGAAATTGATTTAACTGGGAATTCGGTAAGTTCTCTGAACCTAATGAATTATAAGGAAAAAAAGGTGTCTTAAAAGTCAACAAGATTTCAAGGAACAAATGGGTAAGGGAATTAAGGTCTAATATGGGACACTAGCCTTAGTTTTTGGGGGTACCAAGCTGCAAGGTTATAACAAAAGGCTCTAAGTGAGGCATCAGTTTAATACCAGCCCCTTTGTTGTCCATCCCACCCCCCCTCAATAAGCCACCCTCAACTAGCTCTTATGAGAAGGTTCCTTGCTGTAGGACAGGCAGGAAGTGTTATTTTTGCATAAATGAAAACTGGATTATCTATTTCCTCAGTAATCCTAACCCTGCCAAGAGATTCTCATGACCCATGCACCTGAGAACACAAAAAAGAAGTGGTAGGGATATCTTGCCTTTATAAATTTACGTTTGGAGTTTGAGACCCCTCTTCTGGAGCTGGTATAGAGGACCAGATGGCTTGTCTGGTTGGTTTGGGCTTTGGCTTTTTTGTGTCATCTGTGTCCTACCACCACCCCTCCCCTGCCATCTTTCTACAATGTGGCATTTCAGATGGAGAGTAGAGAGGACATTACACCAAAAAGACCAGTTGAATTCCTCATGGAAATTAAACATTTTCAATATTTTAACCAAGAAAAAACATCTGGGGAGGGAGGGGGTATAAAATCTGTCAATCCATACTATTTCAAATTGTCAGCACGTGCAGCCATAGTGCTGTGCTGCAACAATCACTGTCACCTTTAAATGGCCTTCAGAGCTTATTGTTAAATTCTCATCCTATTTCAGATCCAACAGTTTTTCTAGCCATAACAGCCCTAAGAATATTAGGCTGAGATGGAACTGCTTCGTTTGGAGGAGAAAGATACTAGGAGTGAGTTGATTCTTTGTGCGATCTTCAGAGTAAGCACAAACGCAGCACGTTCTTTCATTTGAATTCATACAAACATGGAACCAAGGAATCATAAACAGCTCCACTGCTGTTGATTTAAGCCTAGAACACATCCCCTATTAGTAAGGTGATGCCTGATGAAGAAACTTAAGTACTAGTGGTCTCCCAGAAGCCTGAAAGACATAGCAATTTCAAGAAAGAGTGAAACATCCCTCGGGGTGCAGCACTTCAGCATAAGTGATTTGGGAACCCAAGATTTCATCATACTGTAAATTAACACTACAAGTAGTGAAGGCCATAATGAGAGCTTTGTAACCATTACCTTGGGGCACAGTGACATGCAAATGCAGTAATTATGCTGCTTTTAGAGCCAATTTTTCCACAGTGTTGCACCTAAACTAATAAATGGTGCCACAAGCACCAGTTGGGCTTATCTGCTATTTACATCATGCATTCCCTGATAATACAAAACTGACTGAACAAAAATCTAGTAGACAATTGCAATAAATTTCTCGCTTCTAAAAGGAAGCGGAAAGACTAGTTCAATCTCACTGCTATATGAGTCAAGAAAAAGTGGAGCAGTAACTGTGGGTAGCCTTAATACCATCAGGAGGCCTCTGATGAGCTATACATTCCAAGACAATATTGAGCAAAAGATTCCAGTTTACTGCCCCTGAGATACTCCTACAGCTCTATTCCTGTGAACAAGTGTTTGAAAACCCCAGATGCTATAAACATGTTCTAACTGGGCAAGCTACTGAGCATGAAGTATGTTAGAGTGTTACTGGCCCCATTTGCACAGTTGCTCCCATATATAAAGTACAAGGCAATCAACAGGCAAACCAGATTGGAAGAATGGTGACATTCATCCTGCCTATAAAATCCTACAAGCATTTTGCAGATTTAACTACACTGTTTGACCAGACATTACATTAAATTGGGTATGTATAAATTGATTCCAGGGTAATTGAGAATTGTTAATCTTTCTGCTTACCCATGCCTAAAATGGACTGATAAATACTTCAGAAAGGATGTGCTACATAACACTGGTTTCCAGGAAAAGCCTGGCTGGTTTTATTTTAAACAAAGCCAAACCCATCAGAGTATTTCCTGGAAATCAGAACCAGCAAAGCTGTCCCCTTTCACCCTTTCGTATTTCAGCAGTCAGTGAATATTAAGTTTTCCTGGAATCAATAGTTTCAATGCAAGGCTCTAAAATTCCAAAGAACTTACCCACTGCCAGAGACCATCCCAATATAGACCTGCTGGAAAGCCTGCTCTTTAAATTAGTTGGATCACTTGTGGTTTCTTGTTCTGATGCAGACATTCAGATTACAACACGAAGTGACAATTTAAGGAGGAGTTTGCTCTACTTAAATAAATTGGCCTTCCAAAACACACAAAAACTGCAAGTGGCTTTTTTTAGTGTTTGTTTTTAATACATTTTGGACCTAAGTTTATGTTACTCTTAACTGTAATCATCTTCAGAAACACAGCACAGAAAATCCACATACTTGAATTCCATGACTTTCAGGAGAGGTTCATTCATCCCTTTATGAAACACTTCCTTGCACTAGGTAATTTTGTTTTGCTCACACACTGCTCAGCTACACAGCTACTCCCACTGCCATTGCTTTGAACTTTTCACTTAAGCAATTATGAGCTATTTCAAAAAGCTAAAGCCCTTTTGCTTGATACTTAAGAAGATCATAACCCTCTAGTTGGCTCTTTAGAATTTAAATAAAAACACTACTTTTCACTCAGAGGTCACCAATCTGTCAGAAATTACCCCCGTTAACCACAGGGCTCCTCCAATTTGCATATCTTAATTTCAAAAAAGCAGGTGTTTCAAGCCTTTTTTGTGCACTAGTATCTGCATTCCCTTACCAAAATATGATTGGGCTGTCAGCCAGTAGCTTGATAGATTCAAATATTTGAAAATCATGAGAAACTGTTTCAAAACAAGTCATTGAGCATCAAAATAAAAGCTGGCTCCCACACTGGATACACTGCAACATGCTCTCATCAATTCATTTAAAGGCAAGCAAAGCTCAAAGCAGCAAAGTGTGAGGATAAGTACTGTATGTTCTAGACCTCACATGATCACTTCTCTGTTTGTCCAGTATCGGAAACAGCTATTCCAACTGAAACATTACAAATGCGATTTGGAGAAGTACACTATGCTGAGATTTCTTCAATACCAAAAAAACAGGATTTCCTATTTTTAATTCTTACGCAATACTCACTGGCACTTCTTACTAGCTTCATCCACAGACATCCTACGTACAAAACAAAACCAGAATACGTGCATCTCTTCCCTGCAAACCATGACCAACACAAACTCAAAGGATTTCAATTCATCTGTCCAGGAAGTATACTTGTTAAGCAAATGTGTTTCAGGGTAAGATGCAATGCTAATTTACAAAAAATTTCAAAGCTAATTTTTTTTTAGAACTAGGATAATCAGTTTCTAACAAACTGTGCTTCAACATCCTCTGTGACAAACTTTACTGAGAGCCTAATCAGATTTACTGCCCAAGGTCCTCCGTTTGTACACTCTCATGTAAAAGACATGACTGCTCCCCACAGAAAAGGACTACTGCAAGCAGTCTTGCACCTTACATACTGATATCAGAACAAGCATTTCATAAAAACTGTGTAACAGAAACATAACAACTACAGTACAGAGTAACTGCACCAACACTTCAGTTACCCGTTTATAATCCTCAAGTACCATCATCACAGACCAATATTTAAACTTCTATTCTAATGTCTTCAGTTTTCTGCAACTGTTTGACTGTTCTCTTCTGCATCAACTTCTAGTTTATACACAGAAAAAACAAGAGTCTCATGTTCTCAGGTGACACAAACCAGAGTAGCTCAAATAGCATTAATGAACACATGTTACAAGGTGAGATTCAGCCAGCAATCCTCATTTGGATACTGTAACTGTTAAAAGAGATCCAAGAGTCTTACTTCCAGATTCCAGAAGTCAGTTGTGGAAATAGTGTAAATTTAAACTCCTGTACTTTTAACCAATATGAAATACCTATTACTCAAACTCCTTTGAGAATGTTTCTATTTTGGAATTAAGGGCCTTACTATGAATCAGCTTAATTCTACCTCACAGTACTCACACAAAGAAGCTACTGTGAAGTAATTTTAGGCATTGATTAGTATACTGCATCTTAGCTAATCGACCATAAAATGACATGCACTTTACTCCAGTCCTGCCTCCAAAAAAAGCCTCCAATGAAGCCTTCCTTCTTCCCTCTCCCACCCTTGATTATTTGTTTGTATTAGCAAGATATCCTTCCCACCCTCCTTATTTAATGCTAGCCAACTGTTTGTGTGGCTGCACAGAGAACCAGAAACCAGCAACTGGAAAACAAACTCCCTTAATATTTTATAAGCCAGACTGGCTCCCCAAAGCAGTTGAGAAAAACAGAACCCCAATCAGCAAGAGTAAGCCAATTCATTTCACCTTTGGAGCAAACCTCATTGGTATTCACACTGTGCTAAGAGGGCTCAGAATAAGAGTTAGCGGGAAATAGCCTGCGAACTGCAAGTTTAAACAGTAGATTTAAACAGTAGATTTCTTCTGTAATTTATTATATAAAACAGTAATTTATTCCTGTGGGGAATAAAGGCCTCTAAAAATATTTTTACAACTACTGAAAATTAGGATTATCTATTCCAGACTAGCTGCTGAAGCAGACAGATTTTTCATCTGGTAACAGCAGCTTTTGTGAATAGGTCTTATTATGAATCAAATTTTTTAATTGCTGTGAGCCAGGGGTCAGTACCTCAGATTATTCACCATCTAACCTGCTAGCGTTCTAGACTCCAGATGAATTTGAAGTCATCCAGCTTGTGCTCTGGTTCTCATCCACAAGCTTTTCTTTGCAACTGCTTAGGCTGAAGAGAATCAACAGCATGCTTCCAAATCAAAACACAGCCACCAAAAAAGCGCCTCCCACTGCTGTCAAACTCAAACCAGATCCTTGGATAAGCATTTCTTTAACTGCTGATGCTGGCATATCAGTCTTGCTCCCTGAAACCCTTGTTTCTGCAGCTGGGGCATCTCTCGGAATGTTGATGTAACTGTTGATGCAGCTTTGCAATGAACCAGATGAGGGAACTGCTCCATCAAAAAATAACCCAACTAAAAGAAACCTTTTGTTTAATGACACAGCAGTACTAGCATAACATTTGGGGCATTCAGAAGACGAAACAGCAGAAAACCTGAAATGCTGCTCCCTAAAGAAACGCTCAAGCTATAGCCTCAACCACATCATTTCCCACTGACCATTATTTCCCAGTGGTTACCTTTTGTTCTTCTCTTTCTGTTGCATTTTGACACTTCTCAATCTTCCACTGCCGCATGAAATCTCGCAGATATCCAAAGAGAGTGAGAACACCGTAGCCTACGTAGGTCAGCACAGCAACCAGCATTGGTGTTTCTTCAAAAGCTTCATTGAAAGGCCTTTTGTATAATCCTCCATTGTGCACAATATGATTTAGCTATAGTAAAAATTTAAAGAGAAACAGTTGTGAGATATTCAAGAAATGACAGATAGGCATTTCAGAGTAGTCCCTGGCCCTTCAATCAGCTATAAACTCTGCATCACCCAGCTCAAAGTACTTCCAGCTAGGTTCAGCCATTACTGATAAATGCTGTCAGTCTTCATATACGAGGTGGGCAAGTTGTTGATATAACCAGTCACAGTTACCAATTTAGCAGTTTAATCTAACATCCCATTAAAGTTCTTCAGTTTGTGAAGCTACATAGAGAGCATTGCTTACATCCAGGCCAACTAAAATGAAGAAACTGCCTTCCCCCTTCACCAAAAACTATGTAGGCACAAAGAAAAGAGCAGTGAGGCTTCCCAGGCTCACTACAGGGAAAAACAAAATAGAAATTAATAGCTTTATTAATCTAAACAATGCATTTTCAGGATTATGAGAATTGAAAAAGTAACTAGAAAATACCTAAATAAACTCAACTTTGGAAGTCTATATTACTGTAACAAAACAAGCATAATCTGTGTGCCTCCATAGCCATTAGCCTAAAGATGCTGACGTAAACACTGTACTCATCCATGAGGTGGACATGACACCACAGACAAAAAAGTCATTGTATACACAGTTTCAACATAGCATATATGTCAGCACACAGAACAAAGCAAGGCTTTCTGCATAAAATCCACACTGAAAGTCATCTTGCTACTTACATACCATCTCCTGAAGAGCCTGACTAGTTGTATAATACATGCACATGTCCATCTCAAGTACAATTACTGTAATACTTAATATTTGTGACTGTTACAGAAAAACTCCACAGCTACAAGGCAAGGGCTCACTCAACATAACACTGAGGGGAAAGATGCCATGGTTTTAACTAGGCTACTTGTTCAAAGAACTAAGTTAAAGATCAGATCTCAGAAGCAAATATATCAAAACACAGAAACCCAGCAATTAGATGCAAATTGTTACCTGTATTCCTAAAAGTTATAGAACAGCTACCCTATAACAGAACAGCTACATGTGAAAGAACACTCTCCAAGACATAAATCCCCTATCTGCAGCAGCAAACGTAATAAGTCTTACTCCTTGCAAAATATTTTTCATAGTACTCATAGGTTTAGGGAAATTGCAACCTATTAGGTAATCTAAACAGATTAAGACTGGCATACAATTCTGTAACTCTGGTATGCAAACATATTATGAAGGATGCTGCCAGATGTACATGGGAGCAGCTAGAAGACAAGAAGGAAACCAAGATAATCCATTTCAATAAATGCTTAAATTATTAACAACAACACATTGAAAAGAAGGCTAGGACAAGGATGTATCTAGTATGTTGCTCAAATTTTTCTGGACTGTACTCAAATTGTAGCCTATAGCCAGATATAAGAAGAAATGTATTTTTTAAATCATTGTAGTCAAAGAAACATAAACACCTAAGAAAGAGGTTGATCCTAAACACACCAAAAAAGGACAATAGCAAATAATTAATGAGGGATGGGAGCCAGCAGACAGAATAAAATCAGTTATTCATTTATGGCACCTGTACTACCATATCTGAAAGGAAGCCAGAGTTGTACTAACCTCTGTAACAGCTGATGAATCAACAAAGGCATACATACTTGCTGGCCTCACCAGACACTGCATTATTTGGAAAGTGACACCTGCTCATCTCAGGTGCTGGAGCAAGTCTGTATTTCAAGCCTGGCATTAATATCTTGAAAGTAATTTTTCAGATGCAAGGGTCTGATCTTAGGATACAATTATGCTATAGCTATGCAACTACTGGCTCTAAATTGCACGAGCACATTCCTCCTGATACTCATTTCTGTCTCTCCTCCCTTTTACAGGCACAGACATCCAGAACAAAGTTTAAAGCAGAGAAAATCCTTGATTTGGTCATCGTAGTTGCAGGGACTTTAGAATTGGTGCAAGTGTGGAAACAAACCAGCAAAGACACAGCAGGAAATTCTCTTCTAGCCAGAACATTTATCCCAGATGCAGATAGCTAGCCTGCAGCACTTTGAGGCCAGTTTAATAGAGTAGTTTTAAACGCATACTGCAGACAGCGGTGGCTTAAGTTGAATTTCAATTCATGAAGCCATAGAAGCCATTACTGCATTCAGATCTGAGAAGGATCATGCACACACACACAAAAAAAACAAACAAAAACCCACACCCCAAAAAACAAACCCAAACCTATACACAATTTTAATCAGAATAAAAGTATGCCAATATTTTCTCAGGTCTTTAGAGGTGCCTCTGCTTGTGACAAATGCTAAAATTAAACAAGTTATTCCACATGGTCAAAAACAACATTTCACTGAGAAAGGCCCTTTTGGGAATACCTGTACTGGTTCAAAACATACTTCAATCAATCACCTTCCAGTGTTCTACCAATGTGCTTATATGTCCTCATACTCTCATGTTAGCTACCACGTAAGCTGAGAAACTTCTATGCTATCCTATCCGAATTAAACATTAAAGAAATACTCTGAATGAAATTCACAGGCTTCTCATGAAGTATACAATGACTACAAATACACTCTAGAATTGCCTACAGAAGAGACATTTGTAGCCACATTTTAGATACAAGACTATTTGTTTTTCCAAGAATGTCTTATGAATCTGCATATTAGCCTTCAAATAAAGGTTTACATGCTGAAAGCTCCAAGCCTGCTGCCAAAAAGCAGCAACTTCTGTTCCAGAGACCAAGAAAGAAGGTGGCTACAGCTTAGTGATTCATTTCCTTTTCTCAGGGGGGTGGGAGGGTAGGGGGAAGCATGCAAGATTAACACTTTTATGATTTCACAAGTCTTATGGTAACAAAGTGAGCCATGACCTTTGAACTAGAATATACTGCATATCTAAGTGGAGACTACAATGAAAAGTCACTGTTCACCTAAGCGTGTAGTTCAGAAAAGCAGGTGTATGCTCACCTACATCTCCTGTACTGCCCAGACCGCATGTACACAGAACAGCACCATCATGTTAAGATTCTCAACTGCAGGAAAAAAAAAATAAATCAGAGCACCACCCAGCTGGTTACAGAAGGCAGCAAAGAGATGGCATTCTGAATCAGCCACAGGTAATGCCTGAGTTGGGCCAAACTCTTGCAGACACAAATCACAAACCAGTATTGTAACAGTTATTGAGCAGAAGCATCATAGAGCTACAGCTAGAAAGGATTGTATTGGTCTACATAGCAGTGAGTCTGACTATAATCATCTCTCCAACCTGGTTATAAATAGTTTCAATTCTTAAGACATTACATTACAAAACTGACCAGATTTAGTTCATCCTGCAAATTGGAAGCATTATGAGTAGCATAATAGCACATCTAGTACAGGCAGAGGATGGGATTGTGGATGGATGCACATGCAAGCAGAAGCACACTCAACCTGATGTTCTCACCCAACTAACTGCACAAAATTATGCTTTTAAAGACCATGCTGGCCTTCAAGTAACATCAGATCTTGCAGTGCTTTAAGGTCAGGTACCATCAGAACAAGACTTCAGCTCCACAGAGAAGTACTGCTGCCTATCCTGAATTATTCAAATCCTTTAATGACATATATGGAAAACATCTCACATAATACCCCTTTTGCACTTAGCATGATTACAGGTCATCTACCATTAGGGACAGAATAGCGTAATCTACACAAAAGTAGTTCTCATTTATGCCACCCTACTGAGCATAAATTCACACTAGAAGGTATCCAATTGCATGCTTTATTGATTACAACCTCCACTATCCTACTGGATGTGAAGATAGCTCCTTTATCAGAGGATGCAAAAATCTGCAGTTCATAAACAGCAGCTAGAAGCAAACTTGCTTTTACTAGTAACCTTTGTTTTCCTTTTTCTAAATTTTGACAGTAGGATCTTCAGAGGACAACCATACCTCACCTTGTCATGGATTTACAAAGAAAGTAAAATGAAACCAGCAAACATATACAGATTTCAGTGTTAATTATGCTTTCACTGTCAGCACCCAAACCAGGTCACATATGAGACTGACATTATTCTGAACCTGACTTTCTTTTCATTAAAAACTTATTTCTTAAAACCAATAGAAAAAAGGGGTTTCAGTATATTTGCTATACCTGTGTCAGCAGACAACTTGGACAAGAACTCACCCTAAACAAAGTCAGCATGGTACAAATTGGTAGATGCAAAGGAGTGCACCAGAAGCCAAACACTCTCAGACTGAAGGGTACCACCCTTAACTTTCAAAAGCATTAGAGGAAAAGTTTTGTGAGAAGACAAAAGCCACGCTTAAGTACAGGAATATTTGAAGGTGCTACTGTAGACAACACAGGATTTTACCACAGGGATCTGGGTACATACTTTGCATGGCAGACATATACTTTAGAGAGAGAAGATGCTGCAAGTGCGATACAGAGCACACAGTAAGAGATGTATACTAGAACTGGATATGCTGCTACCCCAGTAAAACCCTAAAACTGTAAGAGGCCGTTTCATTTCATGCTGCCAGGAAGAGCACAGTCAGAGGAACCTTGCAGGCTTTATGCAGACACCTTAAAAGGATTATTTTATGCTGAAACACAACTTTGCTAAATTCTTAATAAAAGTTAGCAGCTTCTCATTGCCACATACCACACATACTGCAGAAATTTTACTAGCAGCTTTTTAGCTTTTTTTTTTTTTTCTTTCTAATAACATTATGTGGAAGACCGCTTCCATGAGTTGCTTGCTTTTTTGTCAAAGATTCCTGCCAACTATAGGGAATAAATGGGATATAGGATGCACCTCCACTCTCAAAAGCAGTCATGTTCATAGTAAAGGATCAAGGGAATCAGCACTGCAGCAGTGAGAATTCCACACAGGCAACTGCTCTAAGCTGTTATGGTATTCTGTGGTAATTTTTCACCTCCAACCCTTTTCTATGAACTGCTTTGTTCTTAACTTTAGATCCTGGACTGCTGCATGGATAAAAAGACAAGTATTTACTACCAAAATTAGAATGAACTGATTTGAATCACATTTTAATCTTAAAAAACAAAACCAAAAAAAAATCACAGAAGGGAAACTTCCTTTACAAAACATACTTTAACACCCAAGTGTATTCCTAATTAAATATTTGTTCTTATTGGCAGGTATTGCCAAATATTTTGATTTGCAACTAGTTACTCCCAACAAATTTGGCATTCCTTTGTTAAGATGCACTTTCCACATCTACACAAAAATTATAAATCTCCATAATGTTATTGTAACTCAAGTAGTTATAATAACAAAAAAATAAACTTGCATACATTTATTACAGCATTTAAGGATTATCACCAGCTACATCTGAAATGGCAGTCCCAATATAATTGAAAGGTTTTAACACTATCCAAACTGACTTCTCAGTAACACATATTGAAGTCTAGGAGAAGACGGACACATCAACAGCTACCATGGGTGTTTGTTTCCATACCAGTACAGATACAGAAATTCCCAACAAGTACAACACTGGCACTACATCTACTAATTTAATATGATGGCCTCAAATATTCATTTAGCCAAATAAAATGTTGTGTAGCTATTCCTTCCACAAAGGCTTATAGACTTTTATAATTGAATTTGTTATTAGAAAAGTATCCTCATGCACAGGTATGCTTTTTCAGAAATAGTTTTTTCAATTAAAACATCTAAAGGAGATCATAGTCTTTTCTAGGTCAGTCAATTCCCTATTCACTTCAGCTTCACATTACTGACTCAATGAATGCAGTTAATCAAAAAAACAAGAGACAGAAAGTAATAATTTCTTCCCTTGGATCTGATGCAAGCCTCAGAATACATGCTACAAGCCCTAAAGCACACATTTTCACAGGGATTCAAGGATTAAATGCTAATGTCTAAACCTGGGCAAACTCTCCAGCAATCTGAGTGTATCTCTGTAACCATGGAATAACCAAGATTGGAAGGGACCTCCAGTGGTTATCACGTCCATCCTGCAGCTCAAAGCAGGTCTAATTACAGCAGGTTGCCGAGGGCCATGTCCAATCCAGTCTTGAAGACCTCCAGGGATAGAAGTTCCACAATCTCACTAGGCAGCTTCTTCAAGTATTTTACCATCCTCATGGAAAAATTATTTTCCTTTTATGCAATCAAAATTTCCCATTCTTCCAAATTACATCCTTGCTTCTCATCCTACTGCCACACACTTCCAAGAGTCTCGCTCCACCTTCTCTATAACCTCCAGTCAACTAGTTGAGTCTTCTCCTCCTAAGGTTCAGCAAACCCAGCTCTCTGAGCTTCCCATCATACCTCATGTGCTCCAGCCTCTTCTGCTTCTTGGGGGCTCTCCATTGGATTCACAGATTCATGTGGCTATGTCAGCATATTTCTGGGGAGCTCAAAACTGGACACAGTACTCAAGATGCAGTCTCACAAATGCTGAGTAAGGAAGAATGATCACCTATTCATGAATAAGTTCATGAGATGTAGTTCTTCAGGATCTTTTTTTTTTTTTTGCTTTTTATCAGAAATATTTGCATTTTAAATTTGCACACAGATGTGAAAAAACACCACAATTCTCTACTCAAATTCCTTTTTAAGTGGATAGGGCAGTTATTTAACATCTTTATCTTATCCTAACATTCATCTGAAATAAGGGCTTATTCGCATCACTGCTACCACTAACTCACTGTAACAGGAAAAACTTCCAGTATTTGTTGCACTTGTCTTCATAAGCGTGCTCTCCCAAAGATGTTACACTAACCTGAATTCCAGCAAAAGCATCTATAAAATCAGTAGGAAGCTATCATTCCCCTGCATCCTGAAGCACCTCACAAGATAAACCTACAAGCAGTATGAATGCTCTCTCTAAAACAAACACAGATGACAGGTCCACACAAGCTGTTTTTAGCATGTACACACTAAAGCTTTCAGGAAAAAAAAAAAAAAATTCTACTCTGCCCATTTTAATAGCAGTAAGAATTCAGGACTTGTGACAGTTTGAAAGGAATGCAAATCCCACAGTCCTCCCACTCTTCAACCAAACTATTCCTTGTCTTCCTGAGGAAGTAGTATGAGACCTTATTTACAAAAGCATGTATACAATAAGCTATCTTGAGATTGCTATAGAGATTGCATTTGAAGACCCAGAAACATCAGGGAAATTATAATTTATTTATATCATTCCAGCTCCTATCTGACTTGGAGATACCACTCACAACAGAAATTAAGAACTTGATGTCTAAAACCTATATTCCAATTATTTTTTTGGTATGAGATTATTTCTTCTTTAACTTCTAGAAGCATAACAGAACCATTCTACAGCAAGGAACTCAATTAAGGAGTCCAAAACACACATTACTAAAGATGTGTTCACAATAATAGGTAGATTCCAATAAGCTATAATGGAAAAGAAGGGCACTTCGTCCCATTAAAAACAACCCAAACCCCCTATTTTAACCAAGAATTTTTTTTCAGATGCAGTATTAGAAAACCATTAGCTATTTGCTTCAGAGCAGAACACTCCAATGGAGAAATACATTCCAGTTTAAAATTGCATTGCAGAAAGAAAAAGCAATGTTTCCTGCACTCTTTATTATTCCCACAAGTGTCTTGATAGATCCTAAATACCATTTTTCTACTGAACTAACTTAACACTCTCTCCAACAGATCAGAAGGACATAAAAATGCACAACTTGAAGAGGTAACTTCACTGTTCTTTTATTTATATTTCCTTTCTCCTGGTTGTGTTCATTTCCTCACATCATGACAATACCCTTTGAGATGTCAGGCTTTCATCTTACATAGTGCAGTACTACACTGGAGCATTAAATTGGTTTTCAATCCATCCACAGATTACTGTTCTTCTTAACCACACACTCCCTTAACTGTACACAGTCAGAAATAAGTTAGTTACTTTTCTCCAATATCCTACAATTTTTAATTGCTAGATGGTTCTTCAACCTCTTTTAATTAATGTGCTTATAGTGAGATTGTTGCATTCACTGAATGTGAATCTCTAAACAGATTAACTGTTAAAATCAAAGTAATTTGAACATGGAACTTCCCAGGAAAACAAAAGAAAGAGCTGTTACTCTAGTATTTCAACAGAATGTTTTTTTAATATGCTGAAATGCTAACTTCAGATGATTACTTTCCTAGCCATAATGATATTTCATTATATCTCCAAAGTAGCCATAGTTACGGCACAGTCTTAGTAGGCAGCAAGTTCCCCTCTCCTCTTACTAAGGGGAAGGATTAGCAGTTCACATCCCAGCAAGAGACAAAGTAATACAACCTATTAAAAATTAAAGTGAACAATTTCACCCTCTTCTGCTCATGCTAAAGAGCCTGATCTACATTAAATACAAGTCTCTCTCTGTGAAGAGTTGTAAGGAAAGCTTGAAATCTGTGTCATAAGGATAATACCCTTTAATCTAAACTTTTTTTTTTTTTTTTTTTTTTTTTTTTTTTTTTTTTTTTTTTTTTTGCGGGGGGTGGGGTAAAAAAACCCCAACAAAACAAACAAAACCCCATAAACCCCAAAACTTATTCAGGTAACCACAGTAGAAATGTCCTAGGTAGGGGGAGACTCCTTTTTTTTTACATGGTTAAACATGAGTAAAGCTTTCCTGCACTATAGAGCTCTAAAGAAGGGCATGCTGATATACTACCCTGTCTCTAAGCTCTCTTCTCACAAGCTCCAGGCTTTTCCAGATAAATCACCAGTGATAGCAACACTTCTTTATACAAATGGCTTTCCTTCCCTCTTCTCTTCCCATCAATATATTCATTTTATTCTTGTTGCCTCTTTCTTCTTTCAAGGAACCCATCATAAGCTTTCTTACAAAAGCACTTTTTTCCTCATCCTAACTTTTCTGTTTTTTTCTAAGTAGAAATTGCATTCTCAAGTGTAAGCTGCCTCCTTTTTGGTACTTGATTTCTTTGCATTACACAGATCTCTTCAATTGCAGATTCTCAAGTGTTGTATGTAGTAAAGAATCTACATACAAACATATTCAACACATAGTAAGTGTTAACATGTTTCCCTTCTCCTGTATAAAGAAAGGTCCAACAACCAATATTCAAGAGCCAGAAGACCAATCAAGTAGCCAAATCTGTGATACATCAGCAATGATATCTTTGGCAGCTCTAAGCTCCCATCACTGATGTTATCTGAGAAAGCTGTACATGGCTAATACCCCTGAACAGTCCCTTCTTCCAGACAGGTTCTATCCCTAACTTTTCATTTTGAAAGTTAGCAACTGGCCCACATAAAATTACAGAGAAAAGAATGCAAGACACCTAATTATAAATCTCTGCTTGATCAACAAGCAGCTGCCAGAAAGATATAAAATTTCTTACATCCTCTGACAATGCCACTACACTTAGGCTTTTTGCTAAGATTTCTCATGATAGCTTCTCCAATGAATCTTCTCCGCCCTTTAGAAATAGGGATCTCAAACACTTCAGGCCTCCAAGACATATTTCAGCATAGTACCACAAGAGAGCTATTAACTGAACAGAGTATCTCGTAAAACAGAAAAGTTTTTAAACTTCCTCCATTTGACACTGACAGGTTTTCCATTCACATGCTGCATTTCCCATGTTTTCCAGAATCACAGCTGAAGAAAATCCTTGAGGAAAAAGCTGTCTTACCCCACCTTTCCATTCTTCTGAAGCAGAAGAACGTAACTGTATTCAGACCACCTTCTTTAAAAAGTACAGAGGGGGAAAAATGCTCATAGAACACTCACCACTGCACGTGGTCTTAGCGCAAAGATTTACACCTATGGTTTTATAGTCCACAGAACTTGGTGTTTGCAAGGCAAAAAGACTTACCAGCACCACAGCTCCCTAAACCATTACAAGCTGACTCTGCTGCCGAATTAAAGCACTGCACCTTCCTCCTCCATTTGTTCCCTCCCAATACTGTGTTAACACCTGCCTTGTGCCAAGGCAAGACTGTGAGTGTCCATCCAGTGAAAAAAATACAGTCAGTGTCCTGGATTAAAGATAACTCAGGAAGAAAAAAAAGGTTAGTTTTATCCTGCATCAGTGCTCAACCTGGTTCACACAGTAACTGCACATGTCCACACTGGAGAAACAGAAGGGGCAGCATAGGAGTGAAAACAAGGAGCACCAGAAGCGATGACAGTGGCGGAAGGCTTTTCTCAAGCAACTTTAGGTGTCCAAAGAAACACTACCTATTCCATACTGCTGGGATTGCCTTCAAGAGAACCATTAAGTACCTTACAACATAACACAAAAGTTTAGTGTTTTGCAGAGAAACAACTGGAAGAGTGAAAGCACAAACACGCACATCACAGGGTGTTAATACAGCTAGATGGCAAGTGCTGCATCAACCTTTAACTCTTCTGTAGAGGGAAGTCCCTACTCAAGGCTACTTATACCCGTAGCCCTGTACATCACACCTACAACAATCAAACAGCAGTGAAGAACGGTGCTAAAACATTTTCTTCTAAAGCACAGACCTATTACGTTATAGTGAGGTTTAAGTTTAAAGCTCTGCTGCTAACAAAAGCCTTGCAGTAAAGGTATAGCGATGACTTGAGGGCCAGCCGATTCCAACTTACCGGCCTGGCGAGCAAACACCCTCCAGGCGCAGCCCTCTGAGGCAGGCCCGTGACCGAGGCGCTGCCACTCCACCCCAGGCGAGGGACGGGGGACACAAACCCGATCCCCGCCAGCCAGTGAAGTTTTGCCCAACTCCCTATCAGCCACACCTCGGTAGCTTCCCGGAGCCTGCCTGCCGCCGCAGCGCGGGGGACGGCTGAGGCTCCCGCGGCTCCCCAGCCCACCCGGGGAGGGCACTGGCGGCTCGCACAGAGACACCGAGGAGACGCTCGCCTAGAAAAAAGCACCGGGAACGGCCCCCGGCCACGGCGCGGGCAGCCCCACAAGCTCTACCCGCCACCGGAGTCCCCGATGACGGGGGACC
>NW_020799101.1:24155804-24188932 GCF_003259725.1 Athene cunicularia | reverse complement strand
GCTCTGCATGCCAATCAGATGGGAGGGGAGAGCGGGGAAGGAAGGGGCTTGCCCAACCGCAAAGCAGAGAGTCCGGAGAGAGGTGGAGCCAGAAGGTGAAAGTTGTCCAATCACTGCGCAGAGATGGAACCGGGAACGAAGAGAAGGAGATGAGCTAGCCAATCACAGCGCCGGGCGGAGGGAGGGGCATGCGCGAACAGCGGGGCCCGTCCAATGACAGGAGAGACGCGCCGGGCGGTGGCTGAGGCGGCAGCCAATGGGCGGGCGCCGGGGCAGGGTGTGAGGCGGCGGCACGTGAGGTGACCCCTCGGCCGTGCTGCGGGGCGGGCCCGGGCCCGGTGCCTGCGGCCGGTTGCGCTGCGCGGCCGTGAGCGCGCCCGCCCGGGCACTGGCCGTGTGAGGCTGCCGTGCTCCCCGGAGGGGACCCGCTGCGGCCGTAAACGCTTTCCCTGACGCGAAGGGGAAGCGCCGCGGGATGAGCGGGCTGGTGATGGTTACCGGCGCTGGTAGCGGCCCTCCCCTCGGGGCATCCCAGTCTCCGGGGCGGGGAGAGGGCTAGCGTGGGATGGGGCAGCCCGGTAGCCTCTCGCCAGCTCTCACGTCTCCGAATTGAGGGAGCTGATGAGTGAAGCGGTTTATTCAAGACCTGGGGGGTTGCCGCAGGACACGCAGGCCTTGGGCTGTGTTGCGATGGGACGTGTGAAAGATAAACTAGTCTACTGCAAGTCTGACGGGAGTCCCAATCCCTGGGTGAAACTCCGAATGGCTTTTTAGGAGGTCAGACTTAATTACTGCAATGCCCTTTACTGCTTAGGATCGACTTGGGAGAGGTGTATCTATCTTGGCTCAGGTCCACCAGGCTAATGAAAGACCTGATAGGAAACCCTGCAGACAAGCTCCAGGCAGAGCTTAAGTCAATAGGATTTAAATTTGCGTTTAAAGATAGGCATATGCTTGGCTGCCTTGCTGAGCCAGTATCCCAGATAGCTAAAGTTGCCAGTCTCTTAACTCTGCCTGCAACTGTGTTTAAAAGTCATCATATATTTAGCTAAGACTTTGAGTATTTTCTGACGGGGTTTGGAAATAACATAGTTCATTCTAAGATGGAGTAAACTAATCACTCTTCAGGGGTAGGCGTTACCCATTTTAGTAGTTTGGATTATTAAACATCTCACAAACAGCAGAGGGAAGGTGCTCTGCAAACCACAAAGTGTCTGTACTTGTTCATCGTCTGTTCTACAGCTTGTGTACATCTTTGGTGAGGGAGGGGGAAGGGGAAGGCATCCAGAGGTTTCTGAGTTAAGAAAGTTCCAAGTTGCAGGAGTGTTAATGGCAGAAAGGAAACAGCCTAACATGATCATCACATGCTGAAGAGGTGGAAGACTATGACCTTTGATTTCTACAGCATAATTGAGAGGGAAGGGCTGTGGCGTTTCTTAGGAAGTCACTTCAAACAATCAGAACAAATCTCAGTTAACACAATGGAAAGTTAGAAGAATTTGAGAGAATGGTCTCATCCTTTTCCTTCTGATTTGCTACTACTGATAGTTTGGGGGTTTTTTGTGTTACAGTCACATCTTGGAGCCTCTGTCATGGATCCTATTGCAAATTTGATATGAATGTGGAGTTCCGAACAAAAGTTAATTAGCTTCTGTGAAAGGCAGTAATGTTTGTTCCCTCAGAAAGATTTGGGAGAGCTTCACAGCGTGGTTTCAGCTTATTTGTAGGCAGCATTAGGTGTCCAGTATGCTTCATATCTCTGAGTCACCTTTGGACAAATGGCCTTTTCACAATGAGGGGTACAAACACAGGATCAGGGGTAACAAGTGCAGACCTTGTTCCTTTTTCTGCTGTCTGCAGCCGCTCCCATACCTTGACTGCCACTAAAGCAGGTATGGGCTTGTCTGAGAAGCATGCATTCTTCACCTGGTTTTGGTATGCAGTGAGACAGAGCCATCAGCTAAGATGGGATGGGCTGTGTCCCCCCTCTCGTGTTGCAGGACGGGAGCATGGGGGTGTCGTGTTGGTAGGAAGGACCTAGTGATCAAAGTAGCAAACACCCCTGTTCAGCATTTGGGTGCGTGTGCGAATGGACTTGCTTCAGTGTAGGTAGTTGGGTTTGCTGGTGGGGAAGAGGCAGAGGGACCCCTCTTGCTGCTCAGCTTTTTCTGGATAAGGAGCGGAGAGATTTTGCAGAGTTGAAGTGATCTATGAGGAAATTAGCAAATATAATAAAAAAATAAAATGAGTGAGCAAGCGAGAGAGAAGTGTAGTAGGGGACCACATACTGTAGAATACAACGGTTTCAGTTTTGGTTAGGAAACACGGGAAGAAAAAACATTAAGGGACCCACCAGTTAACTTGTGCAGGACTGCACAGTCACACGCAGTAGGTGCAGTGCTCCCCTGTACGTGGCACCTCATCATGTTGCCAGAACTCACCCTGCCCTTAGCGTGGGGCCAGCATAACCTGGTGTTTGGGTGGCATCTGGCCCCTTCTGGCACAGCACAGGGGGCAGAAAAGGCCACACTCACCCTGGGGCTGCAGTAATGGAGGAGCCCAGGATATCCATGGAGACAAATCCCAGCATGGGAGTGCCAGGGTACAGCTGCTGCCACAGGCAGCATCAAGCACATCCCATAGAGCTCCTGGAGTCACACCTGTGGGCAGCTCTGATACAGCTCTGTGTGACACACAAGACACCTGCATGCACAGGTGTCTGCAGCTTGTGCCTTTGGACTATGCAGTTGCACAACAGAGCAGTCAAATAGACTCAGAACAGCAAATTCCAGTTCTAAGTTTCCATTTAGGTCTCAACAATACTATTCCTGTGAGCTGGCAGAGCAAACAGCCTTACTCAGACAACTGAATGGAGCAAAAGACAGTCTCAAAAAATTTCATGAGTCAAAAGGAAGAGTGGACCATAAGTAACAAGTCAGATGGGCAGGGATTGCAGCAGACTCATATCAACAGAGGGCTTACATCACTGTTATGAGTCAGGGGGTACTGTTTCTAATCATCTGTAGGTTTGGGGATCACAGAGTGAAGTTGTGGAGACAGCAGAAGGACAGATTCAGGAAGGAACAGTTAGGTAACTACTGGAACAGAGATGTATGGCAGAAAATTTTTCCACTCCAATGTCCCATACAGGGAGAACAAGGGCCTTCTGCACTGCTAAGAGATAATCAGGTCTTGTCACTGAGGTGTGACTGAGGGGAAGAATTTCCTTCAAGAAAGGAGAGACTTGATAACAGACAAAATTAGGTATATGAATGATGCGAGCTACATAGAGAGTTTTGATGGAAGGTTTCAAGGCAGCTGTAGTCAGAAATAAACCTAAGTCTTTGACTTTTATATTTGCAATGCAGAGACAGAATAAGCAGTGGCTCAGCTGTTGAATTCAAGGCAGTTAATAGCAGGCAGGCTGCTCTGAAAAGGAACAGCCTACATTCTTCAGGTGCCTTTTGTCTTCTTCAGTCTCCAGGTGCAGTGTGAAGTAACAGCAAAATGAGAGCTAAAGGTGTAATTGAAAAGGCTGCAGTTTGGGCAGACTAATGCAGTGCTGTGAGGTGAGTATTGTTGCTGTTTCCCAGTTTTCTTCCACAGTTACAGTAACCTGGCCCTGCAGCTGCAGGGACTGTGCTGCGGAGTGACTCCAGAGGAGCAGTGAAGCTTGTTTTTTAGTTTGGTTCAGAATGCCTGTCTGAAGGATAGAAAAAGAATTGACAAAATGTGGAAAGCTTTTGGGGGAGCTCACAGTCCTTGAAGAATGCAGATAGCTATGAGGGTGCCCCAGGGGAAGTTGTCAAGCTTCTAGCTAACATGGATATCTGGAGGCCTTGGTGTAGCTTATAAGAGGAAGCAATGCTGGATGGTTGGCTAGCCTGGTGTAGGAGTGACCATCATTTGTCTGCAGCATATCTTGATAAGTAGGTAAACTGTGAATGCCCAGAGCAGATTGCTTCCTTCTGGTGGAGACAGGTACATCTTTCTAAAGAATGGAGTTGGTTAGTTTAAATTTGGCTAAACTGAGAATTGTGTTTCTCTTCCTGGAGAGACCTTCCCTGTCCTTAACGTTTTCTCCTGTGAATGCTACAGTTCTGGGTTCACCATAGCTTCCGTTTCACTGTCTCAAGAGAATAATATTATTCTGGAAATAACGTCTAAAGCTATACAATACTAAATCCACTCTGTTCAGACAATTTTCCCTTCTTTTTTTGCAATGGACCCTTGACTGAACCTACCTCTGGGTTCTGATTTGAGCTAGAATTTGTAAACATAACGACCTGTTTGCTTTTCAGTGTGTTTGCATGGAGAAACGTTATTGTGGTGAAATGGGAAAGATGCCACAATGGGAGGTTTGTGATTGGAGATGCAAGGGGCTTGAGAGGATATACCAGGGACTGAAAGATGTGTATTAATATGGGTCTGGTGAGCCACAAGAAAACAGAGATGCAATAGGGGGTGGGATGATATGTGTAGGATCAGAATATTTGCCAGTGAAAGAGGGCATGGGAGGGAATCCACTATTTCTTTACTCATGTCTCCAGCCTTCTTTCAGCCAGTATGGAAGCGATGTTTTTCTCTAGGTTTCAGTCAGGGCTGACTACCAAGATTGTTCTGGCTTTGTTTGGATCCTTCTTCTCTATGCTTTATCTGCTTTTCCTCATGTCCCCTGTCCCCAAGACTCCTGTGCAAAACATTACTCAGAAAATCATGTCCCTGGCTGTCCCTCCCTGTTGTGTGTCATTCCACCACCACACCACCCCCTCCAGTTCAAATTTCTGGGTGTTTGCCTCTCCTTTGGGCAGTGACCTGTGCAATGTTTTGAAATGAAGGTTGCTGTTTCTCTGCAATGGAGCTAGACTGTATCTTCTTATAGCTAACTTAAGGCCAGCAGTAACATCCACCCACTTTCACTATGTTTTACCCAACCCATAAGAACACCTGCTTCTTCTGGAGCCCAAGTTTTGGATCTTCCTTTATGCCATCACACTGCAACTGTGTGGTAATGTGTCTTCTTAGGTCACTTACTGGCGCTGTGGAACCAGCAAAGTCTATAGCTCCAGGAACCCTGGTACTTGCCACTGAGAGAAGCTGGTATGGATTAAAACTTTCCTAGCAAAAATGATGAGTTTGGTCCTGCCATGCAATTCACCTTGTATTTGTGTCAGATATGTGGTTTAGTAGTGCAGGAGAGGCAGGTTTGGGAATGAATAGCTGAGATAGGATCAGTTATTTTGTCATTCTTGGATTATGTTGGCTTTTGTAAATGGAAATAGGGACTGGCAGAGTCTGTGGTCAAGATACAGGAGTATTGGCAGAATGGAGGTGCATACTGTGCAGCAGTGGTTGGAAGCAAGGTAATCTCAGCAGCTTCTGATCTTGTATTTGGTTCTTGTGATATGTTAATCATTCGTACTGCTTCAGCTTTCATGTCCATCCTTCACAGACATTCACTGTCACTTATGCCTATTGCTGCTCTGGTTGGTGAGTGGTGAAGCAGCGTAGTAGAAACTTTCTTTAGGTCTCAGGTTCACTTACATTCTGACAGTGCTTTCTATGTCTAAACAGGCCTCAGTCCTATAGGTTCAAGGCTCCCTAGTGCATTCATTACTAGTCCCTCTGTCTCCAACACATTAGGGATTTGACCTGTGTAGTTGACATGATGGGGGTCCTATTTACTGACTTGCTTATTTGTCTCCCTGTCTCTAGCAATGAAGAAAGTCCTGTGGCTGTAACTTATGACCAGGGCCTCTGCCTTTTCTGCCCCACTTATTGCATGATATTGAGTCAATGATTTAATTTTGTTTGTGCCTTGCTTTCTTAGTCCATAGAGTGAGAGTAGTGAGACCATTACCCTCCCTCTCCCCTCCCCATCCAGAATGAAGTGAAAGGCTGCATCTGTGCGGTATAAACAAAGCCCTAATTTACATGTAAATGCGTGTGATATCGCTGTAGCAGCAGAGTTGTACCAGTGAAGCCCTTCTTGTGTGCAGGCAGCTTATGTCAGCAGAATAGGGCTCTTTTTTGAGCAGAACTTTTCCAAGCGCTATCAGCTATATCAGCAAAAACATTGAATACCAATATAACTGCATCCTCATTAGGACCCAGAGCCCCATGGTATTTTAATTCCTAACTTCTTTTTAGGTGCTTAAATACTTCTGAGGATCTGGGCCTACGATTTTTGGCACTATGGAAGTGATCCTAAAACCTCCTCCCATAAGTACCCTTGCAAACAGGGTCAGAGCAGATGTGGTCTCATTTTACCAACAGCTGCAGAGCGCTCAGAGAAGCTCTGGTAAAGGGCACTGAGCCCGGCAGAGCTCAATCAGGCTGCTACAGCTAACTTCAAGCAGGACAACAACTGCTTCTGCTGCTTCTGACAGCATTGTTGGTACTGCAGGAGACTGGGCAGGTTCCTCCTCATTCACCTGGTCCTGTGAAGAACAGAGCTACAGGGAGTGTTTTCTTGAAAATGTGTCTTTATTAATAGTTTTTGTTTCATCTCTTACTGATGCTATTACAGAGGTGGCACATGAGAATATAGCATACTGTAGAGAAGAAGAGAGATGGTGAGGACTCTAGCACCTGAACAGTGACCAAACCTTAGCTTGGAGAAGGAAAGAAGGAGCAGTTTGTCCCCTTTCAGGTATCAAGCACAGTTTTACAGGTTCTCATTCTCTTTCTCTCTTCTTTGGAAAAGCTGGATGAGGACAGATAGACAAGTTGACAAAAGACATGTCTAAAGAAGCTTTTTTTTAAATGCATAGCTTTCTACCTGCAAAGCGAGTCAGTTCAACTCACTGATCCAACAGAAAATTATCTCATGGAATACTGACTAGTTTTCCTTCAGGTCAGTGAGCTGAACTGACTTGGTAGCTGGAGAAAGGTGGCCATAGGTTAGATGTAAGGGGAAACTATTATACTTCTTCTGTGCTGCAAATTGCTGGAGTTACAAATCTAGTATTAGGGGTGATGGGAGCACAGAAAGAACCAGATACTTGAAGCTCAGTCCAGAGAAAAAGATCAGTACGAGAAAACAGAAGGCTGCTGCCTCTCCTTTTGGCAAGAATATTATTATTTGGATAGAAGAGAGAGGCATTGTGGTACAGTGAAATGGGGTGAGGGAGAAATTGAGCAGAATCCTTAACTACCCATAACTAGGTAGTTAAAAACTTTCCCTTCAAAATCAAAGTAAGTAAAAGCCTAACTTGAGGAAAGGAAAGATATTAGAGGCTGTGCCCTACCATAAAGGAAATCTGCTGCAGGACCTGGTATGGATACTTGGGCTTCCATCAGAGGGACAGTGTGATGCCGCAGGCAGGACATGTACTGAGTGCTTGAGTTGTCTTTCCTACTCACACTGTTCACACGGTGTGTGTTGATCAGCGTGAGCCAAAGAGGGCAGCAAGGCTGGCTCTGTGCTTGCCCCCCAAGTGCAGGGGAGAGAGATCTGTGCCCGACAAGTATAAGAAGCAACTATGGGAAATGTCAACATTCACAGGAAAATCACATCTCCAGTGCAGATGCTGAAGGCCTGAATGGCTGCTGTATCGGGCATGGCCATAAGAGGGAAGTGTGTGCTCAGGCATTAGGTGTTTTTCTCCAGGATGGAGCAACCCCAGCTGGGTTGGTTGTGGGCTCCGCAGGCAGCATGGACACTGCCTGGGTCCCACGTCCTGTGCAGGGCTAAAAGCAGGGCCTGTGTCTCCGGAGGCAGCTGAGCTCAGCCACAGCCAGGTATGCAGGTAGCGATGATGGGGATGGGAAGAGAAGGGAGCAGGGATAGGAAAGTGAGTTGCCATGTGCAGATGCCTGTCACTTCCTGGAGATGCAGAGGATGAGATGTGCAACCCTGACCAGTCCTAGGAGAACTGGGGCTGCCTTGTCGAGAGATACTGGCCAGCTAGGTGGGGAAATCTCATTCCAGTTGTATCCTCACAAGTGTACATCAGATAACTGGTCGTATTAGCTGGGTCATACTCAGGTTTGGGCATTAAGGTTTGAGGATGGTGATATTGAGGTGCTTTTAGGAGGGGCAGTGGACCTCAAGAGAAAGAGAGCTGAAGTCAGCAAGCTGAGCTTAAAAGGTTAATAAAGAGGAAGATGGGCCCAAAATGATATGGGCAGGCATCTCTGCCAGCTCTCTAAAGGAGACATTTTGACTGAAGCACTTCTCAGAGCATTTTGTAGGCCACACATATAGAGCATGCAAGCTATATGTCAGTAACAAGCAAGACTTGGTGGTTAGGAACCCTATCGAACTCAGGTGACTGTCTGCCTTTGCTACACGCTTGTTAAAACTGACAACAGCACAAGGTAGAAAAGGGCACTTGCACAACACAATATGGGAACTTGAGGCTCCACTAAGTCTATGCCTGCTGGCTCCTGTGGGTCCCGTTAGCTGGAACTGTTATGTATGGCTGAGGAGTTTCTACTTGCCACCCTAGCAACACGGCCCAAGCTCTAATCACACCAGCATCTTCTGGAAGAGCTGAGGGAACCTGATGTGACAGTGGTAACTTGGGAGAAGTCCCCCAGCTGTGTCTGGTGGTGTAAGTGGGAGCTGAGTTTCATCTTTAGGTATGGAGTGCTAACTGGCTGCTGTGTAGTGAGGGACTTGGCTCATGGCTCCTATCTACCATGCTCCTGCGGTGCTATAAAATCAGTCACTGCTGTTCTGGACTATGAGCAGGGAACTGAGCCCCTTTGCAGGGACCCACAGGGTGCTTTGAGGAGAAATGGAATTGAGATTTATTTCCCATAGTTCTGCAAGAAATGTGAGCAGCAAGGCCCAGTTAGGAGCACGAAATGACCTGACCACCAGCCTCCCATGAGTTGGCACTGCAGAGAGACAGTTTTCTCCTTAGAGATCTGCTTCTCGGGGACATTTTTTCCTCAGAGGCAGAAACAGAAAGAAATGAATGAGACAGAGCTGAATTTATTCCTTGTTCATGCCACAGCATTAGAACAAAATGCATCCAAGAATAAACTGTACAAGAGCTGTAGGCAGGTGATGTGGCAAGGCTGGGGGAGACAGGGTGGGTGCGTTTTTTGGTGGCTGCCTGAGCATGTGTTGATCTTGTGCTTCTAAGGCATCTTATGCCTGTGCAGCAGAGGGTCCTATAGCTGTAGGAGCAGGGGCTGTAAGCCTGACTGGTTATCTAGAGGCATAGGTGATATGAGTGAGAGAGAGTTAAGAGAACGGGTATTGCTCAGCACATACATGTTGTGTGTCATATACATGGGGAAGGTAGTTGCACAGCGGGGGGTGGGCTGTGGGCAGGGGTTTGCTGTGCACTGGACACACGGGCAGCATGCTGCCAGTGCTGTGCGTGGGGCAGATGTGACGGGAGTGGCTGCATGTAATAACACAAGAGGTTACTTTGCAGTTAAATGAGGCAAGGAATTACCATGGCGACCGCACTCTCCTCTCCCTGCCAGATGCCAGGCTCCCAGGCAATAATGTTTATGTGTTGCTCTAAAAGCCACAAACTCACTCTCCCTATTTTGCAAATAGGTGAGGACCGTGCTGCCCTCTCTCCAGACTGGGAGACCCGTAGGCACTGGGATACGGAGGTGGTTTCCGCACACTGTGTCTTTCAGCAGGAGGGAGTCACTGTCTGGGTACTTCCTATACTGGTGGCTCCTGCAGCGCAAAGGGCTGTGGTTTGAATTACTGATACATTATGCTTCTTGCACTGTATGTCCACACAGTATCCTCAGGAGCAGTAAAGTCTGAGCCACCTGCCAGTTCTTAGGCACCTACTCTGCATGTGCAAAGCTGGCTGTTGGACGACTTTGCACCCATGCTGCAAGAGAGGTGCTCTAGGGAGCATCGCAGTGTACGTACAGCTTCATCCCTGGTGCTACCAGGAGCTTGGAGCTCACTAGCGATAGTTACTGCAAGTCTCCAAGGACAGACAGAAGGCAAATGTTCACTAGAAAGAACATAAAGCCTTCTCGCACCTAATGCTTGCTGTTAGTGCCCACGAGGAGTATGTTTTCTGTTCTTAATCAGTTGGATCAGATCAATGTCCTGTGCTGTAGCCCCTGGCGAAGAAAGTACAGCTGCATCTCAGGTACCACAGGAGCTAAGGCATGTTTCTCAGAGACCTCATTCCTTTCATCTTCAGAGACCTGATTTCTTTCATCAGCTCCTAGGTTTAGTGCTCAGTGGTCTGTGAGGCTTATAAATCCTGTTTGTCCTGTGCTCTCAGTTAACAGTTTGGGGAAATGGTTGCTTTGTGGTCTGTGAAGAAAACTTGGAAGAGGAAAGGCTTTGGGGCCAGAAATGCTTGGTTTGGGGAGAAACACTAATGCATCCTGCATGGACCCATATACAAAAGCTAGAAAGAACAAACCAAATAGATGGTCACACTGGTCCTGTAGGCTGAAGTGCCACAGGAGACCAGAGAGGTGCTGTAGACCAGCGGGTAGTTCATCATGTTCTGCTGCACTGGAGCATTGCAGATATGCAGAACACAGCTTGAGGCAAAGGTCTGATGCTCCTCCTCATGGATATGTGCCCATTACAGCATCTTCCCTTGAGAACTCATCACTTTAAGGGTTTTTGTTTAAAGCACAGAAAAGCATGCTAGACACTGACAAACAGGTATTGTCGTCTTGCAGAAGGCTGGCAAAAGAACAAATAGCTGCACTTCAGTGGAGGTGAAGCAATCTCTCCCCACAGCAGACATTTGCTAATTTACATGGTCATGAGGTCTCATTGGAAAGATATTTTTAAATGAAAAGCAAGAAAATGATGCAAAATAGATTTGAGCATATTCCAGGAGATAGTTAAATTTTTCATAGTGAAAACCAATAATAGATCGGTCTGTGTGCTATGAACATCTCATCACAAAAATACATCATGGGAGGCTTCTGCTATTTATTCTTGGCTGAGCACTGACCTTGGCTATTAGATCTCAATTAAGCAAGTATGTGACTGATGTTTCTCTCTCCCAATTTTCTGCTGGTGAAAATAATAGTCAGTGAATCAAACACTGAGTACTTTCACACATACTCTCCACATGATACCCATGGCTCTGTAGGTTCCATGTCACCTGAAAAAGCAGCATTTCTTGTGTGAATTCCAGAGAAAGGAATTATTAAAGATCTGTGGAGCTAGGGATTGTAGCCTTCAGCACTGAGCAACCTCTGCTGTTCCAGAACAGTGTGCAGTGTTGCTTTCAGCTACAGGGGAGGGATGGGTAGGCCACAGGGATCAGAAAGAGCATGCTGTATCTTCATCTTTATGCTTGCTCACCTGGGATCCTTCTCTCCTTTAATTTCTCCCTTATCATTTTGTCCTAGAAGAAGTAAAGAAGTGCTAGTGGGTTAGACAAGGGTAGTAATAAGACTATTTAAGACTTGGCTTGCTGTGTAAGCCCCCCTGTGCAAGCCAGATCTCTGCAGACTGGTTCCACTTTTCCCAAGTAAATGCTGAAGTATCAAAACAGTGTGCCAAACTCAGAACTCTCTTGGAGTACAATTACAGCGCTGGGTCAGGAAGGGCTTGGAGATCATTCGTATCCCTACACTCATGTTTGGCATCCAGCAGCAGCTGTCAATGGCAGGACCAGCTGCAGAAACAGTTGGAGAGGTGTGCTCCTGCTGTTGACAAGTAAAAACAGGGTGTTAGGAGGGGATGAAGAGTTCATTCTGCCAGCTGGTTATGGGTGTTTCCTACAGTTGGGATTCAGGCAGAGAACAGGTGACAGGGCACCATCTGAGCTACAAAGATGGAGGAGGTGACAGGGAAAGGACAGATTTTTGTTCCACTTGTTCTAGCACTGCTTGGAGGCAAAAAGAAGAGTAAGGGGAAAAAAAGGGATTGTGGACAAGGACATGCTACCACCTACAAACTGCCACTCCTAAGGGGAGCAAAAGAGATACCACTTTGTCACCAGTTTTGTGATGAGGATTTGATGGAGCAATGTCAGTGTAAAGAATAGAAGACAGGTCTCCTACATACTGGAACAAGACCCTTGCTTTAAAAGGACCTGTGGCATGTTTTCACCTGTCTGGGCTAAGAAAGGGCTTATTTGCATGCAGCATTCAGCTGGGTTTATAATGGCTGCAGATTATTTGCCGTAGTGTGGCTAAAATCTTCCTGATGCCCTGTCATAGACACCTGACAGTCACCACTTCTGCGATGAGGTTTCATTATAGCAATGAGAACAAGACAACAAACTCAAACCAGTCATTACAAGATTAGTGCTGCTCTCTGACAGTCTTTCCAGTGCTGGCTATATTTGACAAAAGGTCAGACTAACATCTGACTTTAATCTTAGAGCAATGTTGTCTGAAAAGCCAAGGGAGAAAAGGCCAGTGTATATGAAAGTGTGTGCTGATAAGTGGCAGAAAGCTGTACCTAAGCTTGATATCAGCCACTGGGACAGGGTAAAACCATGCCAGATCAGTTCTCTCTGGTCTAGAAAAGGTGGGAATTGCTATTTAACAACTGGAAGTGAGGAGGTTGTTAGATCTTGGTGGTTGTCCCATATTCAGAGTATGTTTGTTTCCTTTCCTCTGCCTGCCTTGGCTGTGAGCAGGGACACTTTTTCTTTGTTCTTGGAAGAAACTATTTCCAAACATTTTTTTGTTACTGCTACTGCTAAGAATTTCTTGATGCTCTGCTCAGGTTTACTTTTGTTCAGCTCTATCTGATGATTTCTAGCTCCACAATCTCAAGTTTTGCCTAAGGAGCCATCCCCTTATGAACCAGCAGGTCTTTCCAAATTCTGTCTGAAAACAAAGCTAACTCTGAAGCTTCAGCAACAGCCAACACCTCTGCCTGGACTGATTATTTTTAAGCAAGAACTGTGCTTTGAAAGATGAGTGTCCTTTCCAAGCTCTGTGCTCTCCTTTGGCTCCTCCATCATTTCAAAATCAATAGCTGTCTCTGATTGTCCCCCTCCCTGCCAGACCCTGCTCTTTTCTACCTCATTTTGGTTTTAATTGGCCACAGCAAAATAGCAGTCATTTTCCCCCCATCCTAATTAAGAAACCTATCCATTAAGGAGAAAGAAAACAAAACCAAAACCTTCTTATCTAAGCCCTTACTGCAGAACAGAGACAGAAATGATTGGTGAGATGATCACCTCTAGAAAGCCAAGGTCTTTATTGATTCTTCTGGCTTTCCTCAGTAAATACAGAATGAGTTTTAAATTCACCTAGAAGGAAGCTAAAAGCTAATGTAAAGTGCTGACTTCCCAACATTAGAGAAGAAAGAGGCAGTATGTCTTCTAGGCTGACTCTAAACATAGTTTCAAAAAGAATATTTGGAGAATGTTTCATTGTACCTCATAGAATCATTAGGTTGGAAAAGACCTTTAAGATAATTGAGTCAACCATAAATGTAGCACTGCCAAGTCCACCACTAAACCATGGGCCTAAGTGCCACATCTACATGTAAGTGTGTGTGCCACCTCACCTTACCTCTGTTTCAGTTTATTCACATTTTGGTATACATTGGCCATGCTCCTGACCTTCCAGGAGGTAATGGTCCTGGCCTACCTTTTGAAAGAGCTTTGAGATCATGAAACAGATTAGAAAAGTTGTGTTGTGGTCAAGTGACCTCCTTCAGCCTAGCCAGCAGCACTGGGCATTTGAGTTAAGGAACTAAGTGCTGAGTGGTGATGGAGGAGGGCACAACCTCAGTGCTAAAATGGGAGATTACAGACACAAAAAGGGAAAGGCTAGACAGAGAAGCTCAGGGAAGAGTCCACTACGCATGGGGATTTTGTAGAAGAGGACATTCAGCAGCATGATAGGAAAAGGTCAGAGACAGAATAGTCCCTAGTGACTTGGGAAAAACAAGATGGGAATTGTCTTCAAAAGGTTAAAACTTTCACTGTCCAGAGCAATAAACATCTCTATTTTGCAGAGAGGGAAAGCTACTGCAAGCTTTTACCCCAGTGAGTAGAAGTGGCAGATACCTTCTGTGATGCCTATCTGAATACAAGCCCCAGCTGCAAATCAAAATCAGATCTGGCCCACTGCTGTACTCCAGCCACTTATTTACCATCTTGGAGAGATAAGCATTTAGCTGATTAACCTGTTCAGAGTCTCTGTCCATAGTCAGCTCCTCCTAAGAGTGGTCATACACTTAAAATAGCAGGAACTGGATGGGGATGATGCTCACTGGGCTAAAATTACTCTGATATTCCAGATCATTCCTCTCTTGATCGGGACCCCAAGAGCAAATCCCCTCAGAACAGGACCTACTATAAAAATCCAGACAGGTCTGCATTGAGAGCCTAAAAGTAGGCTTTTGAGCTTGGCTTCCTCACAGAATAAGGCTTATGTTCTCCTGGTCTGTGCATGTGTTAAACTCTGTGTGTCTTCACACTCCTGTCCAATAACTTTGAAACCTGTTGGTTGATTTCAATTATATTTGATAGATGTAATAAATTTCACAGCTAATTAAGTTCCTGCAGGTTTAGTATGTAGCCAGTTAGAGGAGAGGGACTCTGATTCAGGAAAAGGGTGTACCATACATGTGTTAAACACTGGAGAGATCACATGGGAAAAATCACAAATGCTCAGCTGGGAAAAAAGCTTCAGTGATGCTCACAATTTTTCAGGAACATAAATCTACAGGGAACCATGATACACGTCACAAAACTACTGGTTTTGTTTTATTGTGATGTAGATGTGAGGAAAAATTATTTCTTTACAGAACACTGTAAAAAAACCTCACAGCCTAAGATTCAGTGCATTTAAGTGGATCTGGTTATCTAGTGGGTTTAGGAACTAGGATTCAGTAGTCCATTTTTTGTTGGCATCCTGTTTGTAACAGAAACCAGCACTAGCAGAGAGAATGGTGTACCACCTGAAATAGGGAAAGGTGCTGAAGAAGCCAGCGAGGAAAGTCAGGGGCCCAAGGCACAGCATCTATGGGGAAATGCTTGTGGGTCTTGGAGTCCTTTTACATGACATGGAGGAGACTAAGGGGGGTTGGGGGCAGGTCTAACTGTAGACTTCAGTTATTTGAAGAACAGTTACAAAGACAGTGGAACCAAATTTTGGTAATAACAGGTGGTAAGAAAAGGTAGAGAGAATGGTTACAAGTGGTATTTTTGGAAACTCACACAGGACATAAGGCAAAATTTTTTCTAAGTAGGGCAGCACTGGCAGAAGTTACTGAAAAAAATAGCAGTCTCCATCATGAAAGGTTTCTGTTTCATGTAGGTAGCCCATTGGCAACAGCACTATTCCTAGGGGGAGTTTGGACTAGACATCTCCAGAGGTCCCTTCGACCACCACTTCTGTGCTCCTTTGACTACAGATATTACAAGATGATGCAAGGAAACAACTTGCATGAGCTAAGCTGTAATCTGCACAGCGGCAACGTTTATCTCACCTCAGCTTTACCAGAACATACGTAAACACATTCTTAGTCAGTGTTCAAGTCTTTGTGTAGAGAAATGGTTTTATTAAGGTATATGTAATTATCATTTGCTAAATAGCAGAACTGACGTTGTACTGTGATAAACTTGTGTCAGTCACATTTTATGCCTCTGGTACCAGATCTATATTATGCTACAGACAGTTTTCAACCAGCTTTGGTTATGATTTACAGAAGCATCTGCAGACTGTGGATGACTGTCACTGGTTTTCTCTCAAAGTCTCTTTTTGCATAGACATTATCCAAAAAAAGGCCTTTTATATATAGGTCTTTTGAGGCCTCCAGCAACTTATTTTTCTGGATCATTAATTTCTGCAGTCCATGTACTTCTGTTAACTTCTTGAGGTAATGCTTTCAGACCCAGGCAAGTTTTACGATTTCATCAGAACTAAAGTATGCTTAGAGCACACTGGATTATAGCTCAATTAATTTTGCATCCCAATTAAGTGGAAGACAGTCTTGTCACTGACAGGTCTCTTTTACATGTTACATCTGTCCTGCTTCAGGTGTGATGCAGAATGACTTACATGAATAGGTGAAAACAGATCCAAGTTCTTGTCTGCAAGATGCAAGTTGGCTTCAACCTGGACCTGTAGCCATGACAGTGAGATACCCAGATAGCAGCACACTAATCCCTACCTACTTAGCTTCTTCCATAGCTACTAGCTTCTCCCTGTGTACTAGCTCAGCAGAGCACATAGCATAAGTAGAGGAGCTTAGGTGTACCTTACTACTATCTGTAGAAATATCTGATGTGGAACAGTGAGGAAAAAAATATCAAGCTCTCAAAAAGCAAAAATACCTACTATGAGAATCATTCTGGCAGCAGGCACAGCTCTAGGGACTGCTCTGGCTGTAAGTTATTGTGGGGTGGGCACACGATAAATCTTGGGCACTAGTCAGCAGTCCAGTTTGTAACACTGAACTTCTCCAGCACAGTACTCTCAGGACTGAAAAGAAGTTTGCACAGACAGTATCCTCTTATGCTTCCAGTATTTATCCCACTGTGCTTTGATTCTGATTTAACTGGAGATTTTATTTTCCCTTTACTCTTGATCACAAAAAAACCCAGTAATTGTTTAAACTCTGTTGGACAGTTAGCTTTATAGATCACATAATAAACAGAGTACATGTGGTAAACAACATGCTTCATTACCAGGTGGCCTTGAATTAAACACAATTATCTTCTTGTAATCAACTCATTACATTAATTTTCTTGCAGAATTAGTCCAGATTACCTCTTCTTTCCCTCCTCTCAGCTGTGCACAGTAGGACATCCTACAAGATTGTAGCCTATACCACTGATGCAATTTTACACTTGTGGCCATCGGGCACTACTCCTTTAGAGGAATTAAAAACTACAGAGATTACCTCAGCATGCACCTATACGAACACAAGCAAGTATTTATACAAACAAGTGGTACTTATAGATACAAACAATTTGATCAGTGCTACGAAAAATTCTGTTGGGTCATCAGAAACAGCTTGAGAGGTGTGTAGGGAGGTCAGTGGTTCCCATCATTCTGTCCTAGAAGTAAAACTAGCAGAGTGTTTCACTGGATGCAGCCCTATTCCCCGCCTTCTTCCCTGAGGCTGTTGCTGCCTCTTTGAATTCATGTTCTGGAAGCACAGTTTACAGAGCCCACAGAAGTCCTGCGATTTGCTCATTTGTTTTCCACTCTTCTGTGGTCACAGAACCAATGCTCCTTCTAGGCTGGCAGTTAGGAAATTCTTCTTTCTTAGAGTTGTTTCTCTTTGTACATGGATGACTTTTTTTTCCCTGGGTCATTTCCCATATACCCATTTGTAGGTCATGGACTTTTCATTTTCTGGGTGTCTGATAACAGAATTAGATCAGAGCTGTCCATCACTCACAATGGTGTTAGATAACAAGCTTAACTGCAAGTCAGTAACTCAGCAACTTCAGAACTTTGTCACATCTAAACATAAGGCTTCAGTGGACTGGATCCTTCTCATGACCAATTGCTATCAGTAGTTTGCAGCATTTACTACCGTTTCAAATTGCAAAGGATAAACAGTATGGTTTCTTGTCCTTGAGTCACAGGAACTGCTGAATCCTGGAATAAATGATTGCTTGTCCATTGTTATATAGTTGTAGGGAACGGAAGACATAAGAAATGAGAACCATGAACTTAAACCTCAGCTTGTGACATGAAGAAACCAGTTCCAGTTCACAAACATCTAGTTTCATGACTGACTTCTCTCATCTTTGGTGCCAAGGGAGTTAGCAGATTTTGCTTCCCTCTCAAAAGTGAAGAGCTGAGAGTCTGCCTTCTCACTGTCAGGAGAACAAATATTGCTCTCCCCTTCCCCACCTTCACATAGCACTAAGGGAGCTTTGCTGTCTTCTGAGACTTGGTCAACTTTCCATTCTGGTCATGTTGTAACCTCCCTGCATAACAGTATTCACTCTCCCAGGGCTCAGCTGTAAATACCCCAAGCCTAGGATACAGAAAGGACACACTGCTGGCATAGAATACTAAAACCCACATCCGATTATTTTAGACATTAAATTACTGGAGCTCTTTGCACTATTGTGTAAGCAATTAATTGCACACATACACACATTCACCTGCTATGAAATAAACAGACCAGACACTTTCCCCATGAGAAGCTGACACATACATACTAAATTGGACTTTCATACTGCAGGCAGCACCTCTCTGAAACTGCTCAACAAACACTGAACTGCCGGTAAGCAAAGGAGCCCTGCAGGCATACGTAGGGCTCCTCCACCAGAGCTGGCAGATGGCAGACGCACTAGATCCAAAAGAAGCCTGGAGGGAACAGCACAAGGGATGCGGCAGCATTAACCATACACTGAAATAACAGGGAGGAAAAGAAAGGAAGAAAAAAGCCAGCCCAACACTGATAGAGATCTTTAATTTAAAAACTGAGTAAGTTTATTCATTGGGAAAGTGCAACAAAATACCCCAGGGATAGTGCATTCCACTCCAACAATTAAAACTGCATTAAAAAGCAGATAGGAAAGTCTGAGTCTTAAAGAGAACTGGCACAAAAGCTAGTGCTTTTCTTTGTTTCAATACATTTATCTTTGGGTGACAGAGATAGTGACTGATTAATTTTTTTAGGTACTTAATTTACAAATCCATTGCTTCTACTTGTAAGTCATTCTGTTCTTTAAAGATGCTAGCTTGGGACTGGAGGACCATAATCTGCAGGCACTTGAGGGGGCAGTTTTGAAAGAATGGGTATGTAGGTCTGTCACATACTTACTGTTGGGAGGAGATCCATCTGGGAGCTACTAGATATTCTAAGTAGATATTGCCCCCCATTGTTTCTCTCCAAAATCTGAGGTATGCAAAGAAAGTCCAGTTCCACTCCTAAGAGCAGTTTCTGTGGCAGCTGAGGGGGTGCAAGCAGGCAGAAGGACTACAGTAAGCCCACAGCAGGTGTTGATTGAGGGAGCTGCTAGTTTCTGATCACTGAACCCATTGGGGCTGTGGAGGTAATTCTCTTAGAAAGGCTGCAGGGTAGGTCCCATGCCCATAGCAGCCTATTCTCTTTCATATTTGTTAGTGCACTTCATCTGAGCTTCACAAGCCCAATAGGATTCTTTAACACAGAGCAATTATGTATCTTTTGCTAGCACTTTCTGCCCAGGGATTTCAAAATACTTCATGAGCATCACTGAACCAAGCTTAAAATTCTGACATACAGGTATTTTAAAGGGAACAGAGTACAGTAAGTGTCTGCAACAAAAAGGCAAAGTTCATCTCCTGCATCCCAGTCCTGAACTTACCCTTCTTTTTCTTTTACATTTTCTTCTCTCCACCTATTTTTTACAGCAAGGAGGACTAAGTTTATTCTGCAGAAGTTGATTAATCCCAATACAGACAAGTGACTTCTAGTATGATTACATTAGTTCCCAATTCCGTATGGAGGTTGCCTGTCCAGTCCAAGTCAGCATGATCTCCTGGTCTCAGCTGTCTGGATTTGGTTTATGTCTCTTGGCCCTGCTGTTCTCCTGATGGTGACTGTCTTCAGAGGCTGCTTGGCCTTTTCCGTTTGTCCCAGATTCCTCTGGAAATTTCTGACCCTCAGCCAACACCTGCCGAATAGTCATATTAATGCGGGAAGATTGCAAGTACTTGGCACACACCTGCCAATCCTCATCAGAGCTGCGCTCAATGACTGAGCCAACAGGAAGGTCTGAAGGAAGTGCCTGGTCCAGGCACGAAGGCAGAGCTGTCCCTTCAGGGTTGGGGAGAACACGGGGGACAGCATGGTACAGCAGACGGCTGAAGCCAGACATCACCATGATATCTCCACTGTGCATGAACATTGCTGTTGGGGCCTCCTCCCGCTTCAGGCCCCCAAGCAAAAATATCGAGGACTGCCCAAAACTAGAGATGGTACGAGGATGGAGGGAGAAAACAAATTCAGTCAGAGGACAATTATATATACAGTAAGCAAATATTAGCAGCTAAATCACTTTATAAAAAACCCAGCAAACCCAATCAAGAACACCAGATCGACTCCCAGTAACAACTTTACAATGAGAACACAGAAAACAGACCAAGAGGCCTGGTTCAAGGTAAGCATAGTGTGCAGGTTTGAAGCTCTGCTGAGGTATTTCATTCCTGCCTGCTAGTACCCAACTGCCACTCTGCTGTTCTAGAACAGAACTGTGCTCTACGCAAAAAGTTCTTCCAGTCCAGGCACCACATCCATGCTATTCAAGCAGTCTTCAAAGAAACACCTACGCCCTTGAGCTACAGCTTCCTACTACAGCTTCCTACTATTCAAATCTCAGAGAGCAAAGATTAATTACCCAATTAGCAAACTATGTCATACCGACTTCCTATACCCATATGCAACCATAGAAAAAAGTCACCAATCCTTCCACAACACCCAAGAACTTTCCTTGACTCACCTGAATGATAAAAGGGGCCGAGAATGGTCTAGTTCAGACTCGTCCACATGAATTCCCAGTGAAGAGTCAAAATGATAGTAGTTCAAGATCCCTGCTTGGGCTTGGAAACCCCGGAACCCACAGGCTGCAGCCACTTGTTCTGACAGGAATGCAAGGTCTGAGGGGAAAGGAGTGTGGTGATTTGCTGAGTACTTCTGGAGGAAGGAGAATAGAAAAAAAAAACACAAACCACACCCAGAACATCAGAGCAGCAAATACAATAGGAAACAAACATTGAAGGAGAACTCGGTTTTGCTGATAGTTATGGAGGACATCATATTTGCCTGGAAAATAACTACAACATAGGCAGAACCAACAGCAAGTCTACCTCTTATCATTTAATCTGGGCCTATGCTGAGACTACCAGAGATTCAATTAATTATGAAGTTAAGCATTATATCTGAATGGCAAAAGAAGTCAGTAAGATTAGTACCTAAGGTTAGTACCAACACCCTGAGGATCTACTTGGTCATTACCTAAAGCTGCCAAATGGAAAGACAGTTCTGTATCTCAACAGAGCTCTGAAACAAGTATCTTGTTTCCTTCTTTGAAGAATAAGCCAAACAGGAATCAATTGCAAACCTATTTTTTCTCCCTCCCATAAGTGATTCTGAGAGGACTGGAAAGGAAAAACCAAGTTTTTATGAAGGCCACCCAATAGGCTGACCCGCTAAATACAAGGCTGCAAGCTGATTTGTTTTAGTATCTGCAATATACTGGTGAGACTGCATATTCACTCTGCCATCCCTTCTCAGCCTCCATCTGACTCAGTCGCATGAAAAAATTTATTTTGGTCAGGAGGCCCAAAATAGGTGTTAGTTGGTGAGACTGTACTATACTGGTTCAGACTCTTAAATTCAAAGTCACATCAGTAGCAGTCTCTTCCTGCTCTCACTCACCCCTCCAAAGAGTAGTTTCTCCAAAGTAGCTGTCTTCAAGCACTCAAGGTCATTCTCATCTTAAGTAGTTAATGATGCTTTTGTGACCATCCCTTTTGTCAGGGTGAAAATGCTCACTTATGTCAAATAGCCACAGGTCTACAGCTGAGTATATGCTACCATATTACCTTTCAAAGGAAAGAGTGCAGCAATGGACTTTTTGCTGTTAAATCCTTCACAGTAAACCAATACAGATTAAAATGATCTTACAAGCATGGTTTGTTACAGCCTTTCCTCAAGACTGTCTTGTAGGATTATAAGCATTTTATTCCATGATGCCCTCTGTCTGCCATTCTTATAGCAAAGAAAAATAGAGAAGAGTTTAATTTCAATACCTTAGTATCCCAGTTATAATGGTAACCAAGGGTCACCCAGCGCAGCTTCTCCAGTAAGCTTTTGGGCTCCCGTTTACTGGAACCTTTCCTTCTGCAAAGACAAAATGGGAAGAAATAGGATACATGTTAATTTCTGAGGAGTTTTCTGGTAGTGCAGCATTCAGTAATGAGACTCACTCAGCTTATTAAAACCATCAATACTAAACTTATTTTCAGTGCCATTATTTTTCTCCTCCAAAGATGCTGAAAATTCAGTTCATGCAGTTTGTGTAAGCTGTAGGGCCTCCTGTCAACTACTATCAGTTTGAAAGCTTCTATTTTCAACATGATACATAACGAGTTATCAGATGGAGACAACACAATGAGCTGGTACAGATTTATAAGTCAGAATTAAGCATGTACTATCTGAGCACCTGAAAGTGAAAGAATAGAATCTGTGAAGATCTAAAAGGTGCAAACACAAGGAAAAAATATTCTAGACACTTAACAGAAAGTGACAAGAAAGGAAAATGCTTCACCTCACAGTGAAGTCTATCAAGTGGCAAAGGACCACTAGTTCTACCACTCAGTACTTTTACAGAAAGTCCTTAGGATGGACTGACTCCATGATCACTAAGAATCAAGACTGCTCTAGCAGGTGTCTCCTATCCAGACTGCTATGCAGAAGAAAAACCTGTTTTTCTCAAGTGATAAGCCTGATGCAGAGAGACTCAGCAGTCTGAAGCCACACACCAATTTATCATTCTTACTTGAAGGTGGTAAAGGTAGGAAGAGATGGGCTTTTACTATGGCCTGTGGAAAAGTCCTTAAAATGTTACAAAGAGCATTACTATAGTAAATCTGACAGAAACATGTTAGTGACAAATATAAAAAGGAAGGTACACATGTACCTTCTAGTCCACTTATTCCAGCAATTTCAGTTCCTTTTCTTAATCTAATTCACATGTTATGGTAAAGAAAGGAAGAAAAGGGAAATGTTCTCAGAGCATCATGATAAACAGTAGCACCAGATGGTTTGCTCTCATTTATAGCCTCATTAGTTCAGTAAAACATGCTCTCTTTTACAGAACAGGATTCATATTTGTGCTGCCATGGTCAAGTCTCAGCCAAGCATCTGCATTTAATGTGCATTTGTACCTGGATACACAGCTTGTTTCTGCCCTTCACCTATACTGTACTGATAGTTCCTAAGCTAAACCAGGAACAGAAGTAAAAGGCCAGTTTCTTTACCTTTAGTAATTTTTCACAGCTCACTGATTGTTGAAAGAAAGTAATCTTTCCGGTTTCCATCTTTGTCACATTTACCATAATGCAGCAACACCGTAACTGCTGCTGCTTGAAACAATTTATGGAGCCTACAAGCAGGTAACACAGCATTTAGAAAAGTGAGAGCCCACAATGCATTCCTCTACATCTTTAAATTGACAAAGTGAATGTTCGTAATTAGCACGTGACTTTTGAAAGCACCCTTCTTTTTCTACAGTGCTAGAGTTTTTGCACAACAGCAGGAACCCAAATATGCTCAGAAGGTCCTTATTCCCAGAATTTAGTATTTTGCATATGATTTCACATGTGACTGCTAAGGAGAGAAAAGTCTGAGTGTTATGTACCTGGAGATAATGAGTTCCTAGAGCTGTAGCAGCAGGTGCTCCTACAAGCAAGTACAGAGAAATTCCGGTATAACTGTGTTAGAAAGAGAACAATACTGAACAGCAGGGGGGCTTTGGTATGAAGCTTCCTTTTTTCTGTATTCACTGGTAAATGATTGCATCTATAAAATCCCCCAAGCCTTTTCCTTATACACAAGGATATATAAATCCCTCATAGAGATGCTCTACCCCTTTTTATGCTTTTAATTGTCCCCAGCACTAAAGTAAATACCTGAAGTCTTACAAAGTAAGAGAGCTTTGCTGGTTTTGGCTGGGATAATTTTCTTCACAGCAGCTACTATGGGGCTGTATTTTGGATTTGTGCTGGAAATAGTGGTGATAATGTAGAGATGTTTTAGCTATTGCTGAGCAGTGCTTACATGGAGCCAAGGCCCTTTCTGCTTCTCTCACCACCCCACCAGCGAGGAGGCTGGGGGTGCACAAGAAGCTGTGAGGGGACACAGCCAGGACAGCTGACCCCAACTGCCCAAAGGGATATCCCAGACCATGTGATGTCGTGCTCAGCATATAAAGCTGGGGGAAGGAGGAAGGGGAGGATGTTCAGAGTGATGGTGTTGTCTTCCCAATTAACTGTTACACATGATGGAGCCCTGCCTTCCTGGAGATGGCTGAACACCTTCTTGCCAGTGGGGAGTGGTGAATATGTTCCTTGTTTTGCTTTGCTTGCATGTGGATTTTGCTTTACACGTTAATCTGTCTTTATCTCAACCCATGAGTTTTCTCACTTTTACCCTTCCGATTCTCTCCCCCATCCCACAGGAGGAACTGAGCGAGCAGTTGTGTGGAGCTTAGCTGCTGGCTGGGGTTAAACTGCAACAGGGGCGTAGCATACATTTCTAGGAACTGCAATAGACTCTCCCTACCTTGTGATACCTGTGTCCCAAAAAGAGCATGTAAGCCAGAACCCAAGCACATCTATGCATCTTTGTGATGGCTTTAAACTGCAATAAAGTTGTGTCCAGTCTTGGAAGTAAACCTCTTTTTTAGTTAAGCATTTTGCTTCTCCTCTCCCCTGAAACACTCTCATTCCAGATACTAGACAAGTTGGCTAGTTTGATCCACTGTCCCCTGGGTAAAGGCACAAATAAAGCAGTTTGCTTACCTCAAGACTCAGGCAAGTGCTTAATAAACCTGCCAGTGTTTCTGTCAGCCATCACTCTTCCAAACACTATTTTCAACTGAACTGGATTCAGTTGCAAATTAACCCCTGTTCCGATCATTCTCTGTGTGTGCAGGTGCTGCTGCTGGGAAAGGCCTGTCAAGCTGGAACAGTACCCCACTTTTTCAGCTGTAGGGCACAATACTTTCAAAGAACAATTTTTCATCATTGATGGAACACAAAAAAGGTGTCTGAATTTCTGTAACTGATTCTGACTGAGCCTGAAAATCACAAGTGGGGGCATAACTTCTCTCCTAGGTGCAAATATTTAAAAGTCCCAATGTTGCTTTTGCTATTCCATATCTTGTAGATGTTAACAGTATTTTTGAAGAAAAATCTCAGCATGTCAATTTCACTAAGAGACTGAGGTGGAAGATGAGAGTTGTAGGAAACTCTGGTCACTCCATCACAGGAAACAATCATTATGAAAAAATGAGCAGTGAAGTCAGCATATCAATTATAAATACCCAAATAACTAAAAGATTGTGTACACTAAACAGCATTTATCTTGTATGGTGTTTTACACATGACTAATTTTAAAAAAAAAGTCTTTAAAACGGCTGCAGTCACAGAACTCTGAACCTGTGGGAATCTTTCAGAGTAAACAGGATGGCCATTTCAGATTGAATGAAAGAAAAAAACAAAACAAAAACCAGCCCCAAACAAAGAAATACACTAGAAAGTAAACCCACAGAAACTAGCCGATTTGAGAAGTTCAAAAAAGTGGAGGTAACAGCCTTTCAATTACAGTATACTAGGTCTGACAGCTGATGAGGAAAAAGAACTAGCATGACCAGGGTGTTTGGAAAGGATTCTCTTTGCCTCAGGAAAACTGAGGCCTAGAGGGACCTCATAGTTCCACTTGTAGCTGAGGTTAGCATGCTTCCAAGCACTATAGTATCAGCCAGGATCAAAGCCATCAATAAAATGTAAAATAGTGAAATAATTTGCTACTAGAAAATCCCATTGTGAGTGTGAGAGCAGAGAATTAACAAGGATGCACATCAAGCCATGAAAAATCCATCTTTAACTTGGCATGTCTGACACCATCTGTATACTGCCAGCATGCACACAATCTTTTTCAGCTTTCCTTCCCTGATCGTTTTTCTTAGACCTTCTCAGAGCTGAGACATTCTGGCTCCATTAAGTTTTGACCACCAAGGGTTACTGTGGACTCACCTCAGCTGCTCTGTGCTCTGTCCCCACAGGTCAATGGTCTTCTCAGGAGCCATGTGCAGGTCCAGGTTGCAGACATTGGGTTTCTGGGGGTATAGCTTAAGACACTGTTTCACCCAGTGACGCTGGCAGCCCGGAAGGAAAGGGTTTGGTATGAAAATAAACCCTGACCACAGAGAAAAAGGGAGGGGGTGGGGAGAAAGTATCATTAGGCATTTCCCTGTTTTTTCTAGAACTAGAGCAAAGGACAGGGGTTGGAAGTACTGAAGAAACACCTTAGACAATACAACCACTGACTTTGCATGTAAGCTGATGATATCTAGTATTAGGTCTGAATAGTTAAGTTAAAAGCTTTTTTTTTTTTTTTCAGTACAAACAAATGGTGGCCATAAGGTAGAAGACAGGAAGGGCAGCCAACACTAGTCCAAGTAAAAAAGTGACAATAAAGGACATCATCTGTATAAGGCATATTGATTACAGGTAGATAAAGGAGTAAGAACTCGGAAAACCAATTGCTTTGGAGTAAATTTGATTTTGAAATGATTCAGCAAGATCTTTCTCTTGAACCCTGCAAAGTTAAAGTCATTCTGGCCTAATTTTTCCAGACTTCAGACTAAGCTTGCTGCTGCCTCTGAACTTGTACTGTCTCCTTATTGCTACTCCAGTGTCATGAACTGCAGAAAGGAGTCCACAGGCTGAGCAAGACTCTAGTAACAGAAACTGTTTTCTTCTTTGCTTCATGTTTATTTCCAGGTAAGTCTGGTTGTATCCATCTTTGTGTTTTGGTATGGTAATACTGAAAAAGGATGAAAGTCAAATTATATCCCAAACTGCTTGTTGCTGACTGCAAATACTTTACAGTCATTGTTAATTAACAAAACAAAATAAATGTATGGCTAGTCTGCCCATTCATTTAGCCAGGCACCTCAGGCAGAGTTCAAGCAGCAACACAAATAAGAGGGTTAGCAGAGATGTAATAGATTGATTTGGTCTGTATCTCAACAGACAAGAGTCCTTGACATGATCTGCCATCACCAGGAATGCTAACAGGATTCTTCACTGGAATTCTCTCCCCAGCACCCCAGGGGTGTTTACTTCCAGGCCAGGGTCGACGGTATTGATGAATGAGTGTCTGACGGGAAGATGCTATTAATTTGTATTGTACCTACTTTGAGAATCAAGGCACTCTCTGAAAGACTGTCAATTCAGTAAGACTCACCAACACAAAATTCACATACAAAGAGAGATAAGGGTATAGGAGGAACAAAGGAAAAGGAAGTTTCAAGGTTTTACCCTGCTGTGTTTTTTTGAACTTCAGTCATACCACGTTAAAGAGACAAAAGTAGATGAAAAAGGAAGAAGCAAGGCTAGGAGTCTCAGTAGGATACAAACTTGCCTTGTGGCCTTATGAAAGTGGTAATAAAAGCACAGAAAAAGCTTCCTGCCAGCATATCTCACAAGATTAAACTAACTAGTAAGAAAAAGAACCTTCAGTGTATTAATAATATATTGTCATTCATTTCACTTCATTCCCTGCATCTTCATACTATGGCAGCCTTCTGATAGGTCTGCTTATGAGAAGTTTCTTTGCCAGCAGAACTAAATTTACTTTCTGTTGGCCTCTGCACAGGACAGAGAATAATCTACACATAGAACACAATAATCTTGCCGTCTACAACTTCTGATGTGGGGTTCTCAAAACACTTTACTACATTCATGAAATTACGCTCTACTATGTATGTATTATCTCCAGGTATTAATGAAGGAATTGAAGCTTGGAGGGCCAGTTACACACAGAGCTGAGAATAAGAATCCAAATTTTATGACTTTTGTATCAGAAGCTTAGAACATGCCATGTCTCTCCAAACCTTTCATTGCTTACTCACCAGATTAATCTAGATTTATAAAAGCAAGAACAACTAAGGAGTGGGTTACTCCTACGCTTCCGATGTCAAGAAAGGCAGAAAACACAGAATTTCTAACAGTTGTAGAGTTTTACTATAAAATTCTACACTAATAGCTCCTGGGAGAGCCAAAGGTGCTAGAAATCAGTGATGTACCACATGTGGGAGGGACAAGAGAAATATATTTCTGTAGCAATCTTTCTGAGCTGACTGAAGAACACCACAAACTGAAGGGAACACAATTGGACCTCTTGGCAATGAAAGAGTTGGCGTGAGTAAAGTGGGCAAGAGACAAATTCTGTGGGTATCTGTACACTAAAGGAATCTGCCTTGAGGAAGCAGATGCAGTTCTCTCACTGCAGCAAAATCTGGCAGCACACTAGAAATTAATTTATACCTACTGTTAGTGGTCTCCAACCTCAGTCAAAGAAAGGGTAAGACATGCAGATGTCTAGCAGTAAGAACAACCCATCATAAAACCAATTTGTGTCAGTTGCAAAGACCCAAAGACAGCATCACCCACATCTCACAGAACTCAGGACAACCACAACAGAAATCCACCCAGCTTCCTTAGTCTTTTATTTCACTGCTCGCTGTGGGGACAAAACCAAATTACTTCCATATGCTCACAGACAAACTAAAGAAGTTCAAACTTATTTTAGAGGGCTGTTGGAGCAGATGGTTAAATATCTTAGAGTGCTTTAGGATGTCCAGATAAAGGTAGCTGGAAAAGGATTATTATTGTCCACACATGACTTGATTCTGAACAGGACTGAGAATTTGTTAACGTATTTGCATTTCATTTTAGTGAAAGGTTTTCCTTTGTCAAAGCAGAAGAAAAACACAGCTAAGTGGAACATTTGTGATCTACCCCACATAATTGCTAGGAAAGATGCTTAGACAGACATAAAATGGCAAGAAAGACCAAGCAAGGGCAGCTATAACATGACAGGTAAGCAGAACAATTTGAGAGTCAAGAAGAGGTGGAAGGCTTTCTCCTGAAGTTATTCAATTTCCTGTGTATTAACTACACCAGATGGCTAATGTGGCTGCCTCAGTTTCAGAAATGGTAGGGTGGCTTCATAGCAACCCCCAGACACTGACTGCAGTCCTGAGGAACCAAAAGAAACCAAAATCAAACAAGCAAAAAATCCCTGAAATAAGGAAGATCTGGGGAACTACAAACTCACCAGTCTTATCAAAACTGCTGGTAAGATTAGGGAGCAAACTTTCATGACAGCAATTTCCAGACACAGGGAGGTGGGGACCAGCAAGCATGGATTTACCGAAGGCAAATTTTGTCTAACCAGCCTTACTGCCTGCTAGAGGAAGATGCCCAAACAAGGAGAGAACCAGGGATGCTGTTTACCTTGGCTTTAGCAAAGTTTTACAGTCGGTCTCCTGCAGCCACACTGGGGGCTCATGGATTTTATGGGTAAACTGTAAGGGTGAGCAAAAGCTGGCTGGGCCACCAGGCTTAAAGAACAGCGATTTGATGGTTCAAAGCCTAGCCAGTGGCTGTTACGAGATGCATTCCTCAGGTTGATACAGGGGTCAAGATGGATCACTACATCTACATCAACGGAACATTCATCCTCATCCCACTTACAGATAACACTAAATTGGGGCAACAGTGAATATGCTGGAGGCTACTGCTGCCACCTGAAAGGAACCTTGACAAAGGTAAGAGCTACCTCAAGGGGCGTTACAGAGAAGGTGAAGCGAGATTCTTCTCAGAGGTGCACAGCAAGATTATGAGCAACAGTCACAAATTACAGCAAGACAAAATTTTGATTTAAGGTGAAGAAAACAAAACAAAACAAAACAAAACAAAACAAAAAAAAAAAAAATAAAAATCACAAGAGTGGTGAAACACTGGAACAAATGCCCAGAGAGGGTGTGTAATCTATCTCTGGAGGTTTCCAAAACTCATTCATACAAAGCTCTGAGTGACCTGATCTAACTTTCAACTTAACTCTGCTTTAAGCGGGGAGTTGCACTAGACCTCTGGAGGTCCCTTCCAACCTAACATATTTCTATGATTCTACCAGGTGACCTGCAAACCTGAGATCCAGTTCAGTTTTTGAAATAACCTGCTTAATGAAATTACTCTGTACCTTGTATAGGACAAGAGATTCTTATTCACTTATTATACTCAGTGTTCTACACCAGCAAATAGATGCCACACACTTCAGCCCTGAAACGACTGTACTTCAGCCACTTCTCTAATTTTCATAATATATGTTGAGGAAAAACAGATGCAACAGAAATATAGTATCTCTGTATCAAAGGCAACAGGAATTCATTCTTGCAAGGGATGGTCTGGTTGATCAGAGATTGTGAAACAACTGGCCTTTCTGTTTTCACTTCCATACTGATGCATCCCACCCTTTAGCTGACTTGTTTGTCCTCCTGCACTTAAAATAACATTAAATTACACTTAAACAAACCAAAATAGGTTTTTCAGGCAGGGCAAGGAGAATAAGATGGAAGATGCCTGAATCCAAAGCAACAATGTTGTCTTTAATTTTTCTTGAAATCAGAAGTACCTACCTGGATACCCATTGAGGCCATAGGCTTTCCACAGGCTAACTGGCTGTAATCCTGCTCTGTAGGCATCTTGATCACTGACTGAAGAAACACTGAGCTGTGATCTGAATACCTGGCAAAAGAAAACAGATCTGGTTAAAGAAAAAAAAAAAAAAAAGAAGAAATACAAAATGCATCTAAGAATGGCACCTATAAGAAAGAGTGCTACCATATTCCAAGGTAAACCTCATGAAAATTCTAACCATGCCACACAACTACTGTCTGAGCAACTGTGACCAGAACAGGGCAAGCTGCTAACAGAGCTATTATGTACTCAACATAGAATCAAAAGGTACCTACAGTTTTTACAGTACTTGGGGATCAGGAGAGATCTTCTCCATTCATAAAAAAACCCAAACAATTTATAGCGGTGAGAAAAAATTCAACAGTATTTTTCAATTTCCACAGTACAGCCTCATCATTATAAAACACTCCGGTAATTATCTATCTTCATTACAGAGCAATATTTAGTACCCATAACACTTTATACCTTCAAATAATGTTCTAAATACAAGTTGCTCATGATCCCATAGGGTAGATGACTATTCTTATCTGTAATTTACAGAAGTAGTAGTACAGCGATGAAGTGGCCAAAGTTGTCTGATGTGAAGAACTGCAGAAACCCTGTAAATTCCAAATACCACATCGCCACTTCTGTTTCCAACTGCAGGCTCAAGTCTTAACAAAATATATTTTTCTTGATGTACTCTCTCAGGTCACAATAACACATGTCGTTAAGCTGTAATATGCCAACACTTTTGAAAAGAACAAACACATCCACTGTGTTCCCAGTCCCTTTTTTCCTTAGGCCTGGGAACTGTCTTAGGGAGGGCAGGATAGAGGCAGGTTGGTTTTGTTCTGGCTTAGCTCCCCAGTCCGGCTCTCCACAAGGCTGTGCAAAAGTACAAACTCATATAAGGAAAGAGCTGGCCAGGCACAGTGGGAATAAGCAGGCAGAAACAGGCAAGACTTTGTTTATGACAACTTAAAGTGTACATGAAATTAATGCCTTTGCACACAGGCTCTGCAGTGATAAATGTGTAAATCAGTCTCTCTGCAAGCTGACAGCTCTGGTTAAAATCTTTGGAGCAACGAGTCTAAATTATGTACATAGAATTTGTAAGAGAACTCTAAATTAACGCTGGGCAGCAGCTTCTGGCAACGTGCTCAGTTTTACCAATTTTTCAGCTTTCTGTCAAAAGCTGCTTTGTGACTGCTAGCCTTGAAGAGCTTAGTTCAGAGTCCTGTCTGCAGAACAACCCCAGGAAAGCTCTTCCTTGAACAATGACTCGGCCACCTCACTGCTTCTCAAACTGCTTACACACCAGATGCCGCCAGGGCTTCTGGAGAACAGGAATTGTTTCTATGCTGAAGAATTACATGTGCTGAATCAGTTAAATAAGCCTGGTGGCAGGGCAGCTGGGGTATGTCACACTTCACTGAAGAGCTCAGTCACTTGAAGCAGTTTTCTGAGAGGAAAGGAACAACAGTATCTGGGCCAATCTGCCTGGTCTGTAGCTCTTCTTAAAAGAGAAAAGCCAGATGTTTTTAACCTGAAGGAAAAAAGGACTAAAAGATGCTTTCACTAGTAAGCTATCAACTGATCTTAGAATGTAACAGGCACAAAAAGAATGATATGGAGAGGGAACAAATGCTTGTGATGCTTTCAAGTACTCTGAATTCCCCCAAAGGGATGGATTTGATAAAGGACTGCTGCAAGCTCAAGAAAGGCTGAAAGGTTAACAACTCCCTTGTTTAATGCTAATACCTCGAACAATTTCATATGGGTCAGGTTTTGTGTCCTATTAACAGTAGCAAAGTTATAGTCTAAAAAGACTGAAAAATTTATTTTCTAACAGAACCATAAAAAGAAAAGGCTAAGCATTTGAACCACAAAAAATTAGGCAAATTTTCATGTTAATTACGTTCCCTACACCCTTTTTTCATACAGGCTCAAACGTAAAAAATCTAGTTAACAATACTTCAGCTGATACCTGTTATCCTTATGAGAGGGGACAAAAAAGAAGATGAGTTTAAAGGATCACTTCATCACTCAAGACACGGTGAACTACTAACCATGAAGGCTACTAGTTTCAGATGTACTCCTGACTGTACCCCTAATCTACTCTAATGGTTGCTTTTACCCCGATGGCTAAGCCAAATGTTTATTATATTGGAGCAAGCAAGGAGATGAAACTTTACCAAGGGGAAGACAGCAAGAACCCTAGGAACACACTGCACAGTGGGGGGAAGGTGATCCCAGCTCCCTCTCCAGCTCACTCAGGTATTTCAAGTCCAAGACAAGGGCCCATAAGCCCAGAAAAGTGTCAGCTCCAATAGTAAAACTTACTTTTTTCCGTCCACATGATCCTTTGCTTCCCTTAAGTAACACATAGTTCTAATCAGAGTCTTTGGAGATCCCTTACTGCAGCCTACAGAGCTAATTAAACATTATGGAAGTAAATAAACATAAGCAAAAGTGATAAATCTGTGAACAAACCAAGTGCTGGCCCAGGGCTGCTGGGGCGGCACCTTGTACCCTCGGGCAGGGTCCCGTAACCCGACGGCAACCGGCCCAAGGGGACCGCGAGTGAACCCGCCTCTGGGTCCCGCGGGCAGGGGGGCCCTGGGCCCTCAGAGCTGTGTGCCCTTCCTCAGCTACCCGTCTCTACTCACGCAACTGGCTTTTAAACGTTACAGCAACCCGCAAGAGGCTCGCGCTGGGAGGGCAACGTCTTCTAGCCAGCCACTGGACGACATTATAAACCTAGCGTCGAGCACGAAGGGAAATAACACCACCACATTGTTCAAAGGGCGGGACGAGCTCAGCTCGCGCCACCCAACCCCTCGCCGCGGGGCGAGGACAGGAGGAGCCCAGCGTTACCTGGCTCCCCGGCACGGAGAAGTCCACCACGCCCCGCAAGTCCAACGCGTCGCGCTGCCGGTAGAAGCGAAAAAGCCGGCGGAAGGCGTCCTCGCCCC
>NW_020799101.1:24138498-24155754 GCF_003259725.1 Athene cunicularia | reverse complement strand
GGGCGGGGCCAGCCCAGCCGCCCCCAGCTCCCAAGATGGCGGCGGCCAGGGCGGCGCGGGAGGCAGCGCGCCGCTCCAGGAAGCTTTTCGACATTTTTGTGGCCGAGGTTCCGTGGACGGTATCGAGCAGTGAGTCTGCGCCACCCTCCTCATCCCCCACCGGTCCTAGAGCTGGCGCGGGAGGAGGCGGCCCCGCCGCGTGTACCGGCAGAGGCCGAGGGGACGGGGCCTGTGTAACCGGTTGTGCATTTCCCCCACAGAGGAGCTGAAGGAGTACTTCTCTCAGTTCGGGTCAGTCCAGAGGTGCCAGCTGCCGTTTGTGAGTACCCGCTCGTTCTCCAGGCCACTGTTCGTGTCTTTTTGGTAAAACGGGGAAGAGTCGGCGGCCGGTGCTCGCTAGGCCCCGGCAGGGTTCGCCCTGCTGCTGAGGCCCTGCTGCGCTCCCTCGGAGCTGCTTTCTGGAATCCTTCTGTACTCTAGTCAGATCTTCGGTGCTCTTCAAATTTAAGTTTCTTCTCCCATTGGGTGCCGCTGCTTGTCTGCGAGCTGTAGGCCTCACTGAAGCTTCGTAGTTTGCATTGGCTTTGAAAGAACTTTAAAAAACACATCTCCCAGATCCAGTTGATACTGCCATGTCTGAATAATTAACCTGGAAGTACTTTGAGCTTCTCTATTGTGTTATCTTTTTTCTGACAAAGAATAAAAGGCTTATGTGCCTGGTCTCACTGGCCTAAAAATTTTAAAGGTGTGTGTATGAACCTTACAATCCTTTTCTGCTGTGGGTTCATATTCCATCCAGAGTGGAGGGCTAACGCAAAACCCACAAACTCAGGCTATTAGCTATTTGTGCCCCTGCCATTTAGATTATTTATCTTTTGATGTAGATCAGGGATAATAGCATATACTGCAGTTTCTTAAGAGATGAACAGCCAAAGAAAGGTGTTCCTTTCCCACTGTTATGGATAAATTGCAGGTTATTGCTGAAGGAAGTTGTCTGCTCATGTTTCTCTGTGCAAAGTAATGGTCTGTTAAATTAAGATCAGTGTGTTAGAACATAAGTTAATGAGCTGATGGGCTCGCTATCAGTTGAGGACTAGCTTGGAAATGGAGAAGGGTAGTTTGAAACAATCTGGTTATTTCTGAATGCTGAAGTTTAGGTGTCAGCCTGCCACTCTTGTTCCTCAGGCCCAGGACAGAAGACATTGCTTCATTGTGAAGGTTGGCAGCTTACTGTAAAACAGCTTCCACCACCAACTAAAGCTGAACTGATGATACACATGTGAATGTTTTGATTCATTGATTACTTTTAGGAGTAAAACTGCCAGAGGTACAAAAATCTGCCAGCAGCATGACACCCTAATTAAGACATCACTGTGATACTGAAACCACAAGTGTGACTACAGTACCTTGTGGGTGAAAAATGTCACCAGTGTTTTGAAGTGCTGCTAGTCATGCCTGATGATCAGAGTGGCACAGCTGTTGTGAACTCTGGGGATCAGAGTTGGGATAAAAGGCACTTTGGTAGACCTGGCTTTTCTGCATTATCTCTTCTTCATTGACAACTGTCTTCTGATTGGCAGATTATTCTTAAAAATATATTTTTTTTCTTTTCAGTGCAGTTAATGCTTGTCATCTTGAATTGCAACCTGCTTTCTTAGTATTTTAAGCAGCTGCTTTATCTTGCTGAATGCTCTTCAAGTACTGTGGCAGGCTCTTTTTCACATGGGGCAGATATTTGCATGTCAGTTTTGTTGTGACTGGCCTAACAGTAGGTAACTAGTGGAGTTTGAAACAACATTATTTCCGTCTTCAACTGTAACTTAAAATCTTAAATTTTATTATGATTGCTAGACTCACACTGGGAGAAGAGAATGCAGAACAGTCTCTGCTAGGCCCCTGCATGATGTCAATGAGAATAAACGTCTTAAAATGTTAAGAAGACTAATGAAACAGCAAGTGTGCTAATTTCTCTGATAACTTCTGAATCCTTAAACTGAATATGCGTAGAAAGTTTTAACTGCCTATGCAAGTATTTGATACAGTAATTATATTTTATTTTTTTGAACTGGTAACTAGGACAAAGATACAGGCTTTCACAAACGTTACTGCTGGATTAAATTCTCAACTCCAGAAGATGTTCAGAATGTATTTCAGAAGGACTCCCACATACTTGAAGGTGCCAAGGTAGCGTGACAATTCCTTTAATGAAGTTATGTAATAGGTTTAGCTCTTTAACTTTGCCTTTGGTTGGACACAGTGGTATAGAAGTATTGCCATACTCATTCCAAGTGATTCAAGCATTTTGCCACTAATGTGCTTTTAATGTTTTTTAAATCATTAAGATACTTGCTTATTCCCCTCAACTCCACTCATTAGGGTCTGAGATCATATATAGAGATCACATAGAATGCAGTAAAACTGTTTAGGAACTGCCATGCAACTCATTATTTGTAATACACGTTTCTGTAGGTGGATTTTAATCTTTGATCTGGGTGTTGCATAGCAGGAGGAAGATGACAAAAAAATGTAAAGCTAAGCTTTGAACTTTGAAAATTTCTTTTTTTTCAGTTACCATTTTGTACAGGAAAAATCAGCTGCTTGCTTTCATGTGTTCAAGATAACCTTAAATTAGCTTTAGTGTAGCTGTTGTTTTTTTTTTTTAATTTCTGTGTTCAACATTTTAAATGTTATTAAAGAAAAATATGACACTTTGGCAATCAAAGTGCATAATGTATGGTATCAAGAGACTGTACACCATCAGTTTAAAACCTTTGGTCTAGTACCCATACAAAGGCATCTGTCACTGACTGATCAGTTAAATGATACAGTTGCCTGGTTCTAGCTTCACTGCAGCAAATAAACAGTAAAGAAATGACCATGGTCCTGCTTTCCAAATATTTAGGAGGCAGTGGTGTTAACAGATAAGGATAAAAGGACAGTGAATCAATGGGTGCCCAAAGCCATTCATAAATTAACAAGTCTCATGACAAAAATCATTAGAATCTTGTATCTAGTGTGTTCACTAAATAAGTGCTTTAGCTGACCTTGCTACTCAGACCTGGTAGCACAGAGGGACAGCATGAGCAATAAGCAGGCTGGTATAACAGACACGGTTCATTTCTTTGAAAAACTAGTAAGAATTCATTACTGTCCTGACACCTAGTTTCTCCTTCTGAGATGGTATAAGTAAATGAATTAGCAAGATTTCAGGGATGCATTATGTTGACTGATAAAGTATTTTGCTTGACATGGTTCATACCATTGGAGAAACCTTCAGTGGTTGTGGTTACTTCAATACCTATCCATAAGAAGAGCTGACTTGTGAGTTACAACTGTGGTACAGAAAAGAAAAGAGAAATTGAGTGGTTTACTGCCTTCAGTCTTAAACAGGCAAGCCAGGCTCATAAATTGGGCTGAAAATGACTAAGATGTTACCTGTATGCAATTACTAAGATAAGTACTAGGAGTAGCATAGAGGAGTATTTAGTGTCAATTTCTTGGAAATAATTTTCTTTTTATTCTTGAAGCTGTAAGATAGCCACATCCACTTAACTGGAGGACTGTACTCTAAGTGCAAGAGCTAAGAGGCTTTATGGTGAAATAAAAAGTAGAAGGCAGGCAGTAGGTAGCTTTCTTCATTTCTTCAAAAATGCAAGTTTTCTGGAAGCAAAACACATAAGCACTTCTGCCAACTGTATTCTAGGCTAGGTTTAGACAGTTACCTTCCATTAGTTCCACTTGAAAGCACAAGCTTTTAAGATGCATTTTGCCAATACAACTAGCAATTGCCATAGAAATGATATTCAACTTTCCTGTCAGGAGCTTAGCATTTGTGGTTATGGCTCATGAAACTGAACCTGTTATAAACCCATCTTTTGCTTTCTGTATGAAAAAAAAGAAAAATATCAAGCCTTCTTGCCTAATTTGAATAATTTCTATTGTTTTCAGCTTATTCTCAAAGAACAGTCCCATAGAAGACAAGGCCAAAGAATCAATCAAAGCAACTGAGTGGTGGAAGGTGGCTTTATTTCACTAAATGAAAACAAACAAAAATAAAGATTACTGAGAAACTATGAAGGAGTATTTGTTTTAAAACCAAATCCAGCTCTTTCCCCTCTGTGTTCAAGTAAACTGTATAGCCACACTAAAACACTGAATCAAACTCCCTAGCATCCATTACAGCATAAAGACAGTAATTATATACAGCAGAAAGGCTTTTAACAGATGAAGTAAAAGCTTTAGCTACCTACAAAAAGTAAAGCTGCAGGAAGGGGCTACATTCTTACCCTGAGATGCTGGGAAACAGGGAGCACTTGCTAAAGAATAAATTCCCTTGTGAAATGTTTCAGGGTGGTCTCTATTCCTCCACTCTCCAGGGATAGCTGTCCTACGTAGAAGAATTAGCGTGTGTAATATATCCACACGAACTGTGAACTGCTGCATTAGAATGCCATCCCCCTACACACCTCTGATCTTGCAAAAGGCATTTTTAATAAGTCCAAGCTTGTAGTCCATTTCTCTACCTCTCAAAAGAGCAGAGGCATTCAGTCCTTCCTCCTTTTTTTGCTCTCATGCTCATGTTCCTTAGGGCGGCTGCTATCTGATGGCCGTTTAGAACCACCATGTTGCTTAGCTTCTTCCAGAAACTTGTCCAAACCAAATGGATCCTCCTCAAATTGAACTGGTCCATCTCTACCCCTCCCTCTGGTATTACGATCTGAGTTAGAGAACTCTTTGTCAGGAACAAACCTGCAGGAGAAGAAGTGATAGACAGTTGACTGGAACTTCACTATACTAATTAATATTTCTTAACTTCATTTTCTTACCTATTGGTCTTTATTCGAGCCTCTAGATCATCGCCATACATATCCTTATCCACATTTTTACTTGGCCTGTAGATGTTTTGGGCCATATCCTTGCCACTTCTCCAAGGCTGGTCATAAACATTATAGATTTCATCCTCTCCTCCAGCAAAGCCACTGTCCATACCCTGTGAAGAACAACACAAATCAGTCTGCAAAACTTCAGCTGGCTTATTTTAACATCAATACACACTGATGTCACACAGATACACAAAGATACAAAGATGGCATTGTGTGAATTAATACCAATTTCAATTGAGTTCAAGCACTTCAACAAGGGTGTAAGTGGTTTTGGGTCTGGGATTAAGTCCAGAGAACACGACACAACAATTACAAGCCTTATCGCAGACACTCCTACTCTTCTAGAAAGCAACACGAAGGATTACAGGCCATTCATATCACAGAATAACAGATCATTTCAGTCTGCCCTGCAAGTACAGCTGTCTGTAACAGCCAAAGACCACCATACAGAAATGTTAGTATTCAGAATTTCTGGAAAACATTTAAGCTGACTGATACAAATCACACAGGCTTATGTAAACTGTGAAAGTAGAAGTGAAGTGCCAGCTTGTTCACTTTTGATTCATCAGCTTTCCCTTCTGCCTGCAAGTCTTTCATTTGAGACATGAAAAAGCATGATTGACAAACTGCAGGTCTATTCAGGGACTTTCTGAAGCCTCATCTACTTTTTCATCTCTGAATAGTATTAAGTTCAGGGAAAATAAATGTTGCTGTTAACTATTTATATCTTCAGAAGGATTTTTAACATAAGCAATAATGGGAATAGAAAGTATTTACGTGCTTCTCTCCACACAGATTTCTCTTATTCAGTCAGTACATTTGTACAAAAGAGGAAAATTAGGCCAGTGCAGCTTGAAGGCAAAATAGTTTCTTTCTCCCCACTTCCCAGTAAGAAAAACCACAACAAAAACACTTTAATCCAGTTATATGTTCAAAATATTCAATTTCTGTTGCACTAGCTATGGATAAAGGAGATCGTTTCCTAAGCAGTTGAGACTTCTTTCATGTATCCACACCAGCCACGTGAACACGGTCTCTTTAGTATTCTAGCCACACCCACTAAGGAAGAATTAATATGTTCTCATAGAAAGCTACACAGCTATGAAAAGGTATTTTTACCTTGCTCTGGTTGAACAGCCTTTGGTCATACTGGATTTCATTGGATGGCCTGGGGTTGGGTACCCCAAGGGCAATAACTTCACTGATATCTCTGTTCTCGTTTCTCTGCAGCTTTGACCTGAATTAAAAATTTCAAGCTTTATTAAGTTAGTAAACCATATTTGTTGACATGGTCAGCTGCAACCTGATCCTGTATTAGTTGCTAACAATTTGCATCAGGAGCCAGATTTTGACTGTTGTCCTTCTTTACTAGGTAGCATCTAAAATTTGTCTCCTGTCAAAGAAAACATTTGGCAAAGTTATGTTCAGCTGGGCATGACATTTAAATTTGCTTTCCACTATCTGCAATTTATATCAAGCTGACTTGGTCTAAAATGTCATATGTATTTTTTTCAAGAACCAGTGTAATTATATTCTGGGAAGGCCAAGCAATCTAATTTTAAGGTATTGGAGATCTTAAGCCTCCAGAAACCATTTGTGCTCAGAAATCTTACTGGCTTGGGCAAACAAGATACTTCAGCCTACACTCATAAATCTAAGCTTACTTCAAATGAACAGCTTCAACAAACAAAGCCACTAATGATACTCTGGTCCCACTGAAGTTACAGGATCCAGGTTTCAAGCTTTGCTGTAAACATGTTACTTTAATCTGAATATACTCAAGTTCTGCTAAAGAAAAACCCACCCAAAACCACCAACCCCCTCCCGTCCTCCATTCACCTGGAAAATTTGAAATTTATAAGAGACTACTGCAGTACACTAATAAGTAATACCATTTCATGCAATGAACAAACAGTGCTTCATAGCAGTGAATATCTCCACAAGGTAAAATTCAAGCACTCACATCAAGTGAAAAGAAGCCCAGTGTGATAGTTTTGCTAGTGGGGAAGCCAGTGCCAGTACATGAATAAAGCAGCTTCTGTGACTCACCTTTTGTCAGGGGCTGCCCTGGAAAGATTTCTGTCATGCTGTCTCTCTTTGCGCCGGTCATGTCTGATTTCATCTCTTTCTCTAGCTTCATCCTCTGAACAAATGCAAAATTGCTCATTATAGACAAATATTTGAAGTTTGAATTAACTATGCCACAGATACATGCACAGCAAGTCAATTCAGTATTCTTTCACAGAAGTGACCCTTAGCACTTCTGTTACAGTTTAAACAAACTGAACACATGGAAAACCACAGCATTCTTACACCATGTGCAATTAACTGTCCTTAACAAGACAGTTAAAGCATATATATCCAACAACTATGTCTTCTCAGCTTTGAAGAGCTTAGAACACTTGTCCATCTAGGAATTAATATCCTAAAACACCTATAGATCATCAGATCATACTTTTATCTCTTAAGTGTAAAAATACTGTTCAAACACACAGGCATTTAAGCACTCTGAATAACATTCTGTGACTATCAGAGAACCACTCAGGTTGGAAGGAAGTCTCTAGTTTAACCTCCTGCTGAATTCAAGCCAGGTTGCTTAGGTCTCTGCCCACTCACGCAGAGAAAACCTCCAAGGACAGAGATTGCCAGCCTCCCTGGCCAACCTGTTCCACTGCTGTTTGTTCTCCCAGTCAAATTTTTTTTCCTCACATGTAGTTGGAACTTCCCTCTTCAAGTGTTGACCACTGTCTCATTCTTCCACTGTGCAACTTAGTGAAGAGCTCTGATGATCTTACAGATACGGGAGGCTCCCCCTAAAGCCACATTTTCTCCCCAGCAGAACAAGCTTCATTTTCTCAGCATCTCCTGACTAGACAGGTACTCTAGCCTCCTAACCATTTTGATGGCGCTCCGCTGAACTCATTCCAGTTTATCAATGTCTGTCTTGTACCTGGGGACCCATAACTACACACATATTCCAAATGCAGTCTAACAGGTCACCAGTAAAACAATGTGATTTACTTCCCTTGATCTACTGGTTACATTCCTGCAGATTCAGCTTAGTATGCCCTTAGCATTACTGCTGCCAGGGCATGCTGCTGGCTTACATTTAGCATACTGTCCACTCGGACTCCCAGGTCCTTTTCAACAGAGCGGCTCTCCAGCCAGCCAGTCCCTAGTCTGTTGGAGAAAGGCTAGTCCTTCCAGCTGCAGGATTTGGCACTGTATGACAATAACCTCCACCTCTTCAAAAGATTAACTGCTCTAAGTTCAGCATCTTGATCTCTGAAGTACGATTTCAATCAAAACATAAGACTTACCACAATGGTTATGATTTAGTTAGCAGGTTTTGGGCCTACTGGCCAACAGAACTACAGTTCTGCAAGACCAGTTATAACAGTGCAAGAGACAGAATACTGTATTTACCATCTTTGAAAACTTAAAGGTGATTTAGTTCTTGTAAATGAAGTTGATCTTCATCTGCAACAAACCTTTTCTTAAGAAAAAAGTTACTTTAGAAAAGTCCATGAAAGCCATTACTTGCACCAATCCATTAACAACTCTGAAATTCTCAACAATGTCCTAAACCTGTATATACTGACATACTGCTATGAGGTTCAAATCCTAATCCCATCAAGTAAAGACATGAAGAACAGATATCATGCTTAGAAATTACAGTTGATATTTAGGTATTCTAAATTCTCAAGTTATCTCTTCAAACCCATACTTCAGAGAGTGCTAAAAAATTCCCACTGCATCTTAATAATAAAGAAATGTACCTTTTTCAACATGGGTTTTGATCCCTGCTCTTCTCTCCCTGGCTTTCTGAGCCATTTCTCGGAGCTTTTCCTCATGTTTCTCCTTTTCTTTCTGAGCCATCTTTCTCTCCACCTGGGCACGCATCTCTACTGCCTCACGAGCCTGCACACGTAAGACACAGTTAAAGAGACAGGAAGCTAGCACCTGAGATGCAAGCATATCTTCTGCCATGGACTTATCTGTGGAAATTCAAAGACGTACAGCCACAGAAGTTAGAACTGAGAACCAAGACCCATGACCTCCAATAATTTAACCCACACTGAGCCACCAATTCAAAGATACTGGGGCTAAGACCTTATTTCTCATGTTAGTCAAGAAAAAGGACAGATCAAAAAGCTATAGCCTACTCACAGCAGATTTTCCTAAGAAAATAAACATACAAAGAAGGTAAAACCACAGGGAACAAAACAGTTTAAACAGCCACCTGACCTTTCTGTCAGCTATGTAGAGAGCTTCAGCAAGCTTGGCAAAGTTTTCATTAATATGAACAGTCTGCAATCCTCTGCCATCTGCAGCCAGACGCTTATCTAATGGAATGGTGTAACCCTACAGTGGAAACAGAGAGGTAGTTAATCACAGAAACTAATATTCTTTGTAATAACAAACATTATTACATTTATTGTGCAAGAGAACAAGAACACACACAAAACTCACAGCCCATCATTAATACGGCTCAATGAACCTCCTTTATATATACTTCAAATTCACAGCAGATATCTCAAGCTTCACTGCAAATTCCACACTCTCCCCAGATCCCCACCACAATTTCCCTTCAAGGTACATCTTTGTGCAAATGACAGTTTTTGACTGATAATGTCCACTCTTTGCTTTGTGTTAAGAACTACAGAGAATAACTTACCTAGTCTCTAAGCTGTTTTACCATTTACGCTTAAAAATTGTTTTCTCTAAACTGTTTTCATACCTGTTAAGAGGTTAGCTGATTCAAAATGAGAAAGTAAGGGGCAAGGATACCAGCAAGAGACATTAAAGGCTAATTTTGCTTTCAAAAACTGAAACCTAAAATTATTTATAGATGATATTTTAAGATTCTTTAGCGAGCTCTACAAAATTTTTGCTTTGGTTTTAGCATCTGTAACCTAAAATTTGATCTACTAATTAGCATCAGTCCCAGTTATACAGCTGTGTTGGGATAGAAAAAAAAAAACAACATCCAAACATGCAGCTTTTCCTTCCTCCGTTTGAAGAGGCTGCCTCACGACAACAGCTTGGTAAGTTTGAGAATGATTAAACCAGTTACTGCAGCAAATTATAAATTCTCCCTTTTCTCTGAACAGAAACTTACTGGGTGATAAAAATCAAAGGGACAGGACATACCTACTCAAACAAGGAATAAAAATAGCCAAGCTCTAACCAGTGATGAAAATTAATTAGTGCAAGAATGCACCGCAGAGAACTTGCCAGAAATTTGGACTGCAGTATTAAAAAGAAACATGATTGGTTCTCTATGAATTACCCCTCCCTTTTTCAGTTTAGACAGCTTTACTTCATGAGTTCCAGAGACTTTGGTTTCAGATTCCACACACATTATGGGGATTTTAAGTAATGTCATTTTCTCCTCTCAAAAAGCATAATCTCTGCCATGAAATAATACAGTCTCTCTCAGTTCTACACTCCTATCAATAAGGCAACCCTAATATGCCAAAGAGAGAAAAAATGATGTACAATCATGTGTTCTCCATGCTAAGCAGCCAGTTTCCCTAACTCTAGAGGTTTCAAACCAGTATTATCAAGCTTAAATCATTCACAGAAGTCTCCCAGTAGGGTGAAACATTAGGAAGGTGAATTTATGACAACTTAATTACCTTTGCATTTTTCCAGTTTGAAATGCATGGAGGAATCTTCCACTCTTGCTGCTCTTTCACAGTCATCTGATTTAAAAGAAGCAAAGTCATCTTTAGATTTATAGTGCAAGAAAATACTGTTTTCTTTCTCAAAGGCAGCTATGAAACTATGGAAATAGAGTACAAAATTCAGGACACTGCTACAAAACCCCCTAACTCTTCTTCACAGCAATAAGATGTTAATTTCTGCACCACACCTTTGCCAACACTGAATAAGGTCACAACAGCTTTTCAGCCGTTCTCTTAAACTTTCATCATCACACAGGCTGAAACTCACAGCCAGCTTGTTAATCTTTGCACATTTAATGGCAGTTTGAGTTGTAGGAAACTGATAAACCACCACTACACTCGTATCTCAAAAGGAGCTAAACCTTAATAACATAAGTTTAATAGTATTGTCTGAAAGCAGCAGTGTACCAAGGCGAAAGCCTCAGTCAACTCATCCATGCCATGAATAAATCCAGCAATAAAGCCCTGCATAAAATATGAGAAATCTACTCAACCTCTGACAAGGTACATCGGAAGAGAGCTACTTTCAGAACTGTCCAAATGAAAAAAAACAAAAAGACAGCACCGGGCACCAAGTTTATCACTTAACATCACATCAAAAGAACAGTAAGGAAAAGGTGCACAGAAATGAACTAGATCGAAGAATTTGTGAATTCATTTATCTAGAATTCAAAACTGAAAACAGCTATAGCATTTCATACCTTTCTACTAGGAGAGTGCATTACAGGTGCTGGAGGAGAAGGTGGTCCACGTGGAATCTTCTTGTTAATTCTGAACAATTAAGAAAACAATTATAATCAGCATGTTGTAGGGAAATACACTTCAGAATCTTCTATTTGCCAAGAAGTAGTTTTGAATAGTTACTTAAATCTTGGAGGCTCCATAGGATCCTTCTGCATTTCCACCATCCGAATAACTCTCTGTTTTGCTCCAGAGTTGAAGGCAACACCTTGCTGAGATGGTGTGTACCTGAAGAGAAAAAAAAATAAAAAAAAAAAATCAAAGCACTCAGTACTCTGCACACACCTAGATATTCCTTGCCTGCCTCTATTTTTACTCAGTTCACTGCTCTAGTTGCATTTTGATTTTATCCACGTCAGTTTAAGACTTTTCCAACTGTGAATGCCAGGAGCAGGTAACTGCACAGAGGATACTGGACTGAATGCAGAGAATCAATTACACCACACAAAATGTATCTTCCAAGGGCTGTATTCTCCTGTTTCAACCTAGATTCTAAGTAGAAGAAACAAACTAACAGAGTACACAGAGCATATCACAACACTCTTTACCTATGTCTGTGAATCCCTGGTGCCTACTTACTGGTTATTAAGAACCTCTTCACATACTTTTTTTCAGAATTCACCTCAGGCCAAGTCTAAAACTGCCATGGAATTCTGTGTTTGCATCAGAATGTCTTCATAAATGAGTATCAATCAGCCTCCTAGTAATTCCAATTCTTTTGAGTTGCTCATTTTACATGAGGGAAGACTCTGTTATATACCTTGTCTTGAAACACCCAGGAAAGACTCTGTTTTCAGGACAGCATCATTAATAGCACTCCCTGACAGATCTATATTTAGTTGCTAAAACAATAACCCCTTCACAAAGTGCCACAACTCATGACATGTTAAGACATACTTCAAACGAGGTTATTATTAGTGGGTTAATTCAAAAATACATAAGCCAGATTCATACTACTTCTGGAAGAACAGAATTTAAGAGGAATTTGTTCTCAGAAATTCAAGGAACATCCCCATTTTAACTGACTTTTATACGTAACACCACCTTACACACACACATCAGTACTACATACCGAATGTACTGTGCAGGAGCTAGCTTGTCAGCTGCTCGAACTGGCATGGCTGCTGCAACTTTTTGGGAGACTGATTTCTCCAAGGCTGCTCTTGTCTTCTCTGTTATCTGAAGACAAAAATACCACAGCATGCATCTCATCACATGTGCAAGACATACAATACACTACCGATAACGAGGCACATCAGTGCATATAATACCTCTCTAATTGCCTCCTCGTCTGGTCTTTGCAGTTCAGGATCATCCACATTCATAACCTCTTTTGGCACAAGATCTGTGTATTTGCTGTAAATAACCTGGAATACAGTATATCTTATTATTAGTACTGGCAAACAGAAAAAAATGTACATATATCAAAGGAAATGTTTCAGGCCTAGATTATACTTTAGGTACTAATTAAAACTTGCATATAACTAAGTACATTACAATTACACATTCTTCAATGACTCCCATAGAAGAATATACTCTGGACACCATTTTACAGATTGATTTTCATAATTATATTTAATCAAATTATTTTCTTTGATTATTCACTCTCAGAGCTGGGATTAGAACATCAGTTTCCTGCTTCCCTTTCCTACTCTTTCCTTTTTCAGGGTCCCCAAGACAAAGATATCTACATTTATACTTCTGTTTTCAAGCATTACTGAAGAATTTGATACAAGCCTCTTTCAGCATCTAGATTTTTAAAATTTCATTATGTTTGCTATTTTCTTGAAAAAATAAATGCTTGAGAAATCTATTCTTGACACTTTCCCTTATATAGGTACTTCAGTCTTCGTACAACATGTAGCTAGCTGTCAGTAGCTTTAAGCCCCAAAGGTAAATACAGGGAAAAGAACACTGTCAGTGGCTACAGGGAAAAATGAACGGTATTGCATTAATGCTTCACACTTGTCCAACAAAATAACATCAGGAAGTCTTAGTACAAAGGCTAAAAGTCATTACAACTATTATTTCAAGTTCATTATGAAGTGCATGTCCAACTATAAAACTGACCTTTAGCCTCAGCATTAAAAAATTTGTCACACAAGAGCCATTTACTGCAGTCTTCACTCCTAAAATTTTAATCCTTTGAATTAGTATCTATAATATCCTAGCTTCTCAGATGCTGAATGAAGGACATCTGAAGACCAGTGTTCCTCTAAGGTAATTAACTCTAAGTCCAAGTGTCTTTCTGCATGAAGAACAAAGTACGCCGAAAGAGCTGAAAGTATCCCAGAAGACAAAAAAGAAAATAAAAGTCGAAGAGTTGCTCTAAAACCCACAGTACACTTGAGGTACAAATGAGCTATGTGAACTATTTAAACCCTAAAGTATTACATGCAAATGGCAAGGTGCATTAAAGTCCATAATATAGATTAAACTAGCCTGAAAACACAAAAATTTTTTCAGGTGATGTAGACAGGCAGATAAAGATGTTGCACTGTGTTATTTTTCAAGATATGTACCTTATTTTAACAGTAATATTGAGATTCTATTAATCTAAGAGGAGACCCATTGTTTGAATCTGTAGTATGTCCATCCACTACAATTTTTCATCTACAAAATTTAAAAGGAAACATCAACATGTTTCAGATATTTCATTTTGATTGCTACTGAAAAGCATAATCTCCTAGACAGAAACTGTATGTTCAATTCTTAGTATAGCTACATGATTCCCTCTCTGGCTTTAACAGGCAGCAATTAAAAATCTGCATGCCACTGCCATCACAAAAAGAACAATCTTACTTAACTAGTTGTGTAAGATACTGTAGCTCATGGTAGGATTTAGAGACATCAATCACAGAGTTTCACAAGACACCTGGTAAGACACCAAGTGCCTTGACAAAAATTCCTTAATTTGTAACACATAAATCCCCCCTCAACATATTTTATTCTATATATCCAGAGCAACAGTGTGCAGTGCTCATCAATCCTATGTATAAATGAAGCTACCATCAAGCACTGCAGAATGAATTCCTTCCTTGTCAAAGTATGGTTTCTCTATATGAAGCATATAACATTTCAGAAGTCATTAAAATTACCTGGTTGTAAACCTGGCACATACACCAGAGAAAAAAATTGGTGATAAGCTCTCAAACCAAGCTCTGCCACAAAGGCAAATACATTAACGCTTTGGATTATTTCTATTACATTCATGTTCTCTTGACCTGTTCCATTGCTGTGACAGGAGTTCCTTCAACCATGGAACTACTCTCCTTGTAAATGTTTCAATTGAATTCACAAACTTGAGAAAAAACTGTAGGGTAAGATTTGTGGTTCTTTTTTTTCCTCCTTTATCACCTAAGCCACAGCCTTGGGCCACCAAGAAAAAAATCCAATGCCTGCACATAAAAATCATCCTTGACAGGAAAAAGTAACGGACCTAATAGTTCCAATCCTTGATTTCACCCTCTCTTCCATCTTAATAAAAACACAGTAAGCAAATATATGTCCTTATTTTCCTAACAAAGGGACAGAGCATCAGTCTCACCAAAATGTATCAATTACTGAGGCATTATTTTAGCCTGGCTTTTAGCAATGTGAGTAGAGAAAATATTGGAAGAATCTATAGCAGCACAAGAGCTAAATACACAGCTAATGCTGGAAATCCTTCATCTGGACAACCAGATGGAACTCCATCCTCAGACCCATAAGGTCATGGCGTCCAGGTTCATCAACGTTATCCAGCATCTCATGTCTAGCAGACTTTCTGCCAGCCCCAGGCAGGAGGCTTGTCAGACACTCTCATTTACGTCAGCATTTTTCAAAGAAAATTCTCTAAAGTAACTATTTTTTTAAACATGTAAAGGAACATATGGAAGAGAGATGAACCACTGCAACAGTAGAAACTGCTGACAAGCCATCTAGACATAGGGTCCTGGTGTTGGAACTGCAGCCTCTACAAGAAGTCAGAATACTAAATTCAACTCAGAGAATTCATAAACTGTAGCAAAAGCAAAATTTGCTTCTTAACTGACCAAACAAGTAGCCCACAGAATAGGATCAGAAACTCCCTCTCATTTCTGTCAGGCTGCCAAATATCTGTTTCTCTTAACAGTAAGTATTAAGGTTGAAGAAATATTTGAATTACGACTGCAGCTCTCAGGATAATTAAACTTCTGTATTTAATCCTACTAACACTTTACTATCAGAAGTTCTCTCTTACAAAAAATATTCCACATTATTCAACTCAACACAGATCACTAAAGAACTGTTCCCTGTGACAATTCTGCTGATAATTTCACTAGAAGTAATCTGTTTGCAGGAGAGAGAAAGTGTCTCAAATATCTAATTTCCCCCCAGTTTTACTCCCCCTCAAATTACAATACTTAATCTTTAGCCTCAGTATTTACATCCAGCTGGATGCAGCCAGAAGGCAGAGTTTAGGGTTAGAAAACCCTAATTCTAGTTCTACAGAGCCCCATTTTGGAGAAGCCACACAACTCTTCCATCCTGGTAAGTACAGCTACAAAATGAAAATATTACTGCTTCACAAATCAAATATGACAAACATTAACAGCTTCAATTTAACTTTACCTGTTCTAAGTATTTTCTTAACTCCTTATTTTCCAAATAAGGCACAGTGAAAGATTAGTCATTTCTGCCTAAAGACTACTATTGTTTCTAGTTCTTTTTCAAATATAATAGGTCGCAATCTCAAGAGTTCTATTATATGCAAGTTAAGTCCTACAGGTAGGTAAAGATATATTTGATAAGTTGTAAAAATGAGGTTTTAACTACACAATTTTTTTTTTCTTCCTGTTTGCCCTACAGCTTCCCCCAAACGAGTATGATTATTGTTTCTTGTCTACTGCTTTTTATGCTTTGGGATAAGTCAAATTTCCATTTAGAATCAAGTATTTAGTATCAAGTATCAAATATTTGGTTACAAAATTCCTGAAGCATAGTTAGTATTTTAGAACCTTCCTTTTAACAAATAATTCAAGACACTTCATGAAATCTGACAGAACCCCAGTGAAAGTCCCCTCAAAAAGTATTGCCACTGCTGCTGTTACTGAATAGTTTGACTACTTTCTACTACATAACAGATGGAATCTGATTGGCAGTCGGTTTTTTTCAAAGGTATTGCAGTAATTTATGAGGCACAGTATGAGGACATAGAAGATGTGACACCTTTGACACTCAAGATCATTAGTTAAATGTAAAATCCTATTGGCATTACCTTTCTGCAGCTTTGGCAACTGTAGGATCAATTTAAAACAACAAAAATTTATCTGTTGAAAAAGACAGACTTGCCCTGAGACTATCAGAATGCTCACCCTAATTTTTAGTTTGAGAAGTAAAGTTCACCTTCTGTATTTCTGTTTAGACAGGTTTTTCCCCTTTCTCATTTGCAGTAAGACATGGAGCATATTACACACCCAAAAGCTTTTCAAGGCATCCTTAATTAAAGCAGGAGAAGTCAAATTATTCTGAAAACAACTATTCGTATCTATTAGCTAAAACACCCTTTAGTTAACCCTCTTTTAAGATATTCTTTGGGCTACCCTATCCTTTACAGGAGATGCTTGCTATAAGCAGCAAGCTGGTCATACACTTGGTCATGCCTCAGCAGTTTTGAGCCACCAACACCCACTTAAGAGAATTAAAGTTTTAATGTAGTTCACTTTGTTACATTTGAGGAGGCAAACATAAATACTCCTCAAACTGGACTTAGGAAACCCAAGTATCTGGTCTCCTCAATACTAGTTAGGAATTCCAAGACAAAGTGTCATCACTTTGTTTTTAAAAAGGCTACTATATACAGAAAATTGAAGTTGGTTCCCATTTAACTTGATGAGAATCTTGCCATCATTGAATGTCACAGAAAAAATTCTGGTTAATAACCAGTAGCAATACTTTCTGCTGCAATTAAAAGGCGGGGG
>NW_020799101.1:24128488-24138448 GCF_003259725.1 Athene cunicularia | reverse complement strand
ACTAATGGGGGGGGGGAAGTGTGCCCAAACATATTGAAAACAGCCAAAAGTGTCAATGTTAAATTAGTAAGACAAAGGTATAGTATTCTGAAAGCTGACTTGTGTTTCCTGGTTGGTTTGTTGTTTTTTTTTTTCCCCTTAAAAAAGGCTGCCTGTGATCAGGCAGTTTCTGAACTGTTTTCAGTTTCTTGCCTTCACTGGCAAGCTCTCTAATGAAAGCTGCTAACCTATCAAGGAAGTTTTGTGTGGAGACTCTCACCATTTCTGCCTTAATGTTTAATTAACTAACAGAAGATCACACAGTGATACCAGTCAAAATGCTCATGTCTATCTGACATTATTGCAGTTCTTAAAATTTAAGAAAACAGGACAATCCTGGCTAATGCCAGACCAATGAGTTTAAGTATACACAATGTGTACATACACCTTTTCTAGGTATACATGCCAATCTACATAGCTGAAGAAATATTACCTTGTCCTTTGATTGTCCTTGTCGAGCAATTGCATCGTATTTTATCTTTCCTTCTGCATCCACCTGAACAGCCAAAGCATTGGACATTTTCTTCTTTCGGCCCATATCCAATGGATACTGGGCAACATGAATTTCTGGGAAGGCACCCCCATCTCCAAAATCCTATATAAAACAGTAGTTTTAAAGTAGTGAATGACTGAAAGACAAAAACATGGTATAACATTTGCATGGGTGGGAAACAGAGTGAAAGAGTGGATTGATTTTAACAGAACAAAACATTGCCAGAATGCTCAACTATTATTTTTGCTGGTAAGAGAGCAATAGACTCTAGAACATACACTTACTAAAGACACTGAATTGCACAGACATCTTGCAGTAATTATTCCCCACAGAGATGCTTTATTAAATGCTGAACTTACATTAAAATGATCTCCTTTAGAGAACAACTGGAACTATTGTTTGAAGACACCTGCTCTAGCACTAATGGATCACAATGGTACAGTGTTGGACCCATCTTTACAAAAATGGGATTCAAACATAAATGAGGACAAAGCTGCTACTAGCTCATGAAATTACAGTATTCAGGAACAATGCAGGATCATACATGTAATACTGTATCAAAACCTCAAAAGCATGCCTTGTTGCAAGAGCACTGGCTTGTGAGTCATCAGAGCACATCTCAGATGTTACCGTCAAGTACCACTTCAAAATCTGCAATGTTTTGTGGTTCGCAGTGAGAAACTGTACTAAAAGTTCTGTAATCAAAGATATATATCTGTATTTTCCCTTCTACTTTTTAACATTTCCAGTTGAAATTATGTTAAACTGGCAAAGTTTACAGCTAAATACACACAACACTGTCCATAACCCTTTTGCCAGTAATGTACTTAAACAATAAATATCTGACAAATTTTTAAGTTTCCTTCCAACTCTAACAATTTTCTGCCCCAACAACTGCTATCTTTTGTTATACTAAGAACAAAATACACTTGAGTATTCTATTTTCTGATACAAATGTGTTCAGTCATTCCAGCTGTAATCCAGAATGTGTATTTAACAAATAATGACAAAGGAACTATACAGATGTCTTTCTCAGAGGATCTTTGCATTCACAAACTGTAAGCTGAAAGGACCATAGACCTATTTCCATATTACAACACAACAATCTCTGAAAGAAAGAATCATTATAACATCCTGTTTACCACCAAATGTTTTAAGCAATCTGGTGAAGTAAAACAACTTCCCCCTACCCAAGAATATATTGAGCTGTCTGCATGGAAATGCTGCATGTGGCAAGGTTTTGCACAATTCTGAGCAACACTCCAGATGTTCAAAGCTTATTTCTACTCCAGAAAAAATACTACCCCCCCCCATTAGCAGACACATTACTGCAATACAAATTATATATATTTACCTCTATCACCCGTGGTATCCATCCTTTCCGGTAACCATATGGGGGAGGTTCCCTTCGTGATGAGACTAGAGCAGTCTGCCTAGATCTTTGAGCTCTGGCTCTTTCTTCTAGTTCTAGCTGGTCTTGAGACAGCTGGGTTGGAGCTGGTAAAAAACTTCACATCCATAGACAGCCACCAAAACGAAAGACATAAAAAGTTAATACCGATATTTTTCACTCAATGATGTTCAACTATGCTTGTGTCTACTACGAAATGATTACTTTCCCTACGTCACTCTATGCAGATTAAGAAACAATTTATGAAACAAGTATTGCACTCATAAACCTGAGGGAAGTAACTTCTGAGATCATAGGGGCAAAAGCAATGGGCACTCTCAGCCTCCTGGAAAATTCCAATAAAAACTGATGCTAAATTCATCCACATTCACATCATGTTTGAACAGGAGTGTGACCATGTCCATTCTCTAACAATAATGTCATGTACCACTATGTGTTCTTTCCACAACTATGAAGCAGAAAAAGAAAACATGTCCCAAGGACCACACAACCCCTTTCTCTCAAGGCAAACGTTCACGAAGAAATCCGTCAACAATCTTCCCCCTTAACGTAAGCTATCTCTCGGCCAAAGCCAAGTAGTCAAACCCCAGTTTCTTACTTCCCATTTTTTCAGCTCCTCTAGACTACGAAGGCTTTTTACACGCTTATTAAGGAAGCGTCCACCTCGGAGAAAGTCGGCATTCTAGGGCAGCCGCTGAAGCTGCGCTCCTGAGCCTTGCGAGAAGGCAGCGGCTTGTAACAAAGACTTCTCGCCCTCAATCGCGGTAAAGACACCTCCACGGATCCTACCACCTCCAGCTGAGGCGGAGGAACTACTTCTTCCCGCAGAAAACAGAAGAAGGCGGCAGAGCCCTGAGCCAACAGCAGCGCCAAACATCCTGTCCCGCCAGTGCAGGACAACGCAGGGCAGGGCAGCTCCCCCAGGCTCAACGCGGCCCTCACCGCCCTCCCTCCAGCCGCGGCCCAGCCTCCTCACCGGCCGCCGGGGCCACTGCCCAGGAGAGGCCGCGGTACTGCAGCGCACTCACCGAGCGCGGCCTCTCCCGCCGGCCAGAGCCTCGCACAGCAGCCGAGAAGCCGCAGGCAGGCCAGAGCCAACAATCACCCGAACCGAGCCAGACGGAACAAACTAAACGCACCTGGTGAGCGCCATCTTGCCGCCTACCGTCGTCTTCTCGGGAGCCAGGCCGCGGGGAAGGGGCGGCCACAGCAACTGCGCATGCGCCCCGCCCCGTGTCCCTGGGAGTTGTAGTCTGGGTGACATCACACCGGCGCGCTCGTGTGCACGCGGCCGAGCCGCAAGGCATCTTGGGAGGTGTCGTTTTTCCTCCGTCTGTCCTCGGGACCCCGCGGTCTCTGGGGCATTTCCCTTCCCAGGGCCGACTCGGGGCGCACGGGGTTGTGGAGTACAGCTTCGGCCGTGCGGGCCGGCCTCAAGGTCGCTGCGAGGTGTGGGTGGCTGCAGGCTGCAGCCACTCCCGGGCCTGGCAGCTGCCCCAGGCCCCGATCTGCCACACCCGAGGGTCACAGTCTAACGAAACTCTCCCAGGGAACAGGCACAGTGTCTCCTGTATTGTGTGGCTGTCCGGTTTGGATATCTCACTAGGGCGTTACTGGCTTCAGCAAACTTGGCTGGAGCGATAGGTTGAGGCCAACTGGAGAAGTTTCAATAGAGCCAAATGCCGGGGGCTGCCCTTGGGCCACAACAACCCCTAGCAGCTCTACAGGCTTGGGGAGGAGTGGCTGGAGAGCTGCCAGTCAGAGAGGGACCTGGGGATGCTGATTGACAGCCAGCTGAACAGGAGCCAGCAGTGTGTACAGGTGGCCAAGAAGACCAATGGCATCCTGGCTTGTGTCAGAAATTGTGGCCAGCAGGGACAGGGAAGGGATCTTACCCCTGGACTCAGCACTTGTGAGGCCGCCCCTCGATTCCTGTGTTCAGTTTTGGGCCCCTCAATACAAAAAGGACATTGAATGACTCAAGCATGTCCAAAGAAGGGTAATGAAGCTGGTGAAGGGTCTGGAGCAATGGCTGAGGGAACTGGGGGTGTTTAGTCTGGAGAAGAGGAGGATGAGGGGAGACCTCATCGCCCTCTACAGCTACCTGAAAGGAGGTTTCAGAGAGCTGGGGATGAGTCTCTTTAACCAAGTAACAAGCAATAGGACAAGAGAGAATGGCCTCAAGTTGCACCAGGGAAGGTTTAGACTAGATATTAGGAAGCATTTCTTTACAGAACAGGTTGTTGGGCATTGGAATGGGCTGCCCAGGGCAGTGGTGGAGTCCCCATCCCTGGAGGTGTTTAAGAGTCGGGTTGACATAGTGCTGAGGGATATGGTGTAGTTGGGAACTGTTAATGTTGGGCTGATGGTTGGACTGGATGATCTTCAAGGTCTTTTCCAACCTAGACAATTCTGTAATTCTGTGAAATTGACCCAATGGAAATGGTATAATCCCAGCAAGGCTGTACAAGAAAAGAGAGAGCAATACATTTTAGTTAAGCACAATTGAAAGAAAAAGGCAGGGAGCTCAGTCCAGTATCTCTTTTCCTTTTTTAATGAGATATCCTGACTATTCAGGTAGTTTCCATCAATTTCAGTAATGTTACAGTTCATCTAGCTGAAGGTGTCCAAATAAAAAGCAGAAAATACAGAGCAAATGGTCTGGAATAAATTTTCTTATTCTGGTATCTGCTACTTAGATATCATTGAATTAGAACATGAAAGACAAGGGAAGAAGAGCAATTAAAAGTGTTGTAAAAATATATTGATTTAAAATAAAAACTTTTGTATTAAATGCCAGGAGTTGTACTGCCTATGTTTAATGGGCATCCATATGTTACATAGAAGGGTTTTTTAAATCAAGCCAAGAGAAGCACTCTTTAGAGTATAGTTAAAACGTGGAATAGGGAAAAATACTTCTCAGGGAGTTGTAGTAGAGGGGAACAAGGTGGAGCTTTACATGGGTAAGTTGCTATATATATTGAAGTGGCAGTATATAGTACCATATATAAACAAATTTAGTTATTAATTAGTAACTTCTATCATTAGCATCTAGTGAATCAAAGGAGAAGAGTCCCATTGTGCTAGGCATGTTTTATCGAGAACAGAAATAGGAGCTGGCCAGAGAAGAAAAGTGTAGAATGATTAAGGAAGAAACATGGTTTTTGTTAGAAAAAAACCACAACTTCATACTGTAAGAGGCAGGAAGACAATAAGGCAGACTAAATGTAAATGTTATTTTGTCTGTTTTACCATCATCTAATCTGCAGGGCAGACTAGTCCTGCTGTCTAAATTAATCTGCTACAATTTCTAGGATGGAGGAGATTTGGAGGAAGGTAAGGACAGTACTGTTGCAGTCCTTCTATGCCAAAACTCTTGACATCTCCAGTGGGAATCAGACTTTGGTGCTGCATTGTGGTGACAGCAGTTCCGTCATCACCTCTGAATGACAGATACTTCCCCTTCTTTCTGAGACAGCTGGCCTCTTATAAGCACTTTAGACAGAGCTAAAGATACAAGACTTTGACATACATTGTTTATCAATAATTTTCATGAGAAAAACTCATCTGTCATCTCTCCTACCCATTTGTGTAAGTCATTTAGCAACAGAATTGCTGTTGCCACTTCTGGCAATGTTGCCTCCCTATTCAGGAGCCTCCTCTCACTGTCAGAAGTTGCCAGGGTCTCTGTTGCCAGCTGTTATACTAGTCTAACCTGAAAAATTGTCTTTTCTCCTTCCTTCTTTGACACTTATTCCTTTGCTGTGATGCATTATTTAATGCTGTATGGTAAATATACAACTTTATGAGCTATTTTACAACAGAGTTTATATGACAGCCACAATACAAAATTGTTGTTTAGAAGGTAAAATTGTAGGTGAGCAATCTGCTTCAGCTCCTGCATTAGGGAGATGCTCCTTTGGTTTCCTGAGTCTCATGGCTTGTTCTGAGAACTGTGCGGTTGCTTTCTCTTTACAGACAGTGAGCTGTTTGTGCCTGCAGGTGTTTATAGCTGCCTGGTTATAAACAACATTTGTTCTTTTTAACACTTTATTTTCTTCCCCTTGAACTTCTTTCTTCTTTTGGTTTAATTTTTATGTCTGAGTTGGTTAATTTCAAGTTTGTGAATATGTAAAGCTCTTAGCACTGGGTGGAGTGGACCATATGGTATGAAGGGTCTGTACAAGTTATTTCAAAACCATATGGTATCACAGTATTTATTTTATTCACGTGCTGCTAATCGAGCTGTAAATAACTTCTTGTCCGCACTCTGCAGGACTATCACATATCAAACCTAGAAACTGCTTACATATATGGTTTAACTGGCCAAAAATCTTTACTGGGATAAAATAATGGGGTTTTTTTGAGAAGTTCTAAACTCAAAAATTGTGGTAAGTTTGAAAAGTATTAATGTTTTTAAACATTTGCAAAAAGAACTAATTAAGCTTTGGTGTAAAGCAATGTTTGTTGGCCATCTCAACGCGCTTACTTTTTTGAAAGAGGGATAATTCTTAAAACTGGAATGTGTTTAAATTCTGATCTAAAAAATTTCTATTTTCACATAGAATGGTGGTATGTGTTTTATTTTGTTTTGTTTTGGTTTTTTTTCTCATTTTCTTTTTGAAGTGAGAAAATTATTTTTTGTTAGAATAGCCACCAGACCAAAGAAATAAATTATTTACATAGTTGTCTTTGAACCTAACCTGGTACACCTCCCATTACTTCTGTCTTCTGCCTCTCATGACATTTTGATTAAAGAATTAGCGCTGTGCAACACCTGAGGATGTATGCTACCTGGCTGGATAACTGGCTGGCATTTCAAAAAGCAAAGGAATTGTCAGCAGTGGATCAATTGCTGCATAAGGGTATTTCTGAGGAAGTTACATAGGAAGGAACACTCAGACTTTTACTAGTCACTAGGCAATATGAATCGCAATCAATATGAAATTGCAATCCATATGAAATTCCTATTCATAAAATTTGCAGGTTTCAAAATGAATGGCAAAATGTTCAGTAAAATGAGGGGAGAGTCATATGGAGTGAGCTAGATTATTTGGACAGTAAATTAAAACATTTAGCATGTTTTGCCCATTACAAAATGATTCAAAGATTTGACAGTGTGTACCTCTACAAGTTAGAAATGTGAGATCTGAAGGTACTTTTTAATCCCACAGATTTTAATTTTTAATCCCACAGAGAAAGGCAAAACAAAAACTGGAAGTGGAAAATGGGGAAACTCAAATGAAAAATAAGGCAGAATTATTTAACAATGAGAGTGATTAACCTTTGGAAGACTGGGAGGTGCTCACTTCTCAATCCTTTGTTATCTTCTAATCAAAGCTGCAGTCTCTTGGGAAGAACCACTTTCATTATTACAAGATCTGCTTTGGGCAAGCCTGAGCATCCAGGGCCCATACAAGAATAGCCAGGTGAAACTTAATGTCCCACAATATATACAGCATTAGACGAGAACAGTTAACATTCTTTTCTGAATTGATCATCTCTGTGCATCTTCATGTATCTCTTCTAGTATTGGACTTTTTCTGAAACAAACTTGGTAATGATTCCGAGATCCTTAAATACATTTTCCTTAAATATAAATCTGTCTCTTAAGAAAGAAGGATTAATTCATTTTTGTTTTTACCACGATATTCTTTGCTGAATATTTCTGGACAACAATGCCATCAGGTTTCCACATACATCTCTTTTCACAAAAATGATCATGCCAAAATGATCCTCTCTATGGTGAGTAGGGAGTTCAGGTGCTGTGGAGGACTTAATCCTTGGCATGGCTGCCAGCAGTGATGTTTTTAGTTTGATGCGAATACCTCAACTGGTTTTGAGAACATATTTCTGATGCATTCTAAGGAGTCTTTTGGGGTAGATTTAGGCTGTTAAATCCTCTGCACTTTTTTACCTACTTCAGCACTTTTCACATTTGCAAATGCAGAATTAAATGGTTCATGAAATATCTTGTAACAAATGAACATGACAATACAAAGTAATGGAATAAGCTATTGTTAATATCAGATATCTGTGTGCCTAACAGTTGCTGCACATTGTGGGATAAAAATGATCAAAATAAATGACACTTCTTACTCAAGGGATAAATTACACCACAGGTAAGATGCTAAACAGTGAAAAAGATGATATTTACGTAGATGGAAAGGTTCAGCCACATCAGCAACCTTTGCACTTCAGATTCCCTTAGGGATTACAGGCAGCATTCAGAAGGAATAATTATAGCTGGGGGAAAATGATCAGAAGGTTTATTAGTGCTTTTGTAAAATCTTTAAATTCTTCAAGGCATGTCTGTATTTTTTCAAATGACTGAATGGGAGGCTAGTTTGATTTGTTATTTGTTGTACTTTGCAGAAAATTAGACTTTCTCAGTTAGGCAAAAATAATCTTGTGTATTTCTGTAACACCTTCCAGACTCCAGGGTGTTTTGCAAATATTTTGGAAGCATTCCACTCCCAGCTGATAAACATCTTTTCACAGGTGACATGGTGGGCCACTGACACTTCCCAACGACCTGCAAGAAGTGGAACATCCTTTAGCTGCTGCTAACAGCTTTAACAAACAATGTAAAGGGGATTTTTTTGCCAACAGAAATTATATGGAGGTGGTCTGCAATTGTCTAAACTGATATTGGGCAACAAGGTTGAGCAAAGGCCTTGAAGGAGCAAAATAGTAGAAGTGGATTTTGCAGCTCACCTACAGCACAGCTCTCCAAGCAGTACAATACTTTCTGTTGTCACATTCAGACATTGGTCACTACTGACTTGAAGGGACTGAATGACCTGTGGCAACAGGCAAGTTTCTTTCGAGAGATGTCTTATGCAAATTTTGTCTCTGTACAGTATGCTTGGTAAGAAGATCCTATTCTAAAATTTTATGTCTCCCAGAGTCAGCTCTGAGCTTTCCATTGCTGATATAAAGGCAAAACCTGCCGATCTCCATTTAAAGCGGACCAAGAATGTGGGTGGGGTTGGTCTAGCAAGAGACATGTTAAACTATCTTCTAAAATTAGTTCCAGGTAGGTTGTTTTGCTTCCTGTCTTCCATGTTGATTTGCACATCTGTCAACTCTTATACAGAGGTATTTGTAATATTTTTTCTGGTGACCTGAACTAATCAGAAAAGAATCAGAAAATATTTCAGAAGTACAGATCTCTAGCAACAGAGATCCCATCAGCCAGATCTTCAACTGGTATGAATTGGCATTGCTACAATGACTTTTAGAGCTGAACTTGTGAATAGCAGCAGAAGATGGATCTGCCTCAATATTTGTGTTGCTGACCATCCACACAATGGCAGAACAGATCAGAAGAATGAAGAAAAACCTGCTAGGTCAAGCTGTTCTTCCCACTGCACTGGTAGCAATTTCTCCCCACACCTTTTCATGTCTCTTTGTTAAGCTAGTTCTCCGGGTCCACAAAATCATAGGATCACCTGCTTTTTGGGACTGTTGGATCTCTTTTCTCATGCTTCCTCCTTTACATGAGGAATGTCTGGTATAAGTGAGACTTTCCTGATATCTTGCCACATTCTTCATTGAAGTGAATCTAAAAAAGAGGTTGATTCTCAGTAGGGAGGGTTGATACTGACCTCCTGTCCTCTTTTCAGGCAGTCTGGCTGCTCTCCTGCTCTGTGCTTGGGGACATAGAGGTCTTTTGAGTTTGTTTCTTCATTTCATGAGATTCACACCTGGGATGCAAATGTCTTCAACAAGAATGAAAAGGAAATGCTTTTCACTTTTCATCTTTCACAGCAATTTGGGGTAATCTGAGATTTAATTTATTCACCAGTTGAAAGGGAAAGGGAAAATCAAGCCAGCATCTTTCTTTGGAGCCAAGCTCTTTCTTGCATACCCCGTGCAGGCTCACACAAAAGAGCTCTGATCACTCTAACTAGGTGCTTGTTCTAATTATAGAAAGATTTAGCGTTGGTTACATAATTGCCCGCTGCACATTGGCACACGGCATTGTTATACTACAAAAGCCTCTCCCCCCCCC
>NW_020799101.1:24125798-24128438 GCF_003259725.1 Athene cunicularia | reverse complement strand
CCCCCCCTTTCTGCAGCAGACCCAGCGTCAGCTTGTTTAACTGAGAGCTGCAAGGAACAGAATTAATTTCAAGCAACCTGCCACAGCTTTTCCAGGAGAGGCCAGCAAAAATCAGATACTGACTTGCTCTCTTTGCTGGGAGCGTTGCCACACATGTGATCTTGCAGTTAAAGCAGGGGATTGAAAGCCTGGGCCACAGTCTTAAGCATCCCGGGTAGAATCAGTGAGCTGTGATCAGTAATCAGTGGTTGTGCTGAAGTTACAGTCTCTGTTTTGGGTTTTTATATGCAGTAGTGCAGTAGCTTTAAATACGCTGCTATTATGCCCAGTATCAGTCTGAGCCACAGAGGTCGTGAATTTGCAAACACAAAAATCTATAGGAAAACTTCCACAGGCTCTAGTAAATACAGAAGTATTAGATCTTTTCCCCGTATTTCTAAGCTTATTTTATTCTGTGATTTAGAGTGGTTATTTCATGTCCCTACACTCATTTCTCTCTCATTTTCCCAGTAATACATCACATGCACGTCTCTGTGACTTTTTATTTTATTCCTTTTAACATCCCCCTCTAAGCTGTAAAGCTTCCTTCTAACAGATAGTCTTTCCTACACAATTTGTAATGGTCCAAGACTGAGTTGGGATGCTTCACTGCCCCCCTATCGGTTCAAAAGCTCCCATCTGTCCAAGGAGGTAAAGAAGCTTATGGGATTGTAGCCAGTTTTGCCATCATATGGCTGATGCAGCAACTGGCCATGTGGGCCTTGTATCCTCAGTGTGCTGGCAGGGTAGCCACTCTGCTCTTCATAATTTATAGGTGATTTGTTTCTTAGAGATAATGCTTAGCAGGAAGCCCACATTGTGCAGGCATTTAAGTTAATGTCTGCTCTAGGGGACAAGTAGAGAAAACAAAAGTGAGGCCAGATGGAAACAAAAGGGGTACCCAGCAAATATTCCCAATATTGTGTTGATCTTTTAGGAAAATCTTTAGTATACCATTGTCCCACAGCTGAGGAGAAGGTGGACAGGTTACCTTTATAGCATTTTTTGCAGGGGCTTGGATGAAAAACCTGTTCGTCCTGAAAGAGATGCTGGTCATCAGGACCATTCCCTGAACAGAGCATCCTGTTTTATTACTTCTAGAAGCTGAGACCTTTTGCTTCAAGTGTTTCTAGATCCTTTTGCCTCCTCTCTCTACCTTTTTTGGTGCAACTGTATCCCTCCAAATGTGAATGGAAAGGCAATGTGGTGATGCTTTTCCTGGATTCCTTTCAGTGTTTCCAGAATCCTGCTGGAAACAGTAACTCTCAAAGAGTTATTAAGAGCCTTTTGGTCTCATTCTGGGTTTGGTCTCTAGCATCCTTTTAAAGTATTAAGGATTAATTGTGGTAGCTGTGTCCTTAATTTTGTTTCAAATACTTCCTATTTTCCACTATAGGTTCCCAGGTGTTACTGAATTGCGGGTTGTCTTTATCAGAAAGATATTGACTGGAAACAACATTGAGCTTCCTTCTTTTCGCAGTGGGAGAAAAGTTCAATCAGAAATGCTAAATTTCCAGTGGGTGACTATCGTTAGGTATTTGCTTCAGGGAATATGAATCTCTTACAATATTTATGATGATTCAGCAACATTTTTTCATTCTCTGCTCTCTTTTATTGTAATCTTTATTGCAAGAAGACTTTGGTGAAGAGATTGGTTTTGCATCAAACCTTGAATATGATAAAATTTATTATAATTTTCATTTCTTATAGTGAGAGAAAGGTTAGCTTTAGAGAAAGGTTTTGTTTTTGTTTTTTTTCATTCTGCAATTATTTTCTTTGTTGCCAACAGCTCTTATTCTTGATGAACATGGTTGTTTTACTGGATCATTTTCTTGGATGGAAAACAGTTTCTGAGATACTTATGATACACATCTCTTTGGTCTTTGGAATTATACCCTTCAATATAAGCTGATAGTAGGCAGCCATGTGTGCATTTCACTGAATTATAAAAGCTAAGTATAGCTGCATAGTTTATGCTAACAGTTTACACTGCTTGAGGATTTGACCACAGGATGGACAACATTGTTCTGTGTTCAACAGCAGGAGGACAAATGTTCGACTCCATTGCCAGAAGCCCTCTGGTGAGAGCACTCCCTCAGCACCGGGAGCATGCGTTGCAGTAGCCAGACTCACAGAGTAAAATGTTCACAGTGCCCTGGTCAAACCCACACCCTTCACTAAAGAACAGTTCTGATTTCTAGTTGATAAAAGCATCCGTGCCCCTCCAGCACCTCTCACAGATGTAGAGACTAGTGCCCTGATATCTGAGTTTGGTATTTCTACCTGCTCTCCTGATTTCTGATATATGTATGCATATATGCTTACAGATGGATGTACCTTCTCTCTACTGCAGGGCTTTCAGTGAGAAAACGTTGAAAACCGGTTGAAATATCAGGAAGTCTAAGATTTCTCCAAGAACGCAGAAGATGGCTGTTCGGGCAGCCGTGCCAGGTCGGGAGCGCCACTGATAGAGGGGAGACTGTGTTACCCCCTCTTGCACTGAACTGGGGAGTGCTGCCCGTGCAGCTCCTCGTTTGCAATTAGGATGTGGGAGCGGCGCGCACCCGGGCAGCGGCGGGGCGCAGGCGTTAAAGCAGCCCC
>NW_020799101.1:23972920-24125748 GCF_003259725.1 Athene cunicularia | reverse complement strand
TCCCTGCCGCTCCCCGGGCCTCGGGGCAGCGCGATCTCCCGGGCAGCGCTGCCGCGCCCCGGCACAGGCCTGGGCAGGTGAAGCGATGGGCCCCGAGGGAGTCACCTCCCGGGCTCCGGGAGAGAAGAGGTAACCGCCCGTCCGTCCCCGCTCCCTCGAGCCCTGGGAGCCGGAGAGGCGGAGAGGAGCCGCTGTGAAGAGAGGGAACCCTTCGTGTGTCAAGTCGTGTGAAAGTCGGAGCCAGCTGGCTCACCTAGGCGAAAGCCGAGCTGAAGGTGATCCATCAATGCAGGGCTTAATAACTAGAGGCAGTGACATCCTGAGGCATATTTCACAGATGACAGGGTTTTTAAGATACCCCTAGGGGTGTTGGAATGGCTCATTTACATGGAAAAGGCTGCTCGACACCTTATGCAAAACTTGGAAAGACAATTGATTTCTAACAATTCCATTTCTGCACCTTATATTGGAGGGGTTTTAATTCTTCCCTTTTTATTGGTACAACGCATTGAGCATGAAAACAGGAACTTTACTACTGAAGAGCTCAGCTGCTCTGCCTGTTTATTTGCTACCTAAAGTTCCCATCTTCTGTTTGTGACGTACAGCTGGCGGGTATGGCAATAGACGTGATGTCACAAACTGCAGATTATAGCTTCAGGTAGTAATAAGACGCAAGAACAGATGGATTTGCATGCTGCTTTCAAGCGAATGTTCTTTCGATAATAAAGTGAAGGAAAAATAAAGGGAGGTGTATTTTCTGTGTTAAAAAAAAGTCACTGTTTGCACCTTTCACTTTCCAATAAATGAAATTTTACAAAAGCGTACAAGGAGCAGAAATGGTTTAATTAAAACATGTTGCAGAGAATGTTTTTTGAAGGTGACAGAGGATACAAGAGATTTCTGTACAAAAGAGATCAGTCTTCCAGGAAGAAGCGCTGGAATTTCTAGAATTTCAGTGGGGCAAGGGGAGGAGGGCAGCTTTTTTTTAGGAAGTGTGTGTTAATTTGGCTGTAGTCAAGGGTCCAGGTTTATTTTCTCTTGAGTTTAATCATAGGTTTGAAGGAGTCCTGATCAGCTGACTACCTCTTCTTTCAGGTGCTGACAGAGTATGTCTCAGCTTTTCTGCCTCAAAGTTATCTAGGGCTTTTAGGGAAAGAAAAAGAAATAATAATGTTTAGCTAAGATTCATTCACAGGGTCTCCTATGTTATACTAGTCTATTTTGCCAATTGTGTTCTTGTGAACTGTTTTTTAAAAGCTTGACCTGTATCACTGCATGTGTTTTTTGGTCACAAGACTTCTGAGAGAAAAGGCATGAGCCAGTCTGACCCCACTAAAGGTTCACAGTGAGAAGTAGGAAAGTTTCTCCATCTAGTCTAAGAGTGGGAGGATTAGTGGACTTGTGATGGGGTAAAAGCCCACACTCTGTCAAGGGTGCCCTTACAGAGTAGGTGAACCATGCCACTTGATAGATGGTATAAGCAGAAAGAATGGCCAATCATATTTTCTATCCAACACCAGCCAAAGAAAAGAAAAGGAATTATTTTTTCAGGTCTGAATCCTCTCAAGTGACATAATGAACCATAATACATGTATCACATGTAATGAACTACATACTTACGCTACTTTATATCCTGTAAGCAGTGAAGCAGTGCTCCAGAGTGCCTATTGTGGGAAATGTGTTTGTTCCCCACCCTTGCCTTCCAGAGAAAAAGTGAATGAGAAACGTCCTATCCCAGACCTGTGCTGGGCCTGTGACAGATCCAGGATTAGGCTGTTTATTCCTGCAGGTGTCCATTCTGACAGTGCAGTCCCTGCCTGGCACTTGAATGGGATGGTGATAATGAGAAAAATCTCACTTGGTCACTCTGATCCGGTCCCTCATCCCCTGCGTTGCATGCAGCTGTCTGCCACTGGCTGCTGGAATCGCACGCAAGCTCCAGGGATGCATTGCTGCTCCCTCCACCACTCATCAGTAGTGAGGCACTTTCATAACTAGTCCGGCAGAATTTCCAACAGGTTTTGGGTGCTCTTGATGTTGCAAGAGCTCCTTTTAAACCCTGATTTTTTATATCCGGTATTATCCCCTTGCAATCTGCCTACGCTGTGATATCTTCAAAACATCTGCATTGAAGAGGTGGCCTGTTGCAGTGATCAGAAGTGACTTTTGGGGATCTTGTGTTCCCTTCTCTCTAGCTACCTGTTCCTCCTTGTGAAGCCTTTGGGACCATGAACAAATGTTTTATTGCAGGTGCACAAGGTCTAGCAGTGAGTTACTTCTGTGTTTGTGGTCCAAAGCAGGAATAGCAATGGAGTCTGAGCAGAACAGCTTAAATTTGGTTGCTCCATGATTGCTTGAGCTCTTGGCTGGGGGCAGTGCTAGCAATGCATCATTAGCAAAGGAGCAATTAAAACTTGGATTGTTAGGTCCCTTGGGGCTGTAGGCATCAGTTCACTACATCCTTCTCAGATGTTACAGTTACTGTTTTGTGTCTCAGCAGGGTTCATCAGTCATGGCACAAAGGGCCTTGAAACTTGCCTCATTGGCAGCAGCTGCTTCTGGCATCTATCTGTATGGAAACAAGTACCTGGATCCCAATGATTTTGGAGTTGTTCGTGTGGGCCGAGCCATTGCCACAGTAAGTTTCACCTTAGTAATGTGCAGGAAGATTCCTAGGTGTGTAAGGGAATTTGAGTTCACAAGAACATGAGATTTCCTGCATTCCCAGTTGGCAGCTGTCTCCAGGAGTCAGAAGGTCAATAGGGAGCTCTGCAAATTGTTAACGCAGTGGGGAGAAAAGAGGTGAAAGCATATAAGGAATAAAACTGTTGTTTGCATGTTTTGGAAAGAAAAAAGCAGAGGTCCTGAGCTGTAGAGAACTGTGTTTCCCCAGATAAGGTGGGACCTTCAGAGCAAGGGCTCACTTTGGGCCCGCGTCTTCATCACCCAGGTACAGTGTCCTGCTGCCTTTAACAGTGACCTCGTTCAAACCATCTTGTCTGCATATGCATTTTTAACATTGGAATGTTTTGTTTTAAGGATCATGGTGGTTGTTGTATTGATGTGCCATGGTAGTTGTTGCCCAGTGACCCTTACTATGAGATCTGGGGAGAGGAGGGCAGGTGTTTTGAGGATCATTCTCAAAGCAAGAGTAAAGTGAGGATGGGAGATGATATACTTCTGAGATTGGATTGGTTTCCAGATTCGTAAAATAAATGCTAAATCTGCCTAGCATCGCCGCTGTTTCACCCTTGTGTTGATCACTGCTCCAGAAAACCTGAGAATGGAGACTGCCAGCTAAACAGGTTGCTGCCTTCTCCTTGAGGATATTGACCGATGAATCCATGAGCAGCCAGGAACAAGGAGACCAGAGACTCTGGAGGGAGTATCAGTCTCCCTGTACCTCACTTGCATTATACATCTGTCACTTCAGGCCACGATCTCCATCATTTACAGACCCCCAGTGGTAAGCAGCTGTCTGTCTGCATATTCTATGACTTTTAAGGACTTCATTAATGAGTTTTGCAAGGAATTGGCTCCTGAGGGCAGATGCAATAAGAAACAAGCTCTATGGGTTGGCTGTGCCATTTATATGTGGAAGCTGCACCATGAACTATTGTGAAAAATGAGTGTTTATTTTGAAAGGGTGAGGGCAGAAATATAAACTGTAATCTTTCCTTCTTACCTCATAAGTGCTAAGCTTCATGCTCTGTCCCTGACCATAAGGCAGTGCTGCCTGGTGGCAGGGAACAACTCTGTCCCTTTTACAGCACAGGAAACTGAGGGAACACTTCTTATGGTGAGAGGAATCTGCTATTCCTCCCCACAGCTTATTATGGCTGGAGGGGAATCTGCTATTCAGGCTATTTGGGCTCTCCAATCAACCCTTGAGTTCTGTCTGCTTGACCAGTGTTTCTCAGTCTTTCTTCAAGCCAGTGATTTTGTGGCTATGTTCTGGCAAAAATAAGTGAAAGTGTGCAGTGATGAAGCTGTGCGGTTGGTCTGTGTTTTGAGTGATGGTGAGAGATGAGTTTCTTGATGAATACGGAGTAGGGGAAAGGAGATTCTCTTTGCTTTAGATACTGGCAAATCTAAAGACACTGTGCTTGACTTTCATGTCCTCTGCATTCAGGGAAGTCACAAATCATGGGCTGTAAAGCACTTCACTGGCCTTGCTCTTAAATGCATTAGAGTGTTCTGCACCTGTAGCTGCAAGCAGTGACCTCCAAAACCAAGCAACCAATGGTCAGTCTTCTGTGTGTCTGTATACTTTTCAAACAAGCATTTTCTGTATCTTTTTGAATTCTGTGTTCCCTCTTATATGTAGGACTGTATATGGTTAGGTTGCTTCTGAGAGATTCTTTAGTCCTGATGCATAGGTGACCTCTGTCTTCTCATCTTGGGGTCTTCTCCTTGTTGGAAAGGCAGAGGTCATCTTTTGTCTGAACACTGGCAGTCCGAACTGGTCTCATCCCTTAGCTGTGGGCTGGTTAAGGCAGTAGAGAAATTAGATATGTTCATTTCTAAGAAGCTCAGCTTCTTGGGCTTGTTCTTTTTGTAAATTAAAGCTGAAACTCTGGCAAACAAGGGACTTGATATTGGTGGCTTCTACATGGACCTAAAGCATCTGTTCTTCAATGTAGCCCTGCCCAGACTTCTTACCTGCTGTTTGATTCAATCATCAGACCATAGCCAGGCAAAAGCAAACTGTAATTAAGAGGTTATAATTCTTAAGAGCTAAGTTCAGCAGCAGCAGACAAGTTATGGTGTGGCAAACAAAACAAAAGTCTGGAGACAAGAATACGTGGAGGTCGAGAAACCTGAAGTAGAACTACAGGACTCCAGACCGATTTCATCTGAGTTTGATTAGAAAGATTTGAGCTTGCTTGTATTTTAAGCGTTCTGGTTCAGTGGTCCTTTGCAGACTTTCCTAAGAAACTTGATGAAGTGCACTAGCAGAAAATTTCTTCTTGAGTCTCAGTTTAGAGAACTGGCTCTTGCTTATGTATGAGTAGACAACAGTTCAGAGGGAACATTGTGTCACGACTTGGTAAGAGTTGGGGATAGTTTTAGGAGTGGTAGAAGAGTGTAAGATGTTGAGAATTCACTGATCCAAAGTGGAAGCCCAAGTCTTTGGGATATTTAACACTGGACTGGGTACCAGATCAGTTAAAGAAGTATTCTGACATTTGTAAGGGGAGGGACTGGTTAATCTTGTATGTCTTTTTATGTCTCTGAGCTTCAGTCTCACACTGTAACATGAATGACAGACAGCACTAGTCTTGCATGAGACTGAAGTTAGTGGCATGAACAGCGTCACGGTTCAGTTTCTGTGTTCTGGTAAAATTAGAAACCTGGCAGAGCAGTTGTGCGTTTGCCATCTTTCTCTGAGTGTATCCCAGTTGTTTTGGGTATGTGGAAGGAACATTCTGTGCAGTAGCTGGAATACATCTCAGACACTAGTAGGGATTTGGCAATGTCAGAGTTGCCTATCAGGATCATCATAATACTAATTTAGTGTTTAAGATTACGATGTAATTAGCAACTGCTTAATTAATTCCCTCTTCCTCTTTAATACAGACCAATCTGTTAGCTGCTGCTTTTCAAGTTGGAGGTGATAATTACCCTCGTGGACCAGAGATAAAATAAGAACTAACTCAAGCCTTCATGCAAGGCTGATTTGAACCTTCCTCCACTTCAAAGTTGTCCTTTGAGGTTGCGAAGATTGTTTGAAAAAATTTTCTTCTGAATGGGTCTCCATGTATCTGTGCAGCTCCTGAGTTCACTAGGGACAAGAGAGCTTGAAAAAGCAGAAAAAAAAAAAGTTGCTGTTCTCAGTTTCCAATTTGGAAAACAGGAAACATGAGAAACCTTACCTCCATAAAGAGGAAATGTGTCAGTTTGTAACTGATTCCCAGCTGGGTCTCCTGTTGGATGTGTCTCTGAGCTTTTGACTGTTTCCCTGTTGTCAGTTCTGGTGATTTTGTCCCGAAGCAGATTTGATTCCCTTGCCTCCCTGGCTTTCATGATACATCAGTTGTGCTTTATGCCCTTCCTAGGCGTGCTTGTGGTAAATGATGGGGCTATTATCCTGTCCCAGAATTGGGGTCTTCAGTAGGAAGATTTTAGGAAAACTGACTTTAGATCTGAGTTATGCAAATGGTTCTTTATGGCAAGGACCTTGAAGTTCAAATGGCAGGTTAGTGGACAGGCTCATCTAGATGTACATTCATTCCCTTTTCTCCCTCCAAGTAAACTTAATAAACATGACCTGTATGTTTCTGTTCCGCTTGCTGGTGTTCTGACTATGGAAAGAGAAACTTTAGTCAAAGGATAAAATTGTGAAATACCATACGTTTTCAGAAATCATTAAGGCGCTAATTTAATTGTCTGTGGCTATGTCTAGCTAACAAGCTTTAGCTGGATCCCCAGCTGAAATTGTTGTTTTGTAATTGGGTATCTGACCCTTTGGCCCTCTAGTTCTTTGTGCACTTGAATATCCCTAGAAGTACTGCTGCTTGTGCTAAAGGTGAGCTTGTCTTCAGTCACTCTGCTTCCTGCTGAGCCATCTACCTAGACTGGGATCACTGTGCACCAGTGTGGTTAGGCAGGTTGGAGGTGTGAAGATGAAGTGTGGAATAACTGATGGGGCATAAACAGGGTCTGCATGGCCTCTGTTAATAGCAGCAGACCTTACTGTGGAAGCCCTGGATGGTTGACTGAGAATGGGAGTCTGCTGTGCAAGGCGCTATACAGATATTATGAAAATGCTTTGAGCTTCTGAAATAGAAGATAGTATAGGAGTACTAAGCATTGCTTATTTTTAATAGCTATGTGTCAATGAGGTCCCTGCACTGCTTTCTATAAATGTTCATTGAAACGGAAATAATTTAATTTCTTATAAGTCTGTTACCATAAACTTCATTGTGGAGCCTAAACTTTGTAGCCTAAGATATATACATTCTCCTTAACAGAAGTTTTGTTGTTTTGGTAACTGCAGAGCTTGCTCAACATCTCTGGTTTCATTTGCAGACGGCAGTTATCACCTATGACTACCTTACCTCTCTTCGGAGTGTCCCATACGGATCAGAGGAGTATGACTTCCTCAAATCACAGGTAGGTGATAGCACTGTGTTCCTTGGAAACTGCAAGGCACAGGTGCGTTGCTGAAGCCATTGCTGTAAAGCAAACTATCAAGCTGTCAGCTTAATAATTCAGTATGCCTTATACCAAATTAACAGTAAACTGTACTGCGTGTTAGATAAGATTCTTGCAGGACCTGCATTGCCCAATGGAGAAGGTCCCTTGTCTAGCCACATGTAACCAGTGCTTGCTTATGTCCATTAGAGATCAAGTCCTCAGTGTATGGGGTAAGGTGCATTTGGGCTCTGTCACCTGTTCTCTGCTGCCCAGACTGGTTGTGTGGAGGTCAGCTGCTGAGAGGGGCCTGGCAGTGGTTTCTTATCCTGCTTATTGCTTGGTAATGGCCATAACATGAAGGCAGGCAATTGAACAGATAATTAAAGTAAAAGGAGTATGTTGGAGGGGAAATAGTAGGGATGAATCAGGCTTGCAGGTCTCCAAAAAAATAAGAATTGGGCAAAGAAATGTACATCTCATTGCAAAACAGACTGTTGAGTTTTGATATCAGTAATGAACATGAGTAGAAAAAGTATTTCTAGTGAGAAGGAAGATAAGCACCCCTGTTGCTTCTTTCAAGTTTGTGCTGCACCTTTCATTCCAGCCTACAGCTCTACAGTACTTTCAGCTGTGAGCGACACAGAGTTTTAGTTGAGCACACATGGTGTATGTGGCCAGGGTATCTCTGCTATTTCAGCTCAGGGCCTCTTTGGAGTGGGAAATACGGCTTGTGCCAGATTAGGCCAGTCTGCATAGTATGTAAGGTCATTAACCTCAGTTTTCTTCTTAGTACATGTAGGATTTAGGCCACTGGTGCTGTTGTAATGCATGGGGTGGTGCTCTCCAGGGACTCTCAGACTGGAGGGACTCTGAAGCTGGAAACAGTGGTGGGCCAGGTAGAAATCAGTGACTTTGGACTCCAGCCTGCTTTAGTATTCTTTCGGCAGAAAATCCGTGTCATCAGTATGGTCTTAGAGTATTTGGGATAGTTTGCAGAGTGGCTTCCTTGCACTTGTTCTCATGCTCTTCTGTCTAAAGATGCTAAGCTGTTCTGTTGTAGCTCCCCATCCCAGGTGAGTGGCATTGATGCCCTGGCATAAACTAGAGATAGAAGTGTTGGGAGTCTGGAGCTTCACCTTCCATCTGCCCATGCCTCTGCCATGTGCCTTTGAAACCTGGTTTGCAGAAGAACAGCTTGCAGCTTTCTTGATCGACACCCAAGTTACAGAGTTACCAGTGCTGTGGACAGCTTGTCATTTGGCAGCAGTTTGCAGCAGCCCTTGCAAATTCCTGACCTTTTGCTGTGTCTCTCCATGGCTTCATTAACCTCTGTCATGCAGGTTTTGATGGTTTGTCAATTCATACCCGAGGCAGCCAGAAAGGGCTGGCACTGCACAGAGCTGTGCTCTCCCTGCTTGGCAAACAAGACAAGCTGAGTCAGCCTCTGCGTGTGGCAGAGCCAGTGGCAAGCACAATGTGTCAGCATGACACAAGAACACTCTGGCATGGCCAGCACTAGCCCTTGGCTGCATAAGGGAAATGAGCTGGGAGATAGGAGGAAGTAGGCACAGGCACAGCATGTCCTACTGTTGGCAGGTGTTATGGAGGACCACCACTGATCCTGACAGTGACAGCACTTGTGGGTTCCTCAGCAACATATGTGTACTGCTTGTGCTAGCAAAGCATCTGTTTGGCATGGGAGAATTTTTTAGGCCTGGGCAATTACATGCCAAACTCTTTATCTCAGTGCAGCTCTAAGTGGATGGCAACCAAGTCTTTAACATCTTGCAGCTCTTTTAACACTCTGGGAGCTGACTTTGTTGGTCTCGGACTAGCTCAGAACAACTTTTAAGAAGTTGCCCCATTGGAGTTGCTACTAAAGATTAGTCACTGAATGGGACCAAGAGGATGTGAATGCCCCTCCCAAGTAAGTGGTGTGTGTGAAGGATACTTATTCAGATGTTACTTCTACTAGCCTCTCCTGGATAGACTTCTGGTGTTCTCAGCCATTCATTGTACTCTCTTTGCTTTCTGTTCTTCCAGTGAGGCCATCTTAAGCTCCTCTGTATATGCTGAGAGTTTGGAATTTTCTTTTAAGCTTATGTATGAATTGATTACTGATTTCCAACCTCATTTTTGGAGCTGTGCCTAGAAGAGAGATTCTGTGAGGCAGGGATTTGGTGACTCTGGGACTGTGGATAGTGCCAGCAGGTCTGGATGCAGCTGCTGTGTCTCTGTCTCTGGTGAGGTTGTGCTGCGTATGTGTCTGGAATGGGCTTGCAGCTGGGAGTGGAAAAACACTTTTTGTGTGCATCTCCTCCTTGTACTCAGCATACTGGTGAGTGCTACTCTGTGCAAATAATGCTTAACTTGCTCTCTATGTATTTCCAGTTAGCCATTAAACTGGAGCCTCTAAATTACCAGTGACCATAGATGAGAGATGGGAAGCCTCAGTAGTGGCGCCAGTCCCTGAGCCTTTTGGGGCCAAACAGGGATATAGTCTTTAGGAAACAATTAAATGCAAAGCAGATTAAGAAGGAGATGGGTTTCCCAGGGGCTTTTAGCCAGGTTCCTGCTTAGCTCTAAGGAATTCTCTTCAATCTTACTCTATTTTTCCGTCCCTCATGGAGAACTTATAATGCTATTGCTCTCAGCTTCTCTGTTCTCAGCACCTTTTTATGGCCAGCAGATTGAGGGTGTTTCACCAGTTTCTGTGAGGCAGGAAACAGTGTCTGGGAATTCACTGTGTGTCCCTGGGGTTGGTTTGCTTCTATTTGCTTCTCCCCTCATCCAGGAGATAGGAGAATCCACTTTCCTGATACTGCTTATCTTTTTGATTCCTGCCCCTGCCTGTAGTAGAGAGAAACCTGCTTAAGTGGTCAGGCTTTATGTCCGTCCCAGTGGTTGCTTCATCTCACCACTGGTGGCTTGACCATGAAGGTAATGATCTTTCTTTGGAGTTAAGGATCCTTTTCTGGGGTGTCTGCCCTTTTCTTGCATTTGGTGATAATGCCAGTGTGCTGATGTCAAGGCCAGTGGTAGCCATGGTTAGCCCCAAGACATTGGATGTCTGTAGGTCTAGCGTCAGGAGCATTAGGGGTGATATGAGCTTTCTTCACATCTGTTTTGTTAAATGTTTCTGACCATCTTTGCACAGGTAAGCTTGGTCATTTCTTCCTGTTTCTACCCCAGCTTGTAATGGGTCAGAGGAGGAAGGAGGGCAGCCTGCTGAGTCAGTGCCATTTCTTTACCTATTGCTTTCTAAACAGTGCATTTTATTCTGTAGAGGGCTGCATTTCTCTAACATTCTTTTGCCTCCTTGAGTGTTTGACTCCTTCCATGTTTGTGTCCTCAGTCTCAAGTCAGCCTGCTCTGTGACATCCATTGTAGCACCTGGATGTCTTGGCTGACATTTCCTATAGTGCTGCATCAATTTCCGTTGATCCTGCTGTCAGTCAGGAGGTATCTCACAACACGCAGTTTGTTTAAGGGCTGGCATCAATGGGATTCTGAATTGTTGTTAGTGTAGTAAGAGGATTGCAAGGGGTTGGTCATCTTGCAGATTTCAGCCAAAGTGGCCACAGTTGAAAATCTTGAGCAGGGAATTTTTGTGTCATTTTCCTCTGTAAGACTGTTACTGTTGTGAATGTGGGTACAGGTATTTTTTTTTAATGGAGAGGAGATAGCGAGGAGAAAAAGGATCTGTGGTCAAGGTGTCTCAGAAGACAGTGGGAATCCATTCTTGAATTAACTTTGTTGGCGACAGAATTGCCTTGTCAGGGAAAAGCCATTTGGGAGGTTAATTAACTTTCTTCCTTTTGAGAGCAGAATGAGGATATTCTACTCATTCAAACTCCTGGTTATTGGGTTGTCAGTATCTGGGCAGATATTTGGAAGGTGTAACCTTGTGCCATCCTTATACAAAATATGATTTCTTGTTCTTTGGAGGCTATTCCTAGTGTTTGTTGTGTTTGCTTCTTATGGTGGAGTGGGTGTTTTCAAAATGAGCTGTCTCACCATGAAGTTGCCTGACTGAAGGATCCTGGAAAGCAAATGAGTGGGTGTATGTGTATGTGTTTTTCAAAAATAACCTATAGTTTCTGGATAGTTCAGACCAACGAAATAGCTGTTGTCTTTGGACTTCCCTCATGATTCAGTAACACTGTGTGCCTTGGATAGTAGGAAGTGATGTCCTAAAATAGTTTCTTCATCATGGACGTGGACTGCATCTGTAGAGAGGAATCTCCAGGAGCTCTCCATGGCATTCCTTCAAAAAGGCAACTGTGAATGGGGACTATGGGCTGTTCTACATCACAGACAGTCTGTTTAGTGGTGGCTATCTTTGCTTGTGCTTCAACCTGTGGTGAACTGGAGTGAGAAGCAAATGTACTTCCCCATGGACATGGAATAGCCGTTAGGTGGCAGTGACTTTCTGTTGCCAAGCTAAACAGGAACCAGTAATAGAGAGGTGAAGAGCTTCACAGCACATCCACAGTCCTTGATCTGATCATGTTTGGTTGCTCTATTATGTGCTCCCCAGGATATCTCTTCATCTGAAAGGCATGGTCTACGCTAATGCCGTCTAAAAAAGCTACTAGCAGGGCCAGCTGGTGACTTGATGACTCTACATTTGAGAGCACGGCTGTCTAGCAAACTTCCTGCCAACACATAAAGCATGAAAGCTTTGCTCTGAAAACACATAACAAGCTGTAAAATAAATCTTATAATTATAAGACACTTCCTTTTCCTCCTTCTGCTTTCTAGAGTGGTGTCAGCTGAACATTATGGCCACAGCATCTCTAGATTTTAATTTTGTAGCATTAGGAAAGTCCTTTATTTTGGGGGTGCATGCCTATGAAACAAGACATTTTCAGTCCTCAGCAGTGATTAATTCAGAGAAATGGGCCATCTCACTTTGACATTTTTTGAGGAGGAAGGAGAGAAGCAAGAGGAAAGAGGCAGTGCTTCATTTATTGCACTTCGTTTCCTTGCTGTGCAGCCTCACCCCTGAAGTGCTTCACTCCCGGAGCGTGAGTGTGAAGTGTCAGGTACACCACTTGCCCGAGGGGTCCTGCATTTTGCACCTCCCCAGCAGGAAACTCTTGTGCCTTTTCAGCATTTAGCCTTCTCTCCTCCAGGTGGGGCTATTTCATTTGAATCCCCGTAGACCTCATTACTTCGCTTCCTTATAGCTGATGAAGAGGTACATAATAGCCAGAGGAATATCTGAAAAATATCTCAATCGGTACAGTGAGGAAACCGTTAGGATGTAGGCTGCAAGGAGCCTGCACCTTGAGGACCACTATAAAAAGAGCAAATGGAAAGTGAAGAAATAATCCTGTTTTATTTAGTGTTTGGACTACGCCTCAAGTCCCAATGTGAAATGGACATTCAGCAGTGCAAAGACAAGAGATATGGCAAGAGATGATATCTCCTCTGAAGAGCTCATGGTTGCGATTTATTTATTTGCCTGGATTTTTACCCTAGATATGCATGGTGCAAATAGATATGAAGATGGTATTTCTCAGAGGGTTGAAGGTTTATGTAAAGAGGGAAGGAAACAAAAAGCAGGAATTGCTTAGGATGCCACTGAAAGTAACTTAAGATTGGTTCTCATGACTTTAGTTCAGGCCCTAATTAGGGATGTTTTCTTAATAAAGGACTGTGTAGCTTTGAACTACTGGTCAGTTTATATGACTTGGTTGCGGGAGACCATCTGTAAAATCAGTAGAGCTAAGAAGTAGCCAGTGCTTTACCTGTTTTAAGAATAGGAAGAGAGCTGGCTTGAGAATTGAAATAATCTTATCTGAGACTAGGAAAAATAGATACCTAGAAGATTCACTTGGGGATAGAGACACATCAGTACTTCCAACGGCAAACTAGGCTTCTTAGACGTTTTTGTTTGTCCTTTGAGCCCTTAACAAGACCTGTACTGTGGATTCTGTTGCCTTTTTTAAGGTTACTGTAGTCAGTTTACAATAAAGGACCCCAAATTAGGAGTACAGAGATGTCAAAACAGGAATGAAAAGACTAGCATGGTGTGCAGAGGATATTTCACGTATCGGGCTGGGTTGGAATTTCAGAGCAGGACTGAATACTGTTGATTGGCTCTGCTAAAACCAGTGACCTTAACTCATCCTCCCCAAAGTTTATCTGATAAAAGAATGTGCTGGAGGATAGCACACAATTATCTTACCTATCAAGCTAGTGTCTTTATTTAGTGTGTTAAGTCATTGTTGAGGGAATTGCTATGGTGGGTGGTGTCTTGCAAACACTTCTCTGGATTTCTTGGCATTGTTGAAAGTGTCTTAGTGGGTTCCAGGCAAACCCCTTTACCTATGTGGGCGCCACCCTGTTTGCATACTTGAAGGAAAGGTGTCTGAAAGGAACTCTGCTGACTTCATGCATCTGGTGTCCCAGGACCAGGCAGGACTCTGCTAGGCTGACAAAGCCCAGGGGGCTAGGAAAAAAGGAAGCTATGTTTCTCTTTCATTGGAGCAGTTTTAGTCTAGGAACAAAATAAAATGTAAATTTCGGTGCCAGGTTTGGAAGCTACCCCTTACTTTATTTACTATTGTGTTCAGGTGCTCTGCCTAGAAATCTGCTTATGTGAGCACATGTCTACATTTTTGTACATCTGGACAGGCCAGTCTGTCTGCCTGTAGGCATGTGCCTGTGTGTTCAGATGTGAGTGCTTTTGTTGAAGTAGCCACTTCGGAGACAGAGTCAAAGGTTCAAAGATGGCTTTGGAGGAGGGAATCCAAGGTGGTAATCACATTCACTGCTAGCCTAGTTAAGCCTACTTTTGGTCCCATAGAACTGGTTTGAGGGTTTTTTTTCCTCCTTGTCTCTTTTTTGACTTGAGAGTCCTGTCTCAGTGGCTGCAAATTCTGCTGATGGTGCACCATTCAGAGCAGCTTTCCACTCCTTCCTCTGCAGCAGCATCATCTTGGCAGGTCTGACACCAGTAACAACTTGTTTTTGTCAGTGTACTGAGCTGATGTGACTTGGAAGGGGCCCACAGGGAGCAGATAAACACAGTGACAAGGGTCATCTTTATACAGCCTCCACTCTGTTCCTAGCTCCCCTTTAACGGTGAATCTGGATGAGCTTGCAGACATGCATACACACATGCACAGTGCTTTATGAAATGCCTGCTGCTAAGCCTGGATCCATTTACTGTCTTGCCAGTTTTGCTGAATTTGGAGGTAAATTCACTGAAAAGGTCACTAGCAGAATTGCTTTTCAAAAAACCCAGCTCCTAAAATGTCTTCACTGCCCCTGCAATCTCTGTTTGAAAATGTACTCATTTTGAGTTGCCTGTGAACTTTGTAACTGTGCAGTCTGTTTGTTGTTGTAGGGTTGCTCTGAACAGAAGTTGTTTTTTACGGGATTGCCAAAGGGCATCAGGCTTTGCACTCCCTTTTGTTTATCATAGGACTGTTGTGTGAAGAGAAGTGTGAAGATACACTTTGCTCCCTCAGGCCCGTTCCTTTTCGTTCAGAGTCAGGCAGCACAGCTGGGCATTTCCAGAGCTCAGCAGGAGCTGTTTCATCTCTGCAGTGCCCTGGTATCGCCTGCTCTGACTCTCTTCCTCTCCAGGACAACTTCCCTGCTTCTATTTCTTGTATTTCTTGCAGTAAGATGAGGTTTTGCTGTGGCAGTCTGAATTGGGAGTTATTTGCTGCCAATATATGGAGTGGTGATCCTTGACTGGGGAACATTGTTATAATAAAATGATGGCACCTGAGTAATGGGAGTGAGAAACAGCAAGGCTTTTAGCTGGAACCTTGCTTTCCTCACTGTGAACTGGTGCTTGTACTGGGCTGTTGTGCTTGAAGACAAGAGGTGTCTGCAACCTGATGCATGTGAAGGACTCCCAAGAGCTCTATCAGCTCCTGCTTCCTTGACCAGAAGGGTTAGATCCACTGCAACTTTCCTGGACATCCATTGGCCCCAGAAGCCACAGGCTAGGGACTGAGTCTGTACCAGGAGTGAGGGTGATGTTTGATTCTTTTGAACCTATGTTTTAATTTTAGGGTAGCAAGTACTTGGTAATGTGGTTGAGGACTGAGCAAAATGCAGGCAGAAGAAGCTTCATGGATGCATCTCCTCTGGTATATCCCCATCTGAACGCATGCAGCTTCCCACACTAGCCCTGCGCAGCTGACCTCTCTGTTGACTTGTGCTGCCATCCTCTACCAGGCCTGAATCAGCTTCCTGCTCTCCTGATTCTCCTGCTGCCTGCCCCAGCTCTGCCCTTACCTCTCCCCACTGATACCTCAGCCCTGGCAGCAACCTCTCTGGCCTCTGCCATGCTGCCAGCAGATTTGATAGGGATTTACCCCACCCAGCCTTGCACTGATTGGTAACTCATGTGGCAAAGATTCGCCACAATCTTAATTTTCTGAGAAAATGGAGACATGGGTGCTGGGTGGATGCATTGCCGGCCCCAGGCAGGACAGTTCTTCCAGGCTGCAGCTTTACACACCTGTGTCAATGGCAGCTGAGCCAGCAGGTTTCCCCTTCCCAGTCCCCTTCTGGAGCAGGATTCCCAGCTCTGGTAGACTTTGGTCCTTACCTGGAGAGACACTGTGTGTATCTTAGCTTAATTCCTGGAAATCTCACTCCAGAAACAGTCAGGTTCTGTAACATGCTGAAATCAAATGAACACAAAACCCAGGGAACTCTTCCACTTAGAAACAGCTTAAAACCCCATTATATTTCATATTAACATTGAAAGACTAATGAAGGCATGCGATTTTTATTTGAAGAATACTAAATTACAATAAAGCAACAACAAAGAAGTCAACTTCTGTCCTTTTGCAAAGTCTTTGAAATGGTGGATATATGTGTAGCTAATGAAGGAAAGATCATTTAAATTAAAGAAACAGCAGTGTATAGATAAGACCACTTCCCCACATACCTCCCATGCCCATGGCAGATGCCCCTCCTTCCACCTGCATTGCTCAACAAATTTCATCTCAAGAGGGGAAATGAATTCTCAGTTGCAACATGCCTAGTAATTAACCACACTGTAATTCTGATGTGCAGTGCTGTCACCCACCATCGGGTGGGAGTGGAAAAGGCACTGCATTTTGTTGATGGTTGAACATTTGTTTTCCTCATCATTTTGACACCAGAGGTAATTGCCATTCCTGAAATATTCTCTTGCTACCATTACAAAGCAACTGTTAGGGACAAATTAATTATGAAGAATCTCGTTATGACAGATTAATAGCCCAACAGAGGAGATTTCTTTTTCTTCTTTTAGGCAACTGAATAGTAAAATCTAACAGCTCCTGTATAACTGCTAGAAACACGTGCTTCTCTGTAAGCCAACACATATTTTGTTGGAATGGGGAATTTGCAAAACTAGGACTAGAGTATAGAGTGGGTTTCCAAGCTTGCTTTTATTGAGCTTTTAGTTTCCCAATATCGTGTGCCAAAATGAGATTGAGTCTGGGCATTGCCATATGGAGGGGAGGTCTTCGTGGTTGGTATTGGACTGATGTCTTCTGTCTGGGTCATGGTTGAGCAGCATCATGAAGGCTTGGGAGTGAGGAATGTTAGCCTTATGGATTTGATGGATTTTAGAACAAGACATAAAGTCATTATCTGGACTACTTTATTGCCACTAAGGGTTCCCTGTGTCAGAGAGGTCTGATCTGATGTGCTGGTTGAGTTCCAAATGGCCAGTGATATTCTGTCTGCCTGTGTCCCCCTGGAAGTTGCAGACTACGTGCCCCAAATTTTTCTTGTGGGGGTGCTCTCCAGGGACTGTTGTGATGTGGCCCATATGGCTGCCACCTTCTAGTGGAGGTGATTGAGGCACCCTGCCTCCTTGTGACTTAAAGCCCAGGGGAGGATGAGTTTGAAATATCTGAATTGTTCATGGCTATGTTTAGAAGCTCACCCAATTTATGTGTAGTCAGGACAGCAATTCAAGTAGACTTGGTAATTGTGCTCTGAAAGAGGCAGTTACTGGCTACTATGGGATGCTGGTGAATCCCAGGTGCTGATGAGCACACAGTTAAAAAAGAGCCTATTTTAGGCTTCAGAATAGGCATAATGTAGATTTAAAGAAGCTCTTGGAGGAGGCCTGTTTATGATCTCAGCTTTGCCACCTTTGACGTCTCACTCAAGTTGTCAGGCAGTAGTGACTCAGCAAAGGGTCTCTCTAGTTGGGACCAGAGTCCCCTCTTAGCACTTCCAGCCAAGTGCTTGTACATGCAGCACTCTGTCCCTGCCCAGGAAAGGAATGAATCTTCAGTGGTAGTCAATGCACAGCCCCCCTTCATGCCACAGGGTCCTTAATGAGAGAACAGTGAAGCTGTACTCTTTTCCAGAGACTGAATCAAGACCATGTTTAGCCCATTTTCCATCTTCTCCTGCCTGCTGTTGTCAGCTCTCAGTTTCACTTTGACTTCGTACTTCAAGGGATCTGTATATCTGTGTGGAGTATGTAAATGCTTTAATATTAAATGTTTGAGGCTGGAAGTCATAGATAGCACTACTTTTGAATTACTAGCATCTGATTTAATTGCTTTGCTTCATGTCCATCTTGTGTAGTGTTAATTCTCTATGGTCCTTTTTGGCATGCAAATTTTGTCTTTGGGACTACTCACAGTGATTGTATTATGTCAGCAAGGTCTGATTCTTTGGAAGATCTTTTGTCAGTATTATTTTTCCATCAGGTTTTGCACTGATTGCCTTTTGTCTTGAGTTTACTATTTACCTTCTAGCCAAGGTTAGAAATTACCTATCTTTGACTAGCCTGTTGGTGGAGAGTGCCTGTTGCCTATTATCTCCACTGCAGTGTCATCTTTGTTTTTTCTTGTCCAGCATTAGCCTTTTATATATTCTTCTTTATATTATTTTTTATTCTTCCCCTTTTGTCAAAAGAACCTTGACTTTTGCTTTTGTGACATTCAGACCAAAACCTCTGGATTCCTAGATGGTGCTTTCTTTTTAAAATTGTGGCAAGTGTTGCCTGATTTGCAGTTTTCTCCACAGAGAAGTTGTAACTGGGTGGTGATGGACCAGTCTTCCCTTACCCTGCCCCTTGGGGTGCCTGCACAGTAATCTGTGGTGATCAGCATCTTTTAAGTCAAGAAAAAATACACCCTATATTTCCACTCGATAAAGCCCATTTTCTGCTATTTGTAGTTGATTCTCTGGAAGGTTTGGGGGGTAAGGGTAGGGATGTTCCTTCACAGGCAGTTGTGCAGAAATCTATTTTAGAATGTCCTAGGCCGAACCACTTTTAAATACTGACTGATCACTTTGTTCCTGGATGGGAGGTAACCTGGAGATGGAGGCTTTCTCCTCCTTTTCTTCTTGGCTGTGTGCCCAGCTCGCCATACACTCATAATGTTTCATGTTGCACCCAATTCCTCATAAATAAAATAATGGCTGACAGTGAGTCTGCAGGTGGAGGGACACTCCATTTTCTTAAAATTAGAACAGCTTTACTGACTATTTTAGTCTAGGTTCTTATAATATGTTTGACATTTACAAATGCAGCATCCCTGCCTTGTGGATGCTCATTCATCTCTTAGATGAGAGGGAAAACTCAGCAACTGGCAATGGAAAGGGCAAAATGTTGAATATGTAATTGTATATAAAGATGATCTCAGTTTTATTCCCTTCACAGCCTTGGTGAGCCACAGCCAAGTGCAGGGGAGACATGTACAATATTGCTCATTGTGATACCAGCTGCAATAAAGGTAATTGCCTCTGATACTGCTAGGGGTAATTCCTTCTGCTTATTGTAGGAGCAAAAGTAATCTACTCTGGGTAATGAATAGCCAACATGCAGCGTCACCTGGGCTCTCCTTTTGTTCATCTCAGTTTGGTATCATGTCAAATATTCATATGTTTTTCTTTATTAAACTGCTATCTTATGCTATTTTAAAGTGGCACTCTTAAAGCCAAGATAGGTTCTCTCTTTTGCTTTTGTTCCTAGTAGCCGTAAGGATTCAGTAGACCAAATGCTACCCTCACTGGAACCCATATAAGCCCATTTTTTCCACATTCTGCTTCCATTGGTACCTGCACAAACCTATTGTTTTCAGTGAGAAAGCACAGGAGTGGCAGAAAGGAAGGATCTGACCTTTTAATTGCAGTTTAACAAGTGTATTGATTGTGTATGAATCAGAAGAGACACCAGCTCAGTCTCCCTTAGTGGTGACATTGCTGGTATGCTAATAGACACCATCTGCCTTTCTTGGTGTGGAGCTGTGTGGTGTTAACTGGATGGAAAAGCTGGAATAATTTATATATATATTTTTTTCACTGAAGTCAGCAACCCTGACTGATACCCAGAAGGGAGCAGAGCTGATGAGTAACAAGGGGACATTTCTTGAGTTTTATTTTGGTTTTTTTTTCAACTTAGTCACTTTTAAAAGTAGAACTGCACTTTACCATTGATGATAACTTACCGGCACCACAGCCACTGTCTATCTGTTGGATGTGGTGCTATGACAGTCACTGCAGTTTTTTTGGAATTGACAGTGTAATCCCATGGTTGTTATCTTCACTGACTTCCTCGTCAATCCAATTTAATCACTTCTAGGTATTTCATGTTTTACTGTCTCTCTCCTCTTCAGGCATACCGCTCCTACGGGAAGAAGTCTGTGCTTTAAAGGTCAGAGCTTCTTAGATTAAAGAAGGGGAATGGAATCTGCCTCTGTCAGTTTGGTAAGGGGTTGTATTGAGATCTTTAGAGAGACTTCAATGGAAATCCTTCTTTCTGGGTTCTGTGACCAAGCTGAATGCTAGTGCCCATCTGTGTGGCTGTAAGAGAGGGAGCCCGCTTGCTCTGCTCCCCTGACCATTGGAGTGACCTCCCAGGAGAGAAGTTGCATATGTACAAGGGGTAGAAGCTGCTGTTGCATGGTTTAATCGCCTGATGTTGACTCAGATAGGTCCTGACTGGAGGTCAGCTGTGACGTGCAGCTGGTAGGGTGAGATTCGACTGTTGGGAAGAGAAATATGTCAGCCCAGATTCTTCAGCGTTGACAAAGTGGATGTGATGATTTCTCCCCTCCAGCTGCAACGGCTGCCTCTGCGTTTCCTTCTTCCCTGCACGCCCACACTAGGAGAGCAGACTGTGTGAAGCTACCTTGTCTTGACCCTCGGCGCTGAACTAGATGAGACTTAGCTGAGCTTTCTCCATCTTTCCTTTGGTGCTTGAGCCATGCATACTGATAAACCTCACCTGTCTGTGTGTCTTTCAGTGTATCTTCTGTCTGTTGGTGCATCCTGTAGAGTCCATGGCTTTTCCAGCTGCATTTTATTGCAGGATTGGGTGTGGGCACTTAAGGGAGGAGGCTGTCAGATGTCCATCCTCATCCTTGCTGCTAGGATCCTTCACTTCACTTTGAAGGCCAGGAATATTCAGCATTAAACAGATTCCCTTGATACTCATTTCATCTCATCTTCCACCTCTTCACTAACCCTAGTAATACCTTGTAAGTTTCCCTTCCCATTTACAGTGTCTGACCTCTTGAGTAATTGGAAAATGTTACCAGGTCAGCCTTCTCTTTTTATTATTGAGGACAAATCATGAAACTTTTTTCTCTTTTTTACTCTACTGGTTCATTGGACTTACAATGGCTCCTGATGTACTCTACCTTGTTTGTTTTGCTCTCTCTATCTGAGATTTCAGATCTTTTTTAAGTGAAGAAACCATGTCTACACACCTCTCCCTGGTAAAACGCCTCCCTCTGCATAGCCATAACTCTATGTGCTTCAGTGACAGCTAATTCCTACTGTGGCTCTTCCCCCATCCTCCCATGGCCCAGGACCACCCTCATGCTACTGCCTTCCCAGGGTTTCTTTACATGGACATAGCTGTCTGGGGAGTGTTTTCTCTTCAGGTAATTTTTGCTGCACAACATCAGCTCTTGCTGTTCACCCAGTAGTCTCTGGTTTCTGTAGGGTGTGTCAGCAGCTCCTGTTTAGGGAACACACGTGAACGTAACACACATCTCGGTTGGTCTTCTTCCTTATAGCAACTGAAAATACATAAAATGGGGCTTAATAGGACTGATGGCTGGAAGCCCTCCACTACAGCTAAACACAAAGCCGTATAAGATGGTGTCTTTACAGCTCTCAGCTTGTTTTCACTGCCATCTCACATGGTCTGATCCAAGCTGAGCTGAATTAATTTTGTTAGCAAGATTTTGAGAGATGCTGCATCAAATTTATTATCATTTCACCTGCCTCTGTAACAGGAGCTGCAGGCACTGTGATCAATGGATCGAGACACGTGCCTAATTTCACTGCAGCCTCTGTAAATGTCTCTCTGCCTTCTGCAGCCATGCTGTTGAATTACTTCCTATCCTCCATGGGTGCTCTGCAACAAAGCACAGGACAGATCTCTTTGTATACCAACCCTATCAAGACAACAAGGCACTGAGGGCACTTTTGGATATGTGCTGACTCTGCAAGTGTTATACATTTGTGTACACATAGGTCTGGTCCTTCCTTCTCATGCAAATCTGATCAGATCTTATCCTTATATGTAAGTACCGTTCACATAAGTGTACATGCCCCAGAAGAGAGCCTGTGTGAAGGACCTGTTGTACAGTTGCAGGGTAAAACAGCTTCAAGAGCAGAACCTGTTCACTGAAGGTGATGTCTGTAGGTGTAAAGGACTTGACTCTCAGATTCCTGTATTCAGCAGTTTGATCTGGAACTGTTAGTGAGGGAGAATAGACAGGTAATGCTATAGCTGTAGAAGTGCTATGTCCTGGTTATTTTAGCATGTTACTTTCCCCTTGTCTCTTACCGTCCCTTCCCTGTGTTTCTTGTTCTCCATGTTCAGGAGACTTAGACAGAATAGTGCATTCTATCACAGAGGTGTCTAAAGGGGAAACAGCTGCTCCCTTCTGATTTTTCTCCTGAACTGCCCCACAGATAACTAATTGCATCTCAGTTGCTTCTATTAGCTATTTACCTAAAATTGAAATGGCTAATGAAAATGTTTCTAATTAATATGAGGCAGATTAAAACTCATTACAGCAAGGTCGTCAGTAATGAGATATAATCAGAGCACAAATGACCAAGCTTGGAGCAAAATGAAGATGGAACATGAGTAAGCAATCAGTGCTGGTTGTGCATGCACCAGCCAGCAAGGGGAGGGTTCAGCAAGGTGACTGCAGATGCTCTGTGCTGTGGTTGAGCAACACTGCTTCCTCCTCTCCAGAGCAGCTTGGGAAGTGACTGGCTGAAGAGATGGACCTTAGCACACTGTAAATGTTTCCTGAATCAGTTAGTATCTCAAACTAAGGGTCTGTTGCTGGGCCATCCCTTAGTCACCTGTACAGATTGTTAGGAACTATGTTGTGAGTCGGGATATTAGAGGGAGGAGTGTGGAAGTATGTGTAGCATAGGTGGGATGTCAATGTTTGTGTGTGCTTGTGTGTGGAAATTCAGAGTCCTGATGGATCAGATGGTGGGAGCTTGCACATCTGTTCAGCATGAAATGGGCTGGCCTAGGTTTGGAAGAGTCGCTTGTGATCTCCAGGGAAATTTTGCACAAATCATGAGATGTGTTTGCTTTAATTTCATCTGTCTTTAGCAGTGGTGATACAAGGCCCCAGCACCAACACCAGATTTCAACTCTCTGATGCGGGCTTACCATGTATATCCTTCCATTTGTACAGAGTTCATTGGCCATCCTGCTAGTTGAGTTACTCCTTGTTCCTGTATTTGTGAAACTGAGAAGCTAAGAAATTGTCTTTTTAGTCTAGGGGATCGTGTCTGTCCTTCATCCTTTGCAAGCTTGCTTTCTTCCTGGTTGTCCAACTGGCAACCAACTGTTGTATCCAAATTTCTGAAGGATCTTGATCTCTGCTAGGAATATTTTGAGCTATGGAAGTCAAAACTGAGAATTAGGGGGATGTCTTTTTAACCAGGGTTTGCACCAAGGGGAACTAACTAAAAAGTATGGGTCTGAAAAGGTAACAGTGTACGTGCCTAAGTAGGAACATACAGAATGCCCTACTCTCATATGGGCAAGCAGAGACCCGTAGGTAAATCTTTAGGACTGATACACATAACTTACTCAAATAATGAATTATTATATAGTGAGGTACATTGCACCAAGAGTTATTCCAGTCCAAAGATGTGGATCTGTCTGTGATCAGCAGTATGATCAGTTAGTATTGGTATAAGGAAGCATTTGAATAGGAAATATCTGGTATGCCTATGAATGAGCTTTTGTAAAAGGTAGGTGGAAAAAATAGTACAAAAAGGAGGCAATAACAATTCCATTTAGAACTGTGTGTCTCCCTGAAGCATCCCTGCTGTCAGTCAGTTTGATTACCAGGCTGATAGTGTCAGTAAAGGCTACTACAGTAGCTTATATTAACTGTATGTTTATTCAGATTTGTTGAAAGAGGAGATAACAGCCCCTTAGACACAACTACACTGTCATTGCAATGGGTTCTATGTTTTCTGTTGCTGCTTTTAAATCACCCAAGTACCTATTCACTTCACCAGTAGCTGTATCCTCCCTAAACATCTTCACAGATCTTTTGGCATGGCACTTGATTTCAGTCTCTCACTGTGTTAAATTGAGGTGGACATCCTTTCATTTTTCTCCAGTTTGTGCTGTCCTGGATCATCGAAAGCTGTTCTGAAGTTTTACCAGCCATGTGCATATGACCCTGTCATTATCAGGGGTGGAAAAGAACTATGACCAGATTCCTTTCCTGTCTTCTCTGACATACTTTTTTCCTTCCCCAATTTAGTGTGTTTTGGGGATACCCAGTACAGAGGTGTAATGCCTCTCTTCCCTCTGTATGGAGTCCAAGGGACAGCCTGGCTCTTCCAGTCCAGTCTCCTGCTCCTGCAGGCATTCCTGGAGGAGCTGTCTCATCCATCATCAATGTCCCAAATCCTTGCAATGGCAGGTAATTTAGTAAGTACAGAAGATCCTTGGTTGAACTCCAGCAGAAGGGGTGACCGATTTAACCTGAATGTGAGAGCTGCATACACCAAATAGGTTCTTTAAAGATTTTAATGTTGCACCCCACTTGCATTCTGTCTCTCACTGTGGCCAGTCCATAGGATAATTTTTGTCTTGATGTCTTGAGCAATAGTGTTGAAAACCCTTTAGACATTTTATTATATGTAATGTTCTTATGAGTCTGTAAAACGAGGGATAGTGATCCTGAGTTTTGTAAAGAGCTTTGTAAAAGCATTCTTAGAGATTAAAAGCTCCATATAAAATCAGGTATGGTTGTTTTATCATAAATATCTAAAGCCTTTCTGAATGCTGTTAAGCTCTTGGCTTCTCTGTCCTCTGACAGTGAGTGCTACTGGTTAATGCTATACTGTGCAAAATGAGATGTAAAAAAAATTTTTAAAAAGTTGTTGCTTTGTGGAATGCCCTATTATTTGCTGTTTCATGAGAGCTGGAAATACAAATGGGAGATTTTATTATTTCTTATAACTCTTCTCTCTTATGCATCAACTCTCTCTAATCTGAACAGTCCCCTAACGTTTCAGATCTTTTTTTTAACGCTCTTTTCAAGTCCATGATCAATTTTTCCCTGTTCTTCTCTGTCCCCTTCTTTTTCTTGTGTACCTCTTTTTGTGATGGGATGTCGAGAATCCAAGGTGAGGTGGTTCTTTCAATTCAGACAATGACATTTTGATATTTTTAATATTTTTCTTTTTTCCTTTTTTAACACAGTAAAACATCTTGTTTGGGTTTTCCTGACCCCCACTGTGCATTGATCAGGTGCCTTCAACTGAACTGTTCACAGCAATATGATGATCCAAGTGTTAGGTGGATATGATCAATTTAGAGCCCATGTGTGTGTGCAGGAAGGATAAACTGCACCTTCCAATGTGTGTAACCTTGCCACCATCAGTGCTGATGGTGATATGCCAGTCTATTGATTGTTCACCTATCTTTGGTAGGGACTTGGTAGGATAATTTCTGTTGCATCTCATGCAGGTTTTGTCACTGCACCGTTCTCTCCTTTGCCAGATTGCTAGCAGGAAAATGAAACCTTTGGGTAAGAATGGGTGTAATGGGACACTCTACTGGGTAATTTTTTTTTGAGAGTAGTGTGGGTCAACCCATTCATAGTAGAGAGCCCCTTCTGCCTTGTGAGCACTACTTGGACCTGTTTGCCTTTTCATCACGTTTCTCAGTGTTTCTAGTGCTGGTTCAGCCTTACTGGAAGTAACAGCATTGCAGGTGCTAATGTAGACAGGGCTTCTGCAGTATCACCTCAAGAGCAGGTTGAAATGAAGCTGTGGGAGAAACATCACTAAATGTTGCAGCCTTGTCTGAACCCACTGCTGCTGGCTTTAGTGTTGGGCTTGGTGTTGCAGAGAGGGAATTCTGGGAATGGGATAAAATGAGCAAGTGATGTTCTTGCATCTTCTCAGGTTTTTTTTCAGTCTTTATGATGAAATCTATTGAAAGTCCCAGTAAATATCTTCCTTTTCTCTTCTATTGAACATTGCATTAACATGCTCAGAGTATTTTAGTGGACTAGTGAAGAATGATTTTTTTCCCTCTCAAAATTCACTGTTGACTTTTTTTCAGTCGTATCACATTTAGCTAGATGATTTTTAGTACTCTCTATAATTATTGTCTCAACTAATTTAGAATAAAAATTTTCAGGACTATAGTTTCCAAGATTATTTGGATTTTTCTTAAAAAGAGGGCAACATTTGTTCCCCTTCAGTCCTCTGGAAGCTAATGGTTTTAATCTGTGATCCCCTTTTTATTATGATTATTGGCATCTCAGCTACTTTTGGAATTAATCCGTAATTTTTATACGGTTGAAGTTTTCAAGGTATTTTCTGGAGTCATCTTTCTTGAAATACTGTCTTGGAGAGTGTATCTCCATTGTAAGCAGCGGTGGGCAGGTTTCTCCTCAGTGTCCTGCCCGGTGCAGGAAGTTGCCTGCAGCAGGAGAAGGCGCCTCCTTTCCCTTGCTCAGGTTGGGAGTAGGTGAGCGGCACCATATGGCATGGAGTTGTTCCTGCTCACCTGTACAAGAGTGCTGTCTGGTATGGAGGGGAGAGGAGGAGCAGCCCTTTTAGCTCTGACCTGTGGGCAAAATCCAGCCTGATGTCCTTTGTGAGATGTCTGCGTTTGTAGTGTTCCTGGAGGCAGCACTAGCAGGATTTTCATAACTTGTTTGTTATGTTTTTGAATAATTGCATTTCAGATTTTCTTTCTGTATTCCTAATCCTCATTTCATGTTTTGCCAGCTATGAGTACGCCCTTCAGGGTTGGAATGACTTTTCTGAAAGACTTTTCCTTTGAGGAGTGGCTTCCACCACTTACTGTCTTTAGTGGCCTTTCTGAGCCCTTTTGTCACCAGGTCTGTTAACAGATGCTCAAGTTTTCACCAGTATATTTTAGCTTTGGTATTTATTTTCTTCTAAATTAATTTATTTATTTTTAAGACCAGTTTAGCATCTGCCAATTTGTGACATTTGCACATCTGATGCTCTGAAGAGCAGTTCTTTGCCAAGGTCTCTGTGAGTAAAGGCTCCTTCAAAAGCATCAAAATGACTTGAGAAGCCAGGTCTGCTTGTACATCAAGGGTAAATTAAAAAATGTCCCTTTGCAGCTCTGCTTGCTGAGTATGTGCTTCATCTCAGAGGTGCCTCCTCTCCATACTTGACAGTTGTTACTTTTGCTTTGGCCCATTTGGAACTATTTCAGTAATCACTGTTAAACTTAATCTACCCAGGGTTTAGGTAAACCACATGAGTCTGACAGCCATGCTGTGGACCAATGGAGAATTTGTCCTGCCGAAATTCAGAAAGGAGGTTTGAGACAGAAAGAGCTGCCCATAGGGACTGAGGAAAGAACCATATACACACTCAGATAGCATTTGTGATCTGAAGTGCTTCCTGAGGGAGGCTTATTCTTGGTAATCCTTGGTATGTGAAATGCTTCCTTTCTCTGCAGAATGCTCCTGGGCCTGTTGCATACAAGGGGTCTGTGTCTGACTAGCTGTTGTTCCCAGATCTTTTCCCTGATAAGAAGAGTCTTCAAGGTATTGCTTGTGCAACAAAGAGCAGTATCCTGTGAGATTTCTCAGAGAAAAGCTCAGCGCTATTCTAGGGGTTTCCATTTACCCTGCAGTTTTTTCAAGCTAGGACAGAAATGTGGGTCAATGGTATCGGACACAGCAGTGGGAATGTGGCGCTCTTACTTTGCCTATGATTAGGAGAAGGTCATCTATCAGAGAAACAAGTGCTGTGTCTGGACTGTGACCTAGCTTGGGGAGATCCAGGCAATTAGTAGATAGTGTTGTGAACTTCTTTCTGCTAAAAAATCTGACCTGGTTGATAAGAAAACAGACCTTGGAAGCTGTGTTCACAGTTCTACTTCATTCTCACTGTACTTCTGCCTCTAATGTGGACTGGAGTTTTATAAAATGTAGGGCTACAGATAGATTTCTTTCTTCTAAGGCAAGTTGCCTGGTCATCTTCTGTCTTTTTAGGAGGGGCAGGAGCTGGCATTCCCTGGTCCAAACAGCCAGCTGGGGCAGCTGTCTCTAAGGAGTTTTAGCCAAGCCAGTTGTGAGAACATGGTGGATGATGCTGTGCATGGGGGGTTTGTTCTGTTTTGTTCCTGGAGCCCTCTGTAAGGATGCTTTTGTCTCTCTTGGCCAGGACTGCTGTGTCCATGAGGCCAACTGGGTTCTCTACAGGGTGGATAAGTTTGGGAGGGCCAAAATTTCCTCTCTCTTTGTGCTAGAGGAGAGAGAGTCTATTTCTGCCTCCTTCTCAGCAGTGATCAACATGAAGATACACCCTGCATCCAAGTGTGTCTACAGCCAATTGCATTTTCAGCTACATGAGTTTTCCATTCTGGTTTTTCCATCTTCCGTGGTGACCCATGTGGGGTGGGTAGGTGCATTGGAGCCAGCACCTGTATCCTGAGCTGGCTGCCTGGCCTCATGCCCAGCACTGTGCTACAGCCCCAGGGTTGCTGTTGCTCTGCCCTGAACCCTGCCGCAGCCTGGAGTCATTAGATGGGTTTCTGGTGTGCCTGTGGGAGATCACAGGGCCTTGTGCTGGCTCGTGCTCAGTGCTGGGGTTTTTGGAGCGCATCTGCAAGGACCCTTGCCACTGTTTCTCGCCAGTGCTTGGGCTGTGGCTGGCTACCAGTCCCTTTCGCTGCTGGCGGGGGGTTTCCTGCATGGCTGGATGCAGTGGACAGAGGATGATTATTGGAGCTGTGTAAAAGCTGTTGCCCTGTAATGGGTTGCACTCTCGGTGCTGTAACAAACTACCCAGCTGGCTCCCTCCATCCCACTGCCTTCCTCTTTCATCCCATTGCTCCCTCCCTGCTTCTCTTGCTCCCTCATCCTCTTTCCCAGCTTCCTTACCTTGTCACCTTATGGTCTGCTTTTGCCCCTGCCACACACAAGAGAGGAGAGCAGGGAAGCAGCCAGGGCAGAGGCTTGCATGTTACAGCAGGAGCTTTAAAGCTGGTGTGTAAAATGCAGCACAGTAATGTGAGAGACTTCAGGCATGCTCATGGATGTTATTTTCTGCCTATGTATTTGCGAGTGCTTTTGAGCAGGCAATATGCTGGGCAAGGCTCATACTCACCTAGCGTGAGTTCTCCTTGCCCCTGCACACTCATCTAGCAAAGTGTGTGTGTGCATGTGTGCATCAAGCTGTCAAGTCTCACACACTGAGTGTGAGACTCACACATTAGGCTTTCTTCTCACAGTCCCTTAGGGCTGTATTTCTTGCACTTGAAGGTCAGCACTCAGTCTGTCCCCTGACGTGTTTCCAAATGCGAGATACTCGCCCAGTCCTGTGATGTGACATGGCACTGCTTTGCACAGAGAGCAAAGTTAGCCACCAAATGTGTGTGTGTGATGTTCATGTATGTTTGTGGTGGTGTTCCTTTCTGACATGTATTTCAAGGCCTTTGTTAGAGTCCCTCACCACAGGATCTTGGGCAGATGAAGTCTACAGACACAGGATTTTTGACCTTTAATGTCTTCTGACACAGAAGCCAGAGGAATTAGGAGCCTTCATACAGATAGGTGCCAGACATTAACAGGAGATGGTGCAGAGTTATTTTTTGTCATTGATTTGTTTAGATTTTATTAATGTATCAGGGTAAATTTATCTGAAGTTTATTAAAGATATTGAATATAGCTGTGTCCTTGGCAGGAGGCTTTTCTAGTGAGAGTAATAAAGGTAGAATAAATCATTGTCACTGACTGGTCTGTTCTTGAGAGGCAGAATGAACTTCAGGAGCTGAAATCCAGATGAGGCAAGGGGTTGGTGATTGGTTTTGTCATTTGATGGCTGCATTTTGGCCAATATAAGCAAAGCTCTCAAGCCTTCTAATTCTTAGTTTATAAAACCACTGTCACTGCAGACTTTGTTGGCAATGTAAGCAGTAAGACCAAGACCTGGCTGGACTGGAGGGATACTGTTTCTCCTTGTGGTGTGTCAGAGCAAGCTGAGGAGGATGAAGGACTGCCCAGATATTGTCCTCCTCACTGCAAGATAGACATCTGTAGTTTTGATTTTTAACAGAATCTTCTTCCAAATTCCTGGAAGTTTCTGGGATCATATCTGTCATTTTCTTCTCACTTTAATTCATCACACTCACAGTAAGAATCTAACATAGATGTTTGTGATCCTGACTTGTCTTTTGACAGGGGGTTCCCAAACTGTGTGTTGTAGGGGTGGATCACATTGACAAACCAATGCTGCCCTATAGCTAGACATCTTACTCTCTGCAAGGATGTAGCCCTGGACAGAGCCAAAAACTAATGTGCTGCCACTGATCATGGTGCCTATGCAAACAAATGTCAAAGCCCCTTATACTCTTGGAGAATCTTGCCCTGGTCTGGTTCAGCCCCTCTAAATCAGGTGAGAGTCCTGATACTTAGCTGACACATTAGATGATGATGCACAAATTCAAGAAAGGAAGTCCCTGGTCTGTTTAAGTACTGGACAAATAAAAGGTGCATATGTGGGCACGTGCATGTAATAGCAAAAGGGCTTGGCTGATGTCTGGTCTGTCCCACAGGTGCACCTGCGCTCTGCTGAGCGCCTCCGAGAGCTGTGCTGCGCCAACCGAGGCACCTTCATCAAGGTGGGTCAGCACCTGGGAGCACTTGACTACCTGCTGCCTGAGGAGTACACCCGCACCCTCAAAGTGCTGCACAGCCAGGCCCCGCAGAGCACCAGGCAGGAGATTGAGCAAGTTATCCGTGAAGATCTGGGCAAAGAGGTAGGGGGCAGCCATAGCCTGTGTTGGCTTCTTGGGCCTCAGCAAGACATGGGCATCTAGAGGAAGGAAAACAGGAACAAGATGGTCCCTGGTGATTCTCAGTTGCAAGAGATACCAAGGGAAGATATCTCCTCCTTGTCCCAGGGAGAATGCCATGTGAATTTTCCCTGTCTATTGATGGGCATTATTGGCAAGCTTAGGAAAGGAGAAGATAACAGAGGATTAAGAGTGTGAAAGCTGCCAGGTGGAAATGGCAGGACTTCACAGAGCAGCGTACCCCAAAGGTTATGCCAAGACTAACAGGGTTGCTGGAATTCAGGATGGAGGGCTGTCTGCCACACAGAGGTGTGTGAGCTGGAGGTATTGATGTTCAGGACAAAGATATATTAGCAGAGCTCTATGAGAGACGACTGCTCTCCCCTGGCTGCACTAGACCAATTCCAGCTAGCACTGACAGCCCTTTACTTTCTTGAGCCCCTAATTAACCCCCAAAGAAAATAATACCATAAATCAGTTTTGGTGTTTGCAGTCAGGTAACGCAGTAGCCCAGGAGGCTGTGTCATCATTAACCCTCAGCAGCCCACAGCACTGAGATCAGAGGTAGGTGCCTGTGTTCATCAGATGTAAGGGAAGTAACTGCAGTATTTAGAGAGGGTGTTCTGCTACTCTGCATCTTGCCCCTTACAAGAAGATGTCTCCTTACACTCCAGCCCAGGTTGAGGAGAGACATTTCAAGGATCACAACTGACATGGTGAGAGGGAGGCAGGAGGCAACAGTGTGCAAAGGCAGTGGTAGAGAGGGTGCATGTGATGGGGAGGAAGACATGAGGTTGAAGAAGGGAAGAAGTGTGGATATCTGCTGTTGCTCTTATATAGAGGTTTGTGGAGCTGTTCTGGGCTGTCTGGCTGTGTGGTAAGGAGGTATGGCAGGGAACATGAGGGGGTAAGTGAAGTATTTGTACCTAGTGGGTATATTATGGGCAGATTTGGATGGGGTGGGTCTGCCTGTGTATGGTTTAAGGGTCTAGGTATTGTCTAGTCAGGAATGACAATTACTGTTTCCCTGCAGTTTAATGGCACCGCACCCTTGTAGCATGGCTGGTACCAGCTGTGTTTCATAGCTCAGTGGATAGACGGAGAAGGGCAGGCTGTCTGCTCCCTGCAGACCCCTGCTGCTCCGTGGGCCTCCATCTGGCAGTCTCCCTTCCCCAGGAGCTGCAGAAAGCCACCCCAAGGTTAGCCCCCATTAAATTACCACAGCAGCCACCTCTGGCTCAGTTTGTGTGGCATCTCTCAGAGGATGAGGCAGGTGCTTGGAGGTGGGCAGTTTTCTTTTGTCTCAAGGGTGTGTTCAGCTGCCACTGATACGCCTTGGTTTCTTTCAGCTTTTTGGGAGCTAGATGAACCCTCCATGCATCATTGATTCCCAGTGAGGCAGCTCGAATCCAGTCTCCGCAGCAGCCTTCCCTCTTAGTATTCACTTCACCCACATGGGCAGTTCTGGGCAGTATTTAATTTTGAAGAGACAGAGGGAGGGAGGAAAAAAAGATAGAAATGACAAGAAATAGACAGAAAGGAAACGCTATGAAAGAGAGAAATAAAGAGAATGACATATAAAAATAAAGGAGCTGGTAAAACTGGGAAGTATTAAAAGCCGAGGTAAATGCCTGTGTCCATTAGTTACAAGGTACCAAATCAAGGTATTTAAAAAAAGGATTTGGGGAACCTAATGCACCAAAGTGTTCTTTGCTGGATCCCAGAGGATTTAATAGGGTTACTTCAAGAACAAATTTAATTCCAGCGTAGCTACATCGTCAGTACATTTTAGATAATGATATACTTAGCTGAAATATAGATGGCAGAAGGGCAAGGTGAAAAGTCAAGGCAAAGGAGAGTGCAAAGAGGGGTCCTGAAACCTTCCCCCTTGGGGACAGCATCACACCTGGGAACTTGCAGATGAATTGAAATAGAAGAGAAAATGACAGTGAGGGAACCTTCCCAGGACACATAGGCCTAACTCTGCTGCTCTCGAATTCAGTGGTAAGGCTTCCAGTTCCCCCATCAGGCACAAGAGCAGGCTCAGATGAATCTCAAGTGCAGGCAAGAAGTAATTACATACAGTTTGGATCAGTGCAGAACAAATGGGAGAAATTCAGAACTGGAAATACAGAGATACTTGGGGAGGAATGTGACAAGATGACAGATTAGGCAAGAGATTGCAAAAGGTCATGAAGATCAAAAAAAGCTCATTTTGTGTATAGAAGCATTGTATCTTCAGACAATTAGAAATAGTCTGTTTTCTGATGTGACCTAAGAGTCTCACCAGAGGCGTGGCTGTTTGACAAATGGAGTGGTTTTGTGGGAAAGCTGCCATAAATGGAGACCATGCCAATGGGACTGATCTTTGAGCAAAGTCAGAGGGCTTGTGAGGTAGGTTTACAGTAGTTCAACATGGCTCTGTTGTCACTATACAGACTTGTGTGACACTGCTGATGGGGGGTCTTCCATTCCAGTATGGCATCATGGCTGGAGACTGGGAGCTGGAGCATGTAGCTCTGCTGCATGAGCTAATGGACTGATTTGAAGGCAAATGGCATATGTGCTGATCAGACGTAGAAGGAGAAGCATCATATGTGCTTACTAGTGGGTTGCCCTGTCAAACCCTGTTTTAAGTCTAGGGGGAATCTGTGTACCTATCAGGGATCATTGGGATAAAAATAATCAGTAGTGAGCAGATGCTGCCTTTCTACACAGTGGTTTGGCTAAGTGATCACAGAATCACAGAATTATTCAGGTTGGAAAAGACCCTTGGGATCATTGAGTCCAACCATCAGCCCTACTCTACAAAGTTCTCCCTTACACCATATCCCCCAATATCACATCCAAAAGACCCTTAAACACCTCCAGGGATGGTAACTCCACCACCTCCCTGGGCAGCCTATTCCACTGTCTGACCACTCTTTCTGTGAAAAATTTTTTCCTAATGTCCAGTCTGAACCTCCCCTGTTGCAAGTTTAAAGCTGTTCCCTCTTGTTTTATCGCTAATTGTGAGAAGAGACCAGCACCAATCTCTCTACAATGTCCTTTCAGGTAGTTGTAGAGAGTGATGAGATCTCCCCTTAGCCTTCTCCTCCTCAAACTAAACAGCTCCTTCAATCTCTCCTCACAGGATCTGTTCTCCAGGCCCTTCACCAACTTCATTGCCCTCCTCTGCACTCGCTCCAGCACCTCGATATCTCTCTCGTATTGAGGTGCCCAAAACGGGGCACAATACTCCAGGTGTGGCCTCACGAGTGCAGAGCACAGGGGGACTATCACCTCCCTACTCCTGCTGGTCACACTATTTCTAACACAAGCCAGGATGCCGTTGGCTTTCTTGATCACCTGGGCACACTGCTGGTTCATGTTCAGCTGCTTGTCAGTTAGAGCCCCCAGATCCTTCTCTTCCAGGCAGCTCTCCCACCACACCTCCCCAAGCCTGTAGCGATGCATGGGAGGTGATCATTCTCTTAAGTGTTGTATGCAAGAAGTTGAGGTGAGGTTTGGGATTCTCAGGGGTAGCAGTGGGAGAGGCTTCACAAAGAAATCTTTAAAATTACTCCTGGAAACAATCTCCAGCAAGACCATAAAGTAAGAGTCTTAAGGGGAGACAGTGGAGATGCCACAGGCTGGGTTTGTTCTGAATGTATTCCTTGGAGCAGTTGGAAGAAGCTGTGTGCATAAGAATGGGTGATGAGATATGATTGAAAGAGTCTCTCCTGCCTCTATTTTCATCTTCCTTGCTTGAACAAGGTTCTGAAAGTGAAAAGGTGTCAAGCGTGGAAAATTAAAGTGGAACGAGTATGTTCCCTAGCCCACAATTGTAATTTTCTCTGCAGAGCTATTAATGACACAGGGAAAGATAGCTGGTTCAGTTAAGCTCTCTTACTCAACAAAGTGCATGCAGAGCAGAGCCAGGCAACTTCTGTTGAAGTGTGGACACCAGACATTTAGGGAGAAAGACTGTTGAGGGGCTCTGGAAGATAAATCTTTCAGAGTGGCTGCACCTTAAAAACACAAAATTGTTGTGCTTAGAAACTAGAAATGATGGAAGAAATGTTTTGCCAGCACTGGGATTAGGAACATTTCCTCCCTCTGGCAGGTCTGTTGGAAGGGACTTGGCTTGTGGCTGTGGGATACAGGGATATTGGGGAGGTGATGTCAGTTTGGTCCCAGAGCCAAGATGCAGAACCCAGGGCACCTCTGAGTTTGGCCAAGCCAGTTCCGCCAGACAGCCCTTCAGTATCTGTCGGGAAGGTTTCCTCTAGGTCTTTCTGTATGTGATTTCCATGGACAAGGTGCTTGGAGGAGCTAATCACTCATTGCTAAGACTGACCAGACAATTGTGAAACTCTCCCGTTTCAAAAGTACATCTGCTTCTCTCTGCTCTGATGAAGGCTGTTCCAGAGCATCCCTCCTCATAGGACTGAGTGGCTGCAGAATGACTTGGCAGCTTTTACAACCCTGCTCTTCCAAATATCCTTGGTGCCTTTTTGTTGTGGCTCCAGTGCAGTCCCTAATATGGCTCTGTGGGTCTCACTTTTCTGCCACTATGCAGTGATAATGAGTTTAGATACTGTGACATCTCCTCCCTTTGCTATGTACTCCTGTCTACACCAACACACTTTTACCTCTTTCTAGTCCTAAAATACCTCCTGTTTTGCAGTCATATTACACATCCCAGTAAGCCACAGCATAGCTCTACCTGTTCAGCACCACCATCATTCCTTTCCTGTGTACAGCAAGACATCACTTCCCAGAGCCCATTGCTCATCAGCTTCCAGCCCATCCTCACACACTGGCATTTTGTAATCAACTTTCTGAACTTTTCCCCAAGACTTATTTTCCCTCTCAGTGTGTTTGTGTACTCCATATGCTATCCAGGCTTTAACTCATGTTGGAGGTAATTTTTCTTGGTGAGAGATACTCCTTCCCTCCCTATCTCTCACCACTGTCCTTTCAGAAATATCCCAGTTCCTCCACCTGTGTTCCTTTCTGGCAGGTTGCCATCAGGCTAGTTCTCTGGTTCCAGCTCCTCTGTTTGATCTAAAGTTGTACGATTGGTGATTAGGGTGAGGATAAAGTTAGCACCCCCATGAGGCCAGTGTGGTCCCAGGTAGGGTCTTTCCCGTGCTGGTGGGGTGCCTTTGTGGTGTGGCTGCCCAGGTGCTCTGTGTCCAGGCTTCAACTTTGTCTGGGGGTTGAGGGACTGGTGTAGGGCCCAGGGCAGGCCTCACCTGCCATGGCACTGAGGGTATCTCCATCCTCCTTGCCCCTTGAATTATCCTCACATCTCTGTTGCTAAGAGTTGCTGAAGCTGTTTCAGAGATGAGTGGAAATTGCTGAAGCTGGGTGGTCTCAGATGCTACTAAGTGAGGGATCCCAAGAAATCCTGACTCCATGTATCCGCATCTACAGACATTGCTGGTGAGTTCACTGTGCTCCAGGAAGGCTGAGAGGCAAAACAGGCTCCACAGGGAGAACAGTGATTGAATGTGTTGGTTTCAGTGATTGAATGTGTTGGTTTCAGAGCTTGCTTTGTTCAAATCTGGGAGAAAGGGCTGGGGAGAGCCCAGAGGTCAAGGCTTGTCTCTGCTGAAGCCAAATCATCTAAAGGGCTTAAGTAAATGGAAAGACAATCATCTGGAAGGATGTCAGTCTAGATCTGCTTTGTGGGGAGTGCAGGTAATGGGAAGTAGTTTCTAATTGCTTGATAAGCCAGCACCTTCAAGGAGACCATCCTTTTCATCCACAGTTAATTGCGGCTTTTACCTGTTTTTCAAGGACTATTTTGCCATTTGTAAGAAGCCTCCTGCAGCCATGCAGTAATGGAGCTCACTGATTGAGCAGGGCAGGATAAGTCAATGGTTTGACTGTGATTTGTAAGCAAAGCATGTGTGGTAGATCCTGTGCTGTGGTTCGTGAAGCAGGATGCATTTTCACAGTGCTGTTTGGAGGGACCCAGCCTTAGGTTAAAGGGCTTTGCTGTCCTTGGATTCTCTCTGTTGTACCTGGCATGGCACCAGTGTTGTGCGGTAAGAAACAGATACCCCTTGTCTGAGAAGTCATTGTCCCTGCAGAAAAACCGTGGCTAAGAAGGATCCTCCCCTTGGTTCCTCTACTTTAAATTGCTTCCAAGGTTCCCACAGTGTTTTCTAGGTTGGGTGCATGAGCGTTATTCATTCACTGTTGAAGTGTACCTATATACACCTGGGAGCATGGTCACTACAATGATGTGCAGCAATGCCGTGTGGCCATTTGACAGGTTGAGACAAAAATTGTATGCCCGTCTGAACCTGCGATGGGAAAGATTTAGAATGAGACCACAGCTAATCCCCACAGCAAGAGACTTCTTTGCCCTTGAACTGTTGGGAGTAGAAGAAAAGACAGAGGGAATAGAAGAGACTTCTTTTTTTAATCCTATTTCTATACACATTCCTGGTATAGCATTGGCAGCCTTTGCTGTGCCAGTGACAGGGACGACGCACTGAGTCCCTTCCTTCTTGAACGGTTAGCATTTTAAGCTCTGGCAAGACATATGCTTACTTCTGATTTGCAGAACTATTGAAGCAGTGTTCAGCCCTTTGGGAGAGAGCAGCTAGGCCTTCAATAGACTGTTGACTATTACACTGCATGTCCTTACAGCATCCAAGTTGCTCATGAGGGAATATGAGCCACTTTCTGTAGCTGGCTCCATATGTTACACTAGAGAAGATTCATTTACCCTGCTAGATCACAAGATCTTCAGGTCATGATTCTGCAGATCCTGTTATGGCCCTAGGAAGCATCTTCCTAGACTGGCAGTGTTATCTAACCCATCCAAGGTGCCAGGACACGTGTTTGCTTCCTCTGGTGTTGCACAGCCTTGTGGTTGAGTGTTCTGCCCAAAACCACTGACGTATGGCACAGTCAGCACATGGGTGTTTTCATTGTTGATTGGGACTGATGCTGAATAACTCTGCTGAACACCCAGGTTGTCTGTAGCTTGTGGCTTTGGTTATGTCCTTAAGTAGCCCGCTCCAGCAACACTGTGCCAGGGTGCTCTGTGAAGTTGGTCTTCATGTACATCGCTAACAGACACAGGGAAACTAGGTTTAGGTCAGCAGGAGCCTCTTATGCCTGCTATGGGTGTTACATCCATTGCAGGAAATCTCCTCTTCCTGCATGACATTACTCACCAGAGTGGAGGCTGGGCTGTGGTGGCCATTGATCTGACAGTGTGAGGGGCTGAGAAGTGGGATGGGAAGATTTGGCCTTTCTCCCACCCCTCTGAGCCTCTCAGTAGGCCTGTCAGGGTTTCCAAGCAGCCGTCAATAAAAAACACATTTGTATTAAAACTATAATGAGGAATAAAAAAACTTTGCATTTTTTTCAATAACTTGGGATATCAAAAAGAGATTTTTATCAATTATGAAAAGGATTTTGGCCATAAAAAGGTAATTTAAAGAGTCTGAGATGGATGGTGAATAGCATTAATGTCACCCAGAACAAATGGGCCTGCATTACTCAACTGAAAAGCAGGAGTGGCTGCCTGTGCAGGTCCCGCTGCTGCTGCAGCCTCTGCCATGCTCTCCCTGCCTTTGCCTCTGGTAAGAGGCCCCAGTCACTGGCAGATCTCAGTGTGGCTGCCTCTACACCAAGCCTTGTGCAGGCAGTAGCTGCTCAGAACTGCTGCCCCACTGCCAAAGGCAGACGGGGAAAGCAAACAGGGAGCTTTGTGTGGTAAGGTGGTCCATGTTGCTTTGTTCTTTGTGCCCTTGCTCACTGTTCACAAGCTCCGGTGTTACTGATCCTTAGTGTCACACCAAGGACAACCTGGCGTTCTTACTGCCAGGGAAGCTTTGGGACAGGGTGCTCCCACATTCCATGGGTTTTCTTTCTTCTCACAGCTCCTGGGAGACTCTGTCTGATTCCTGCTCATGGCAGCCTCTTCCTGGGTGCTCAGAGCCTGATTGCCTAAGAGAGGGGAGGTTTTGTGAATAGATTGGAGGATAATCTCCTTTGGCTTCCTTCAAGTTAATAAGATTTACAATACAGGAGGTTAGACAGTGGATTTTCTGAAGGATTTTTTTGGAGGGTCTTCTGCAAGGAAGTGAAGGATTTAAGATCAGAAATTGCAATAGGGAATGGCCTGTTAAGGCATGTTCTGATCTGCATGCTTAGTGACATTTTTTTCTTTATTTTACAAATTCTTTAGGTGCCTGGGGGTTAGTGTATGACATAGCTGCATGGATTTTGTTGGCTCACAGTGTCTTGTGTGCAGATGGTAAGCTCTGTTCAGTACGGTTTTCTCAGAGATTTGATGACACCTGAAGTGCTGCTCTGATGCAAATAAATTTTGGCTGGCAGTGCACCCACAGCTGTGTCAGGCTGTGCTCAGTGTCCACATCCTGCGGAGGTGGATGTGCTGCATAGCAGTGCTCTGGCCATTGGCAGAAACCACCTCTCAGCACATGGGTAGCCCTTCCAGTTCCAAACAATCACTGGAAATTACTATCTGTAACTAGGATTAATAGTCCTTTTGTGGCCTTCTTGCATATGGAGACTTTCTTTTTTCAAATCATGACGTGTCTCATTTACTCAGCAATCTCTATGCATTTATGACACAGCAGGATCTGGGCAGGGGCAGAAACACTGAGCTGCCATGTGGAGGAACTGGCTTCCATTTCATAGCCTGCTGCTGATACACTCAGAAATATTCTTACTTGATGCTCAGATCTAGATACAGGCTGGGTTTATTATGCTTGATTTTTCTCTGAGGGAGCAGGGAATCCTGTCATCAGCCTGCCCAGTGATCTTTTAGTATCCTACATTATTTTGTCTGGTTAGCATCTTCTGTTTTCTTTCTGAATTTTATATCTGCCCAGTTACTTGGCTTTTGACCCATTGGGAACCTGAAAACATGATGCAGTGAGTCTCTGATTTTTGGCAATAGGTTATTTGTAGATGAAACAAATGACATAAGATGAAGTATGGAGTGACAGGAGCCAACCAACCTTGGCATATCTGCATTTTCCTAATGCACAGAATAAACACATAGCATTTTTGTGGTTTTTTTTAAATGTACAGTGATCTAATACGATCTGTTTTATGGCACTTCTGGGATCTGTCTGAGAGACAGCTTCTGATTCTATGGAAGGATGCTGAACTACAGAAAGCACTTCAACCTTGCCTGCAGGTTTTCTTCCCTGTGAAAAAGCTGCTATGGGTGAGAACGTTGGAAATTCTCCTCATGGGAAGCCTCACATTCAACAATCTCTTGTGTTTTGAGAATTGAAGCAAAAATTGGGATCTAAGTGGTCTCAAAGGTCTTTCCACCATTAGTGAGCAAAGTGTGTTAGTCCCTAGTAGGCAGGCCAGCCTGAAAGAGAGGAAGTTTTCTCATGTTCCCTTTGGAAATCAAGTTATGTTTGCAAACATTAAGCGCATTTTGCACTTACTTTCTGTAAGCTTTGCAGTGCTTTGGTTTTACTGGATGCATGGTTCAGAGCCAAACCTGTGAAGCTGTCTGTGACAACTGAAGCAATAAACTCACATGACCTATTGCTTTTGCCAGGACAGTTCAGCTGAAGCAAGCCCACGAGTTTCTCTCTTACAAAGTTCACATAACCACTTGAAATGCTGGGGTTTCAACCTCAAGCCCCAAATTAAGGTTGACATATGGGTGATTCCCACAGCCCTTCACAAAGGGGTGGTGAGTTTACCTTTAGGCTTCCCTCCAGGGTGGGTCCAGCCTGGCAGGGAGACCCATTGGGTAAAACAGCCCCAGGTGTCCCACATTGAGTAAACAAGGGTCAGGTGTCCCACTTGGGGATAAAAGCTGGGACCCCTTGCAGGTAGGGGCAGTGTCTGTCTGTGAGGTGGATGTCCTGTGCAGAGTTCTATGTTGGGGAAGGACCTCCTGCCTCCCTGGGACTGGGCTCCAGTCAGGTCTGGCTTTTGTAAACTTGGGCTGTGTAGAGATTCAGTGTGTGGCTTCCTTGGTCTTATGTATTTGGCTTGTTGTCTCCTGTCCCTTCCATAGGAGACTGCATTTCACCATTTGTTGGTTGTGTGGTGGTGTTGTTGGGGTCAGTGGGGTTGATGTTGATTATGTGTAATCTGACTGCCTTGTTTGTATCCCCAGCACTCACCCATGTACTGACCCTTTTGTATCGAATACAATTTGGTTATTGGTTCATCTTTATGTTGGCTGTGTCCTTTATGCTAGGCCTAATAATTGGTAAACACCACTCCATCTCAGATTGGCGAGTTCTTGGAAGATGTTGTTCAGCACCCAAATTTCAAATGATTAGTAGAAAATATACACTAGTTGGCTCATTTCAGGTAATGAGTGAAACTGGGATTGTATCGGTCGTGAGTGAAGAGCAAAGCTAATTTTGCCAAACACCTTATTGGATGTAACTGTTTGGTTCAGGTCTATTAACTGTTATTCCCATTTATCAAGAAAGTCTAGAAGGAGGATAGAGCAATTAAAATTACCAGGGCTTGTTAAGAGGGATTATACTAAATAAGCTTTTCCATGTAACTTTTGCTGCCTTGTCCTTTGTGAACTGCTAGTGCCTTTTCCCTGGCTGCCAAGAAAGCCTCTAATCCCAAGCCTCCTGTCCTAGGCTGTCTTTTGGCCTGTAACCTAACTTTTTACTTCTCCTTTATTTTTTTTTTTTTTGAAAGACCTGTGAGGCTGGTTCTTAATGGGATATCCTGTCCAAGGCCTTTGCCAATCCTTTGCAATTATCAGCACCACCTGAGAGAATACAAGTTGGCTGCTCCAATCTAAACATTTGAGACACTGAGTGGCTCTTGGTGAGTGAGCAGGGAGGAAGGGATGGGTATGACTGTACTGGTTCTGTGGGTCTTCTATCTCCTTTGAGTGCACACCGTAGCACACAGTGTGTTGAGTTGAGCATCTCCAGTGACTGAGTGTCTTGTACTCAATGGAAGAGGACATGTAGCCTGACAAGTAGCAGGTTTTGGGCTACTTTCCCCTGGATTTGCTCTCCACGGGGCATGTCTGGAGTGGATCTTAATCCTTGGCTCTTCTTTGGTGAGGTAGCTCCCTGGGTTATGATGAGGTGTTTTCTGAGATAAGTACCCCTGTTTACATTAGGTAGAATCCACCAAGCTGCTTTAGCTCATCCACAGGAGCCCAATGATTTTGAGCTGTAGGAACCGGAGCTAGATACTAGTCAGTGTTTAGAGGCTCCCTGTCCTGTTCCTATTCCACAGGCTGACTCTGTTGTTTCATCTGTTTTTGAGCTGTGTGGGCCCTAGGGAAGGAACTAGGGGGATTGCGTTCTGGTTCTAGATAGTGGGTTGCTGGATTGCTCAGAAATGCATATGAATTAATCAAATTAACCCCCTACCTTTGTTTCCTTAGCCCACTTTTCTCCTTGTAACAACCTCGAGCAGTACACCCTGGGGGTGCCAGAGAAGAACTTACATTCAAGGTGGAAGACAAATGAGCTGTTTCCCACTGCACTCTGGACTGGCAGCCATTCGCTATGCAATGGTTGTCACCCTGCAGTGGCAGCAGCAATACTAGGCCTGTAAGTGTAGTTGATTTATGTTAACTGTTGAAATGATAATGTTTAATCTGTAAAGTGCTAATCTATTTTTTATGTTGATTATGAATAGGCCAGCTGTGCCTACTTTCTTATTCATAGAGTTTAGTGAACAAGCCCATTTCACAGGCTGGCATTGGAGGGTGATTTACATGAGAGCAGACACTGCTTTAAGGAGAGTAAATCAGCTGAGTTACACCACCAAACCAGGGATCTGGCAGCCCAACAATAAGATCTGGGGGCAAGTTAAAAAACAAGGGAGAAAGAAGAGGAAGAGGCAGATAATAAATAAACTGTAGAAGGAGCAGATGGATCAGAACAGAGATGTGAAAAGTGGGGGAAATATGGGCTGGAGAAGAAATGAAAGGTTGATATTCAGAGGAGAGATTGACAAGAAGGAAGCAGGAACCGATGTGGCTGGCTTAGCACAGGATTTTCCTCTCTGGATGAGTGCAGAGAGCTCTGGGCTCCAGGGTTTATATGACTGGTCATTAGGGGATGCATGGAACCCCTTCCCCAGCATGGTGCCAGTGATGCTGTTGGCAGTCAGTTGTGGATTTAATTTGCCATGCAGTTGTCTCTCTTGAATGACTCTTCTGGATCTCTACATTTTTTTCTGAGTGGACTGCAAAGGATAAAAACTGCAGGGTCTCATCCAGATCTCTTTGTAAGTTATTCTACCTCGACTTCAGTCCCTGCGCCTTGTTCTCTGTGATGCGGACCACTGCTTTGGCTGGCCTGTCAGTGTCTCATCAATGCACAGTCAGCACCAGTAACTGGTTTATAAGCTTTACATCTTAAGGCTTTACTACTTTTTTAGCATCTTTTCTTCTAAAATAGTGACCTCATTATAACCCTTCCTTGATAGAATTTCAATTCAAGCAGAGCTGCCCACATCTGCCAGGCTATATGTACTTCCATGTCCACCTCAGATCCTCACTCCTCCTTCCCTGTCCTATTACTATGGGGCAATGCTGTGTTTCAGTAAAACTTCATCATGCTTGCATCGATGTAATTATGACCACAGATTGAGGAAGGAACGTAGCTGGGCAGAATCTGGCTGGAACTGTACTTTCCCCTCAGTGGAGTTTCATTGTACTGTGCCTCTGTCCACCCTGGTGACAGGCTGCTGGATTGTGCAATAATGCTTCTGTAATTCCTGCTCTCTGTCGCTGGCCTAGAAACACTTCCCCCTCATCCCTTTCAGAGCAGACACATAAAAGCATTCCACGTAGTACTCACAGGAGTATGCCTCTCTCTCTCTCTGTTGTGGGAGCTGGAGTAGAAGTGTCTGTCAGTGTAGCCTATACTCACATATATGCAGTGCTGTCCTGCTAGATACATACACTGCAACGTAGCCCTCCTCTCCCCCTGCACACCCTGCCTCTGAACACACACGAACACCTGTCCTAACCCTGTTGTTCTCTTGCATCTCTGTGGATGGAGCATTTTGCCTACCATTCCCCACACAAACTGTGCACACAAATGCACTGCCCCATGCCTTCTCCTTAATTCTCTGCACAAGCCCTGGCACAGCTTTGCTTGCTGATCAGATGCTTGTAGCCCACCTCTTCCAAACATACGCCCAGACATCCCCTGACCACTCTGTATAGTCACATAAATCATCCCATAAACTTTTGTCCCTGACCACTCCTTCTCTCATAGTCTTCTTAAAACCCCTAGGCTTTCAGAGATGATTCAGAGGCATTTGAGATGAGGCCCAGGTGATGTGTGCTCCTGTAGGTTCCTATATATCCTTAGGCTCTGGCAGCTGGTTATTTCTCACAGGACTGTTGCTGTTGTGCAGGCTTACTGCTGACAGGGCCCTTGGGGCTTCTCACAGAGCCTCCTTCTGCCTGGCTGTAACTGAGTGGAGACTGTTTGTTGTGGGTCTGTTGACCCTTTCCTACTCAGGTTTCAGCTTGTGCATGGCAGGGATGTGTTTTTGCCTGGAGTCAAAATGGTCTTGGAAATTCATTTGCTTCTGGGTACTTAAATCTTACCTCCTTGCTTAATGTGCCAAGTGGCCTTGCCTCTGTGGCATTTCTTCTCTGGTGTTTTGAGAGAGGTTTCATCTTGATATAAGAAAGACATTTTTTACATTGAGAACTACCAGTCACAGGAACAACCTCCCTAGGGATGTGGTAGAGTCCCCACTACTGGAGGTTTTTAAGATGTGATAATCTCATCTAGGCTTCCTTTTTGGACCAGATCTTTTGAGGTCCCTTCCAACCTGGGCTGTTCTATGATTTGATGATCCTTTCCAAATGCACTGTCTTTGCAACAGGCTGCTGGCATCTGTAGGGGTGATATGTCATTTGGGAATATGTCTGTGGGAATTCAATCAGGGGGTTCTGAGTATATTGAACACCCCCATGTATCTTGTGTGTATGGCTCAAGAGAAATGGAAACTGTGGAGGGGGCAGGGGGAGAACAGTTGTACTGTTGTCACCTGTCCTTCGTGAGCATTAGTACTTGATGTCTAGTATTAGATTCAGATCTGGCCTGGAAATGAGAACTAGAGGGAGGTCAGTTTTGATGCCAAGGCTGCAGGCATGCTTCACAGAAAGTCACATTGTCTGTTGTGATGAGAAAGGAGGAGGGATGGTTTGAGTGAGAAGATTAGGAACTGTGCTTTAGCTTTGAATGTGAACAGAGAGATGACTTTCTGAAAGAAGATGTCTGAGAGAGAGGCTGAAATTGTAGTTTGGCTAGAAGCAGGCTGATGTGGAATACAGAGATAGAACTACAAGTCACCAGAAAGGAGGTGGGAATTCTATGTGAGCTATTAGCCAGATGCAGTGGTGGGAGTAGGGTCTTTGAGCAGAGCTTTGTGGAACATCTCCAGGAAGCTGAGAAAGAGATAATGAAGCTGCTCAGACATGCTAACAGAGCCATTAGAAGAGCAGAAGGCTGAGGAAACTGCTCCCTTCCGTAGGAACTATAGGGGTGTTCCTACTATTACACATTAGCACTTTCAGCTCTATTGCTTGGGATTTGAAGAGCTGCAGAGAACACAGTAAGCCTCAAAGGTCTTAGTAGAAAGGGGCCACTACTGCTTCTGCTGAACCATGGAATAAGAGTCCCTTTGGGCAGATGGGATGCAGAAGGACGTTTACGGGCAGCAGAGAGTTGTCTTCTGCCCTGCTCTCACTGCACACTGGTATAACAAGTGAGAGCCTTCTTTATTAGCAGGAGGAAAAAGAGAAAGAAAGAGTGAGTGCTTTCAATTAAAACACAAAAAATGACTGGGAGTAGAGAAGTTGTGTGTTCTGGAAGGACTGTGATTCTAATCCGTCTGAATGATTGACAAGTGTGGCTCCATCCTCACAGACAGGAGAAATGCAGGTGAAGTAATATTTCTCCAAAAAGACAGAAAGCAAAGAGTGGATTTAATGAGCATTGTTCAAGTGGCAGACAGCTCAAGATGAAAGAGTAAATTAAGACCAAGGAAGCATTTGTATGTGCAAGGGGAGGGTGGGGAGCATGGGGCACCTTGGAGCATCTGCCCCATAGCCTGCACTGTTGGTGGAAATAAGTAGCTCACAAGTCACTACTTTGTTTTTCAGCATGATGGAAGGAGGTGAACGGGAATATATATATACATATAAGTACATGCCTCAGCTTTACTCTGCATTTTTCATCAACTATAAGATGCTTATATCATGCAAAATAGAGTGCACAGTGACACTATTTAGTGTGCACTTTGAGAGATTGTTTTCTACCTTCTCTTTCTGCACAAGTGTAGTTGCTGATGGGCTCTGGCTTGACTCTCTGGCTCAGGAAACACTGGCTGCTGTTGGAGGTCAGTCACAGACAGACTGGGTTGTGGAAGTGGTTTAGCATGGCAGGAAGGCAACTAGCTTCACAAGATGCTTATTCTGAGGCAGAAAGAAGTGGGACACTGAACAAGCCAGGTCATTGCACTGATTAACTGCATCTGGAAACAAGAAATGAGTATTTTCCCAGTGGCCATATCAGGGTTAGAGGAACTGGTACTTTGTTATCACTCAGAGGATCCTGAGGAAATCAGTCATTTCAGTGGTGCAAGGTCCTTCCACCTTCCAGCTTCTCTATAGGGGAGTCAATTGGACTTGCAGTTTAAAATTATGATGCAGCTTCCAACAGCAGAATCTTTCCTTTGGTAATGGACATTTTGGAAAGAAAGAGCTTCTTGGAATTTAATTTTGAGCATGGGCTTACAGACATGGGGGAAAGCTCTCTGCATTGTCTTCAATTGAGTACTTTGACAGGAGTAATGTCTGCATTGGTGGATGGCTTAGAGACTTGTTCTGAGACATCCCAGTTTTGCTGTTTCCACTCCCTGGTTTGCCATATGTGCTTGTGCTACCAAAGATGTTTTGCTAGCCCTGCAGGTAATGTCTGGACTCAGCTTTCCTACTATCCAGCTTGGTATCTGCCTTATGTCAGAAGTCTAATGTGCAGTCTCTCTGCTTTGAGTGCTTTGCAAAATCAGCACCTGGTCAAAGAACAGCTCAATGAAGCTGAGACTGGAAGAGGCTGTGGTGATGCTAGTGGAAAGCCTCTGGAATTCCAGCTGTTGAAAGCATTGATTCTCAGGGTGCTGAGCTAGTCTGTTAATGTTAACATCCTCCATCTCTGTAAGGTAGCAGGACACCCAGTAGCTTAATTGATGGAAAATATTTATCTCCTTGTGCCAGGAGGATGTTCCTGAGCCAGTTAGATTGCATCAGGCAATGACAATCCTTGCTTTTATTGAACTGAATATTGTTGGTTTGTGGGAGCCATGGATAAGTGGCTCATCTTTTATAGAGATGGGAGATGAGGTCCACCTCACAGGTATGGTCTCAGAAGATGTGCATCAGCTCTGTCTGCTCCTTGCTGTTACTGCCTGTTATAGCTGTCACCACTGAGATTGATTTCGATCCAGGATGAGTGATATTCTCAGACAGTTCTGCCTTGTCTTAAGGATCTGACTTTACTCAGGAAAATAAATGAAGCTACCGTGTGTGTCTGAGCACAGACTATTAAGCAGGAGTCATCAAGAATGGAATAAAAGGCACTTTTCCTCAAAGTATGGCTCTTCAACAGTTAAAGATACTATAGCAAGTAGACTGATACTATTGCAGTACAGCTCAGTGGATGGATGAAGTGAAAGCAAGGGTGGCTTTGTGTGGGCTTTCCCACTGCTTTTCTATTCGGAAGAGACTGCAGAAAGAAGATGGTAGGTGAGCAGAACAGGGAATAGCCAGGATCCTAGGTATCAGGCAGTGAATGAAGGAGCCAACTTTGGTCTCTGGATTATGAGACCAAGGACTATTCCTTCAGCAGAGTTCATTTTCTGTAACATTCATGGCTTTGTGACTGGGCAATGCTGTTGCTAGGATCCTAGAGAAAATTCTCAGTGATATAGCTGGTAGTGGGCTGCAGAGTACCAAAGTGGTACCAGGTAGAAATAACAGGAAAAGCTGAACTTCATATCCCAGCTGGCTTGCAGCCCTTGCCCAGAAGAAAAGGTGATGGTTGATGGACAGTCCTGGTTTTGTGCTATTGCAGTGCAACATTAGCAGTGATTAACCAAGTTAGCAGTCATCAGCATGCCAGGAGCAAATACATTAGCAGGTGAAGTTACATGTCTGTCTGTGTGTGTAATAACTGCTGTACATGTATTATACATATAGGTATAATATAGAAATGATACTAAAGTTACAAATTTGGTTCTGAGAAATCAGGTAAGGGCAGATTTATAGCTGGCCGAACAGCCCTAATTCTGCTCATCCATGCATGAGCTCTGTGACATGGTGTGGCCCATCATCACAGGGGGTATCAGGGAGAGCCAATGTTTGAGCTCAGCTCTTTCAAATTCTAGGCAGGCACCTTAATGCACATCTCCCTTTGAAATGGACCACAGTGCTTTGCCATCCTGTGCACTGAAAGATGCAGCGATCTTGTGTAATAAGTCATATGTAATTGTTTCAGTGCATCAGAATACACACATACCTTTTACCTGTATTCATTTGGATGTAGTGTATACCTTTATATATGTGCACACTTACATATTATTATATATATGAACAACAGGGAATCCATTCAGAAGAAAACCATTATTCTGTATATATCTACAATATTATTAAAAATATTGAGTTAATAAATACATGTTCTTGACAGATGCATTTAGGAACCATCAATTAGGTTTGACATTCATTAGGTGGGGAGAAGTCCAATCAGATTTCACTGACTCAACAAAGCCTCCTATAAATTGTGGGCTGTTTGTTCTGACGTTTGATGAATTATTCTTCATAATCCACTGTCTGCTATGATAAATCTAATCTCAGTTTTTGCTGTCTTAATAATTCTCGGAGAAACACTGTGACATTTTGTTTTCATAGAGAGGATAGAAAGGCTGAGACAATGGAAAAAACCCTCATATGCTGTCTTGGAAGTAGATTGCTCTAGTCCAAGGTAACATTTTCTCAGGCCTAGAGCTCTGGTATTGCAGATGTGCAGGGATCAGTGAGTCCTTGGTGCCATAGACAGATGTGTATGTTCTTAAGAAGATGACCAGCCTAAGATGAGGTTCACATCCCTTAAACCTAGTCCAAGAAAGGCATTCAGACTTTGAGAACAATAGGGTCCTAGTGTCAATAAAGCAAATTCCAAAAGTTCTGGGAACAACAAGCCTTAAAAATGCTGTATCAGACATAGAACTGAGTAACTCTTCAGCTATTCTGCCACATGAAATAGAGGGGACATTGTACAAGTCAGTGTAAGATGGCAGCTGAAGCCCCCAAACCTTTCCTGGGAAACCTGCTCTCTTCCCAGGGTGGTATTGTGGTGTTCTGTTTTCCAGCAAGCTCAAGAATGCCATTATCACAGTGCCTGCAGACATGCAGACATATCACATGCAGACAGCATGATCCCTGTGTAAATCTTAGAAAGCTCCTGTAGACTGTGCTCACCTTAGTAAATTGCCATCTGTGGAGCCATGATTAAGAGGGAATGGAAAAGCCAGATGAATCGAGTCACTTCGTCAAGGGAATTTCAGCTTGGAGAATTATAGCACAAGGAGATGTGCAAAATTTACTTACCTTAAACACTTTCTTGCTGTCAGCTTCCACCATAGACCTGTCTTCCAACTGTATGATTGCCTTTGTCTTGAATGTATTTATACCAGCTTTGCCATATGTGTCTTCCTGTGCTGCTGCATGGCATCAAAATGCTAGGATACTGCAAGCTGATCCTGGCCATCACAACACAATACTGTTGTTAATGGAGCTCTGTTGTATCATGGCCTGTGATGAGTATCCTGGAGGCAAGAAGTTCAAGTTAATCCTGTGTTGCCTAGTCAGCCCCTTCAGAAATAGCAGGACATCTCATAGATTGGTATCTCAAAATACAAAGTGCAGGACTCTGGAGCAATTACAGTATGCTGTGATCAGAAGAGGAGATCTGCTGTGAAATTGTGGTTGAGGTTTTGAATGTTTCGGTTTGCATTGCTTTTCGGTGATAAGAGAATAGCATCATCCCTGTTAGGCCCCTTTTTGTGAATTATTTTGAGTGGCTGTGATTGGTGAATCTGTGGAGCACGGTGTAGTATCTGGTGATGGTGTCAGCTCCTGATGCATGTTCCCCAGATGTGCCAGATTCTGGTAGAGTCCACTGACATGGGCATATTTACATTCAGTTCAGGCATATTTGCCTTACTTTTGGTAACAGAAGCAACTTTATTGTCTGAAAGTTACACGACATTTAATGAAGTTGTACTGTTACCAAAGCTCAGCTTTACCCTGGAGACTGGGCTACTTCCAACTGTGGTTCCACAATACCCTTTGCACTCTCAGAAACTTACAGGGTCTATCAGTGACTTTCTAGGCTGTCAAACAGCAACTGAGTCCCCCAGACTAGGAGCAGGTGAAGCAATCCTGCTGTTATCAAGACTGGTCAGTCTAGTGGGAAGAGCTTCTGAGGAACATCAGGATGGACTCTATAGATCACACCGAAAGGTGAAGCCCACCACTCTGCTTCCAACTGTAGCCAGTGCTGGCTGAGACAAAGGCTATAAAAGCATGACAGGCGTACAGTTAAGCTTTACCTGGTATGATCTTCCCACTTCCAGTGATCTGAAGGTTAGAGATTTCCTTGGCCAGAGATTGTATTTTGGTGTTTATTAATAATTTGTGATGGATTTTCTTCATTGATTTACTTTCCCATCTGGTCTTCTGGTGTTTGTAACATCCTGTGGCAATGAGTTCCACAGCTTAATTGGTGTGGGGAAAAATTACTACTTTTTGCTTGTTTTAATTCTGCTATCTGGTAATCTTGTGTGCTAATTGGCAATTTGCTGGTCCTGAGTTCTTCTGTGGAGGAACGAGCATTCCCAATCCTATTCTCCATGACAGAGGTGATTTTATAGAGCTCTGTGACATCCCCTCCCCGTTGTCTCTCTTTCCAGGCTGAAGAGTCCTTTGAAGTCCTGAGAAATATTCGAAGGCAGTTTGAAATGCTTTGGTGAAGGACTCACTTCCCCTGGGAAATGCTGAGCATTTGAAAGTCTCCTCAGTGACACCACCTGTACTGGACTGGTTCAGCTCTGGCAGGGTTGAGGAAAGGTTCTTTGTAAGTGGTTGTGGAAAACCAGAATTCTCAAAACTGTCCTGGACTCTGCTAGAAATCTGGATAGGACTTACGATGCAAAAGTTTTGCTACTTAGACCCCATAGTGCCCTCATTCTGGCTGCACCATATAGAGAGGTCTGGTGGACCATGTTGAAAGGGGTTCAGCTTGCCAGCTTCACAGAGCTGGGCTGTTGAGACACTTGTTAGTGATCCTTCATCCCACTGCACCCTAAATTTGTCCTGAACAGGCTGCTGCCACGTGGCCACCGTTCATCTGCTGTGGTCACCGTGGCAGAGCAGAGCTACCACATCCCATTTGGGGTGATTCTATGTAGTGCTGGACCAGGAAGGGGCTCCATGACTTAAGCTCCTGCTCCAGTGTACCTTGTTAGCAGCGTTTCTGGAGAGGGAAAGGAACATACCTCTCTTTGGAGTGGGCAGGTTGAAACCAGGCAGTAGTATCTGATCATTTGCTACATGGATATAAAACGGTTGGGAATAAGAGGCAGTATTTTTCAAAAGAAATTATCTAGCAAAACATGCACATTTAACATTTATGGTTTGGAGATAAGGCTGCAACTTGGGATATCAGGGTCAAATCCCAGCTCTGTCAAAGACTTCTCAGAACATGCTGGGCAGGTTGTGTAAGGTAGTACTTTCAGAGAGGACTCGGGATTTGGGAGCTTAAATCCAACTGACTTCCAGTAATTTGCTAAATGTTTAAGGGCAGGATTCACAAAAAACACTGAGGCATTCTGATGCTCAGCATTGTGGCATCAGCTGGTGTGTGCTGCAGATCTTGGGCAGAGCAGTGTGTGCTTTGCGAGGACACGTGAGGAGGCCTGTAGGTGACAATTGAAGACTCCTGGAAAGCGTGAGTTTGTGCAGGGCCCACAATTGCTGTGCACCTTGCACCAATAGCACTCTGGGCTTAATGATGGTCTCTAGGTGCAACCTCAGCACAAATACATACTAATAAGTGTCTAAGTAGGTAGATCCTGTAAGAGCTTTTGTATCAGCTCCCCGAGGTGTGAATACTAATACCAACAATCATGAAAAGATTTTGCATATTTAAAATTAAATGAGCTTCATTCTTTAGAATTAAAGTCAGGGCTGATGGAAACATCCAGTGAAGTACAGTGATGCATTCATTTGCTGGTTGAACATGTGCCCGATGGGGAGCTGGTTGTACAAAAGGCTAGTGAGGGAAACCACTGTGTTCAGGGACACTGCTCACCTGTACAGCTGTAAACCTGCAGCTGGCTGTCTTGCTCCTTTGAAAGAGCAGGCCTACAGTTCATTTTCTCTCTTTTAAGACTTTATTAAATGTGTCTGGAAACTATGCTTGTTTCATCTCCTGCCAGGATTACAGATGGTAACAGCCAGTTTGATAAGGCCCTTTGAGACCAGCTGTGGCCTGAAAGAAGCTTGAGAGTTCCTTAAGTACCATGTCAGATGGGCTCTGATACTGTCCCAGACCTTGGCTAATTATCCATCCTGGAAATGATGGTTAGAGTTTTTGTTAAGGATGCTTATTAGCAGGGAGCTTGTGAGCAGTTAGAGCCTGCAGCCTGCTCCAAGAACTCCCTGCCTGCATGAAATGGATGCAGCTGCCTTCCCTTGGGAAGGACCTTGCTGTCCGGCTGGCAGTGTGGAAGCCTGGCTACCTCTTCTCTGCTTCCATGTCATACAGCCATTCACTTGCTTTTGCCTGTCTGGGACACAGCCTGAATCAGAGGCACTATCTTCCTCCAGTGAGCTGCAAAAGGACAATTTCATAATGAATGAGGGTGATTTGCTAAGTGGAGGGACCTGGAGCCCAGCCCTAATTGTGCTGCTGCTTTATCTCAGGCTCACACCTGCTCATGTAATGGCCCAGCTGTGATCTGCTCCCTCCCCCATGTGCATGCTCTACCCTTCTGCTCCTGGAGGAGCCATCAATTCTCTGGCCCTGTTGCTGTCCCTTGCCTTGCTGCCCTCGCCTGCAGCCTGTGGGTACACAGAAATTCCCCTTTGGATTGCAACAGGCCACTGGGCTGGCTCTAAAGGACATGACTGCTAACCTGTCTTTCATGTCCTAAATAGTAAGGTTTTAAATTAAATCCTTCTGCAAAAAAGAACTCTTAGAGAAAGCTTGCTTCAAATGATGTTTCTTTAGAAAACTTAGTCACACAAGAATATTGTATATATTATTCCTGCCATAGGGAATATGTGGAGGGGTTTTTTTTTTGACTATATGCATTCAGTACTCATGGAGATGGTTGGATTGACCGTATAAGCAATTAAAAACTTTTGAAATCCAGAGCAGATGGAATTTTCTCCCAATTTATATGTGGTCTTACTATAAATATACCTTACAGGATTCATGCCAGTGAACGCTCAGTTCTGAGCTTTAATCTTTGGAGGATGTTACCACCCTTATGACAGGTAACACTAGTAATATTGACTGCTACTCTATAAAGGGTACATCCCTTTAATATGAGGATATAGGGCAGTGAGAGAGTTGAAAGCCTCAACTTCCATATGGCAAGTTCTCTGTTAGTGTTTTTCCCTTCCTTATGGGATCTCTTAGCCTAAAATGCTCTTGGCCACCTTAAGTCTCTTCCCCTTAACAGGTCCTCTCTTCAGCTGATAGATGAACTTCACATAATGGTAAAAGTCCGTGTGTATTGAACACGTGTCCCCTGAACCATCTGTCATCCTGTAGGTGCTTCTTTCTTTATACTAATCTGAAATGAGAATCTCAAAATCCAGAAGTGATAGAGAAAAGAAGGGGGGGGGGGAGAAGAGAGAAAAACCTTTTTTCTCTTGAGACACAAAAGTCAATAGGTTTGAATTATGGACCCGCTGTAATTAAAAAAACCACGTAACTAGTTATTTTTAAATGCAGTTGTTTTACTTAATTGATTTTTCTGCCAGGACCAGAGGGAATTAATTAAATAAATAAAATGCACCTTCCTAGTGAATTACCAGAGGCAGCCTAGTCTCTGTTGGAATCTAATTGCTGCAAATGCTCCAGTTTGTTGCTAGCAATAGTTTTCTGTGGAAGGGGCTGGGAGAGAAGGGGTAGGGTGGTGTGGGAGGGGATTAATTCCCTAGCAGCTGCAGGAGGGAACAGTCTGCTCCTTGTATAGTATTTTTCTTCCTTGTCAGCAAAAAGAATATTCGTTTAACACTTTGCATGAAGACTTTGCTTAGAAGGTCCTTATTCATATTTAATTACTAGCTCACTGTAACTCTCATCTTTAATTACCTTTCAAAAAGCAGGTTATAAAAATGCACTGACATTCTCTTTTTTGTTACTGCATAAATTACAGGCTTCTCAACTGCTTACCCAGAATTAGTCCAGCCTGCGGGAGGGGTGGGACAGGTTCCTTTTGCTGACTTTTGGATATCTCAGAGCTTGTCTCCACCTTGCTCTACAGAGCAGGACAGAAACCCTCAGCTAGCATTACATGAACTAGCTCCATACCTGAAGCCACATAACTATGTTGGCAGTCCCTCTGAGCTAATTATCTGTGGGCAGGGGCCTGGCTAGTTAGCCAGGCTGATATTATGCTACCATGGTAATAGTGTTTCCAGGGCCTGAGCTGCCCAGTGCTGCACTGAGGGTCTCTAGCAGGGTGCTGTACTATGCAAGGTAGACAGGCCTTTGCCCATCGCCTGTTGCTTCACCCATGTCTGTCTAGGTTTTTGCTTCCTGGACATCCCCCTGGTAAATCTATTTCATCTGCAGTTTTTCTTATAGTATGGTCCTCAGTTTCACAGCCAGAGCTGCTGATAATTTCCTCTCCTGCCTGGAAAGTGCTTTGCTGTCCCCACCTGGTGCTTTTTCTGAGCTGAGTTGCACTGGTTACTTTTATTGGAGGTGTGAGAGTCCATCACATAAAACATGTTTTCAGGCCAAGTTGTCACAGGTTCAAACTACAATTTTTTTCCCCCTACCCTGAATCTAGCACTTACCACTGCTCCCAGTCATGTACTGGCTTGCACCAAGTAAGCTAGCTGATGCTGCTGTAATGCATGGGAATACGCACTGTCAGGTTTCAGGGCATGATGGTGTGTGATACTAAATATCTGCAAAAGAAATACATGCAAAGGGACAACTGTTAGCTTCTGCACCCAGTAACAACCAAGGATGCTGACCATAATCACTCCAACCCATTTTTAGGATAGCCTGAAGGGATCCCTCGCATGCTGCCTGGACATTCGATGTCCTAGGTGAAATGTGCTGCTGGGGCTCTGCCACAGGTTTCCATAAGCAGAGTATCTCCAGGGCACTTCTGTCCTTGGCAGGCTTCACTGGGATGCCAAGCAGTGACAAGGCTCAGGCAGGGGAAAGAGGAAGGATGAAAGGGTTGAGCCTGCACAACTTTGGTACATACTGTCTCTGGCACCCCAAACTGTTGCTTCTTTCTCTTCTCCTGGCAGATAAAAGAGCTCTTCATCAGTTTTGAGGACACTCCCTTGGGAGCAGCATCACTAGCCCAGGTGCACAAGGCAGTGCTGCAGGATGGGACAACAGTGGCAGTGAAAATCCAGCACCCAAAGGTCCAAGCTCAGAGCTCCAAGGATATTTTGCTCATGGAGGTAAAACTACCTGTTGTCTTGGAGAGAGCAATTGCTATTGAAATGTGTGGGAGCCACATTCACTCATGGTGTGAGCAGGTATAATATCACCATCCTTTAGCTTTGAAACCTCCACAGAGATAAATGTTGTCTTACAGGAATAACACAGAAAATTGGTGCAGTGAGGGTGATTGTGTGGATGGAGGGTAAGAGTGAAGGAGGGCAGAAGGAGGAGACGGGTAAACATTAATGACATTAATGTAAGTCCATATGTGATTTAAGAACTAGAGAGTCCTGAAGTCTCTCTTCAGCTTGTGTGCCCATTAACTGGTTGATAAAACTGGTCCCAGTTACCCTTGCAGTCAGAGCTGTGTGGCCAAGAAAAAATCTTTCTCAATGATTAGAATTTTTTTTCAGTTAAATTTCAGTGTGGATTCAACAGTGCTTGAGACTGCTGTGACTTGGTTTTGTTTCTTGATCAGCTCCTTAATGCTGAGCTGATTGATGCTGGAAACAAAACCACTGAAGTACGGAGAGGGTCACCTAACATGATCAGACACACAAATGAGGGATTCAGCTTGGAAAAATGTTTCAGTGCCTGTCTCCTGTTCCTCTCCTGAGCAGTGAATACCACTCGTTCCCAGTGTGCAATGCTGTAGCTTCTCCCAAACTTCTAAGTCTAGCCCATTGAAGGGAGGAACTGGAGCAAAGCTGTGGCACTGCACTGCATTGCAATAGTAACAGATGCCAGCAGTATGGTAGGTAATGGCAAATGGAGTTGGGGCTGAGGTGGAGGGGATAGGCTGGATTAGGTCTGTAAATGGTAACACTAAAGCTTTCAGCTTTCCTAATAAGCATATATCTGTATGTATAGTACAGTAATCTGCATATCCTTTGGCAGACAGGTATTTCCAAGGGACTAAAGAGGAGAAGGTTAAGCTGAGGCAGTCTGATAAGTGTTTAGAGGGTACTGTTGATGCAATGACATACAATTCTCCATCACAGGAGATCAGGAATCAAGGATCCTGACAGCATCATCTCAGAGGAGCACATAACAGAGGGTGAAAGGAAGGACAGGTAGTTTGGGAGGAATACAGAGAAACTGTCTGTGTAGCCATGGATCAGGTTAGGAAGGCCAAAGCCCTAATAGAATTAAATCTGGTCCTGGACGTCAAGGGCCAAAAAAAAAAAAAGCTTTTGCAGGTATGTTTGTGATAAAAGGAAGACTAGGGAAAATGTGGGGCCTCTCTGGAAGGGAAAGGGAGACCTGGCTACCCAGAATAAGGAGGCGGCTGAGGTACCCCATGACTCTTTTGTCTCAGTCTTTGCCAATAAGGGCTCCAGCCACACCTCCCAAGACACAGAAGGGAAAGGTGGGGACTGGGAGAATGAAGAACTGCCCACTGTAGGAGAAGATCAGGTTTGAGAACATATAAGGAACCTGAAGGTGCACAAGTCCATGGCATCTGACAAGATGCATCCACAGGTCCTGAGGGAACTGGCAGAGCAAGTGGCTAAGACACTGTCCATCATATTTGAGAAGTCGAGACAGTCTGATGAAGTTCCTGCTGACTGGAAAACGGGAAACATAATCCCCATTTTTAAAAAGGGAAATAAAGAAGACCTAGGGAACTACAGGCTGGTCAGTCTCACCTCTGTGCCTGGCAAGATCATGGAGTGGATCCTCCTGGAAACTTACGTTAGGGTGCATGGAAAAATCAGGAGGTGATTGGTGACAGCCAATATGGCTTCACTAAGGGCAAATCATGTCTGACAGATTTGGTGGCCTTCTGTGATTGGGGTTACAGTATTGGTGGATAAGGGAAGAGCAACTGACATCATCTACATGGACTTGAGCAAAGCTTTTGACACTCTTCCACTTGACATCCTTGTCTCTACGTTGGAGAGATATAGATTTGACAGAGGGGCCACTTGGTGGGGTCCCTGCCCATGCATGGCAGGGGAGTTGCAACTAGATGATCCAACTCAAACCACTCTATGATCCTATGATTCTATGATAACTAAAGATTCATTAGGCAGATAAAATACCCTGCTTTGACCAATTCTGGCTAGTCTCCAAAGAAGCACAGTTACTTCCAGCTGCAGCACATCAGTTTTCATCTGATACTTATTTTGAACTCATAGTGAAAAAAATTTTGGAGTTCAATAAAGATATCCCAGTAAGATGGGATATGTCTGTTTCAGTGCTGGTTTGAGAAGACAACTGTTGGAATTGGCTCTGGGTCCAGCTGTAGATTTGTATTTGATTCAGGCTCACTCCAGGACTGCATGTAGTCTGCCTGATGAGTTTGCTTTTGTGAGTCATCACATGAATAGCAGTTCTCAGGGGGCTTATGGCATCCTTCACTCCTGCCCAGGGCAGGATGGGAGAAACTAAGCAGTCAAGGAAGAAGGGTGAGCAGGTAATGAAAGACTGTGAGACCAGGGCAGTAAGAGAACTGTGTATGAATGAGCCAAGACCTAGATCCATCGTGGGATATTTGCCCTTTTACCAGTGCATATTACAGAAGAAATCCCCCCTCACAATATGTTGCTGTGATTGCTGATTTACTGGAAAGAGACATTTAAACAATTTTAGAATGATTCCTGTCTTCTGGTTTTAGACTAATCCTCCTGGGAAACTTGAAACTAAAACAGTTTGTTTCCTCTTGGCAATTTAGTATTGTCCTTCCTCTAGAGAGAGTCTAGTTTGTAATCCTTGAGATCTGTTGTGTACACTCAGCTATGGGGAAGTAGCTCACAATGACACATGCAGTCTTGATTTTAAAGGGTCTCTTTTGGAGTGTTGGCTTACATGCATCATCATATCCTTGTCTGGGACTATTTTTGTGTAGGCTGCACTGAAAGCTAGATTATGTGCACTGAAGTACTGGTCCTTTAAGAATCAGACAGGTGTTGCAGCTAAGTAGGAGGTTAGTTTAAATATTGATGGAGATGGTCTTATTTAGAGTCTGATGGGAAGGAATCTGAATGGGAAAAGCTAGGTGGAAAATTCCTAAATTCACTTGAGGTTTTGTAGCATCAGTGTTGACTCCTTAAAAATCAGTACAGCATCTGATAAATCTAGAGAGAAATACCTATCAATACTTATTTCAAGACTATGTTAGACAGATGTCAGAAAATGGACAAGCCAAATACTTAAGTATGTCCCTGCTGATGGTGAAGTTGGCAAATTGATTCAGAAGAGCATTTAAAGAAAGCAAAAAACAATGCGTGAATTTTCTCATATCAGGCACCAATGAAATAATGCTGCAGACCCTATAAAGTTTATGTACACGTTCATGAAGACCACTGGTTACATTTCATTTGGGTGACATAAATTTGAAAGGATTTATGCCTCTAGATATAACAGTAGAAAAATCATTCAGTAGTGTCTGGAACCTGGTGATTACATTTTTAAAGGAACATTAAGTTTGGAGCTGACATTCAGATGAGAGAAGTAGAGACGGGGTGGAAAACAAACGTTCTCACACAGCAGAACAGGAGCAGTGATGTTTCATAAATTTATTTTTTGTCATACATTTCAATGATAGCAGTTTTCTGTGTGTGCTTTAAATGTTCCTCCTGCAGTGCAGGAATTCCCACCCTAACAGTGGAGATCTAGAAAGGGAAACTGTCCAGGAACACACACCGACAAGTCTGCTTTCATTTTCACATGGATTATGGAACAAGTAAGATAATGACAGCAAAGTGGATGGCATTTTTATGTTTTATTCTTGCTTTATGACTCAAGTAGTTAAAAAAGGCCAAACAAATTATTTTCCTTAAGATGTGGTCCAAATTGTCGGCTTGTGTAAATTTGTGACACTGGCTGAGAAACTGGCCCTTCATTTGAACAGAAAGCATGCTTGGCTGCTGTGCAGCTTTGATTATGCCATCCAGTTGCATAATTTTGATTTTCTTCAGAAGGGCTACCCATCACTCACCCTTTAAATGTTGCTTTAAGCATATGTTTCCAGGAACTTTTTGGCTGGGCTTTTCAAGGCCTTGTGCAGCTGAATACCTAATCCCTTTAAGCAGAAGAGGATGCCAGGTGGTTGATATATAATATTTAGAAAATATGACGTCAGCATTGCTGAGGATGGTTGTGAATGACACTGAGAAACAATACACCCTCTGACCCCCACCAAAGGTGTCCTTTAAAGACCTGTAGTGTACTACCTGCTGTCTTCTCCAAACTGCACTGGATTTCCTGTGCTAACAAAATTCTTTCTCAGCAGTGGAAGTAGTAACATAGAGGTGACAAGTCTTACTTTACATCTTCCTTTTTGCATTATTTAAGGACTGTTCAAATTAAGCCAAACAGTGACTTGTAGAATTATAGGACTCAAAAGAGTCACTCCCAGGCCATGCCCTTGGTGAGATCTGGCCATGTGGTCTCTTCTCCAGGGCTTTGTTTTCCTGCTTTTAGGCACCAGGCAGCTGGGCTCCCTTTGTGCCACCATTTAACTCCTAGATGTGCCTGTGTGGTAGGGCAAGCCAAAATTTGTATTGCATGACCAAGGCATGACACGATGTGTTGTGTTATACTGCAGGAATCCTACAAGCACTTGGGGTGCAGGTTGGGTTTTTTTATCTGTGAATTACATGGAATGATCCTATCAAAACAGCACTGTGTGCAGCTGTGTGGCTTTGGAGCCAGGATGCAGCTGATTGTTTGCTTGTTCTCAGGTTCTTCTCTTGGTTGTGAAGCAGATCTTTCCAGATTTTGAGTTCATGTGGCTGGTGGAAGAAGCTAAGAAGAATCTGCCCTTGGAGCTGGATTTCCTCAATGAAGGCAGAAATGCTGAGAGGGTTGCTCATATGCTCAAGAACTTTGACTTCCTGAAGGTGAGGAACACATTTCTGTGTATGTATGTTCATTAATAGTCTCACTTTATGCATCTTGTGCACCTTATTCACCACCTGGAGGAACCATACAGAGGAATAATGGAGTTCAGTCCCTTTGTGTTGTTTATCCTAGACGGCTATGCCAGTGCGGACCAGAAATTGCTCTGAGACATGGTTCCTCCTTGTCGGTTTCCTACTGTAGGCACCATATATTGGATGAGCAGTGGCTTGGGGCCAGCAGTCTCTGGAGCCTGCTACTTATTTTCCCATGCACTGTTTCAGAACTTGACCAAGAGACCTGTGAATTTGCCATTCTTTGCTGAGCCATCAGATGGTACCCTTTCCTGGGCATGATCTCCACTGAGGGCAAGCAATGGACATAAACCAGAAAAGCTAGACTGAAGCTGATGATGTCAAGTAGTGTTGAGGACACTGTATCTCAGGAGGAAATATGTTCACATGAATCCTTCCTCCTACAAAAAAGCACGTTCTCTGGAACTGAGCATACATCCTTCATACACATCCACAGCTAATGCATTCATGTTACCTTCATACAAACTCAACAGCACCCATACTGGGCTCTTCCCCACTGACACTCTTACCTACCTCCCCTCCTATGCATTGACTAAAGTTACCAACAAATGTTTCGGGTACAACCAGACATGTACACATCTCATTCTTGGAAAGACATAAGCTCACATCTTCAAACTTGAACGTGCACAAATCTTTTGCTGACATAGAAGTGGTACAAGCCTCCACTGTGTGCATTCTGGAAATACACCGGTATGGTCAAGCACATGTAGTGCTGTGGGCACAGTCACTGATGTAACTGCATTTGCACGTACACAGAGGCAGCAAAAAATGCACCCTCCTTTGGACCTTCCTGCATATGCACATCAAAATGAGGCTTTCATCTCCTGTTTATGCAGAAGTCCCAAGGTGGAAGTGACAGATGTCTGAAATTAAGTGAGTTTTTGTTAGACTTTACAGGCCGATGCAGCCATTTTTAACTTGCTTCCTTCATGCAAGGGCTATAATTCCTTGTCACCTGACTCCAGGTTTGAGGCTGTTCTTTTGGAGCCCAGTGGCAGCAGTGGCCTTCCCATAGACAGAGACAGCTAAAAGCCACCAGGGCTACAGAAGGCCAAAGGCCAATGATTTTGCTGAGTGGGCGCTTATCAGAAGTGATGCACCTTGGAGAGCTGTATCCGTTGCAGCTGTAACTAGGATACTGTGAAGTAAATCCCCATGGAGACAACCAATCACCTCCTTGCTGGGTTAAGGAGCTATCATGATATCAATATGTGTAGCAATAACAAATAGCTTGAGATGGCTAAATAATGGATCCTCCTGTCTGACCTGCCAATTCAGAGACGTGTTCATCACCCAAAGGCAACAGAAGAATTGGGCTCCTGTATCATTAATTTTCCTAAACATGCTGGAAAGCTCAGAAGTAGGTTTTGTGCTGTGAACCTGTTTGAGCTTTTAAAGCCAGAGATAAATTGTTTCTGTGCACTAGCATTACAGCCAAACATCTGTGAGTAATTAAAAAAATCACTGAAGAATTTGACTATGAGTGAGCGAGGCATCTCTGAGAGCATGGATAGTGCTTTACAAGCCCACTGACTTGCTCCTCTAAATCTTGAGACAAGAATGAGTGTCATCTGAAATGATCTAAGGCATCAGGGATCAGTGAGCTAGATAGGCTGGGAAACTGTTAGTTTCAGAATTGGTTTACTTCCTCACCAATCTAACTGCAATGAATGGACATCCAGATAAGCTGGGAAGGCTGCAAGTGGATTCCCTTGGCCTAATGGATCTTTGACATCAAAGTCTACACAAGGTTAACATGCAAAGTGTGCCAGGAGGGTTGAATGGTGGGTCTGAGGGACACTGGAATTGCTCAGCAAAGGAGTCTTTGATCTAAAGTGGCACACATATGGTAAGGTAGAAGTGAGTGACACTGGGGAAAAGGTCTCTCTAGGACAGGAACAGTGGGGGAGGCATATAGTTTGTAAGAGACTGAAACATTGTCAGTAGTTACAAGCAGAGCATTAAAAAAATGCTGCTTGTTCAGGAGTTAGGTGAGCTACAGTGGCCTGGCTGGTTCCCCTGCCTTTGGTCACCCTAGATGGATGACACCTCTTCCTGTGGTCCTGCTGGATGCTTGCAGTGTGTGAGTCCCGAGTCCATGGCTGAATCAGGTGGGTGAGGGGAGGGGGCTGCACAGCTGTCTCTCTCTTTACAGGATCCACAATGTGTATCTCTGTATTGGGGCACAGTAATGGGAAGGGGTGGAGATGCCTTATATCTTCGGTAAAATATACCTATGTGGTTTCATCCATGTGCAAAAGCAAATCTGGACAGTTTGGGAGATTGGTCAGGACAGTGATGTGAGGAATATCCAAAGAGAGCTTCAGCAAAAGGACTCCTAACAGTAGGGACTTCAGCATGGAAAGAATTTTGCTGGAGAGGCTGGAAAAGGGGAGCCAGCCTGAGTGATGCCTGCGTCACTGCCTCCCTGGGTGACACCGGGCCTCTTACTGGTACCTCAGCTTGATTTACTGCAGATTGAATGAAAAGTGCTTTGACATTTTACACTTGTTACTGTGTCACTTTGGCAACAAGATAGTTAAGGGTCTCCCAGGGTTTCTGTGACAAGCCCCTTATTTGTGACACTTGATTTTTCTCCCAGTTCAATTGCAGATGGCCTAAGTATGCAGGGTTTGTCAGCTCAAAGGCATTTGTGTTCCAAGGGGCACTGCAGAGATACAATTTATGACGATGGCTTATCATTTTTAGAGCTGCATAAGTGGGCCCTGTGTGTAGCAAACGAGATGCAGTTCCTGTCTAAAGGAGCTGAGTGGATGATTCAGAAACTTGCAATATGTACTAGTTAAACAGCCCAGCTAGAGAAGCTGCAGAGCAGATAAGAAAGCTCTCGGACATCAGTGGGAGTGGGAGGTGGTCAAAATCTTGTCGAGTGTGGCTAGAAATGTCTCACAAGGGCAGATCCTGCTGCCATTGAATTAGTGTGCTGTCCTTGCCCACATTGCTGCTGTTCTGGGGAGGAGGTGAGTAGATGGGTTTACCTCCCTTGTGCTCAGGAAAAAAAACAAGTCCTGATTTTAGTCTCTTCCATTTTTACTGATTTTCTGGGTTGCATGTGATGCTTTCTCCTTACTTGCCCAGCCTGTTGTTTGACCTAACTCATCTGTTCCTGTTTCAGGTCCCCAGGATCTACTGGGAGCTCTCAACAAGGCGCGTCCTTCTCATGGAGTTTATGGAAGGGGGGCAGGTGAACGACAGGGCCTACATGGAGAGGAATGGCATCAATGTCAATGAGGTAGTTTCTCAGCCATCTCTGAATCGGGTGTGGTGAGCAAAGCAAAACTGCTGACATCAACTGATGTTGATGCAAAATGAAGGCTGACAGGACAGGAGGGGACAGAAAAGGGAGTCCATACAGATGTGAACAGAGCAATCAGTCTGAGAGATCTCAGTTCTTGTGCTTCTGGAAAAAGCGCATTACCTCTTTTGGGGAACACTTGCCTGTAGGCTGCACAGCTAGAGAGATCTTCAAGAAGAAGATAGTGAAAGATGACCGTGATCTTGTATTATGTACACTCATGGTTTGTTCCTGTTATCTTAAAGTAACGACTTAAACTGCTGATTCTTTTTGTCTCTCTTCTTTCCCTCTCTTTCTTCTGCATTATTTTTCTCCTGGACAAATGTACAGGATGTAGCTTTTATATCCCAGCAGCTATCCCCTTGTGCAGAAGATATAAATCATAGGTCTTAGATGATCGCAGTTACTAGAGTGCTGGAGCCTCAGCCATGGTGCTTTGCATAATATTCTGACATTGGTTGTTTTCTTGTGCTTTCCAAAATCTCCCTCTTTCTTCTGGATGCAGTGGTTTTCTTCTTTGCTTCCTGGTCCTACATTAATGTGTAGTTTTGCAGTCCTTTATTAAACAGCTGCCAGATTTCATCCCTACAGAGAGGCTACATTTCCCCAATGAGTGAAGTAGTTTGTGTGTGTGTGTGTGGCATGAAGTTGGGAGAGCACTTTGGACTCTCTGTGGCTGACACATTCTTGAGGAAAAGGAGGTATTACTTCTCAGAGGGGCTGAGAAGATGCTGGGGAAAAGGGTTTTGAGCCATTGGACAGTGTGTCAAGCCACCCCTGCCAGTCAGTGAGTGGTGATTAAGGCACTACTGCTTGCCTTTCCCCTTGTGCCCTATTGATGAGCCTCAAAGCTGCACTTGGTTGACTGGCTATCAAAGAGCTATGGCATAAAATCAATTGTGCTTAATCTGTCCATGCACTTACCTCCGAAATCTGAATGCTTCCCCTCTCTCTGCTCTTCCTCCTCTCCCCTCCCTTTTCTATCCATGACAAAGTTCACGTGGCATCAGTTAGAGACATGCGAATAACCTCTCATGGGAGGGGAAATGTGAGTTTGGTGTGCCCCACAAGGAGAGAATGTTAACTATCTTCTCAGCTGCCTCCCTAAGTCAGCATGCAGCTTTTTCTTTGCCTGAAGAGCTTAACGAAATTACAGGAGGTTGACTGAGTAACCTGCTTGTTTCTCTTTGCCTCTTCCTCTGCTCTTGCACCTCACAGAAGTCAATGAGATATTTTCTAGTAACCTCTGCAGACAGAAAGACAGGCACCTTTTCATGTGTTTCTCCACTGAAATATAGGAAGGTCTAAGGTTAAAGTAGATTTTGAAACTATCTTTCCATTTTAACTGTGACAAACAAGCCAAGGACAATGAGTAATAACGAATGATGCTTTCTTCCCTACAAGATGTCTGGTCCATTTTCACTCGAGAGACTTCTTAAAGGAATATAACCTCACCTATAGATAGTGCAGTCTCTCCTTTCACATCTTCATCAGGAAGAATTTGGAGTATTTGATTCACTGTTTTTTCTCCTCCCTCTTATCAGGGCATCACATTGTCAGCTGATCAGAGATAGACATAATTCCTTCTCTTTGTCTCTTTTGTGCCAATGATCTTTCTTTGTATTTACCAAGGTAGGTGCCTTAGTGATATATCTGGTCTGCAGGGAGCACCATAGTGTGACTCTTGAGAACATGGACTCAATGGACTTCACTATCAAGAGAGATTTTTAAAAACCTTGTTCATGGCAGAACATGCAGACAGCTTCATTCCTGGACTAGTCAACTGGTCAAAAGTGAGAGTTCTTTGAATGAGTTTATCCTGTACTTCTGCTATAAAGGCAGAGGTCAAATGTAGCCCCCAGCGCTCAATACAGCAGTGACTATTCCTCAAGTCTTGAAATAGTCAGAAAGGCTTGTTTTGATGTATTGGCAGGAGAACTCTTGAGCAGTATGTACATTCAGATTTTGAGCTGGGCTTTCTCACTGTTCTTGGACAGTAGATGCATTCTGAGACTGAGGTAGCTAGCATGGTGTAGCTCCCTGGGACTTGGGTTGCTTCTTTGAATTTTCTCAAACTGCTGGAGATAGCAAAGTTGTCTGGAGAAGCCCAGGAAAAAACATTCTTTGCAATCTTCCATAGCTTTCTCCATCAAGTCAGAGTAGAAAATTCAGTGACTTCAGCCTTTCAGTGGGATGTTTTGCTGCCAGTATGTGCCAAAGTAGAGAAGCAGCTAATTTCAGTTTTTCTAACTTGCAGAGGCTTTTGCTTGTGATAGGAGAGATTTAGGGTGAGAATTCAGCTCACTTTTTTGTTTGTCTGTGCCTTTGGGAAGGTTGTTTTCTGATGTCCTGGCACAATAGGTTCTGTGCAGCAATGAAACCACATCTTGCTGATTCTGAACTGGTCTGTAAATGATAGCTAAGATGTAATTTAAAAAAAATTGTCAACAGACTTCCAATATTGCAAAGTATAAGCCTCAGAAGTTTCTGGCAATCTGTCAGGTATAGGATGTTGCTCAGCTCAGTGGTAGGACTGAGTTTCGGCAAACTAAGTGCCTGTGATGAGCTGTTCGTTCTTCTTTTTCTCTCTCCACACCCTGAAATTAATGATTAACTGATTGCCAATAAAAAAAGAGTAGAAAGGAGGGAATACCAAGCCTATCAGAATCATGTGATGGGGAACAAGGTCTGTTGTTATGGCCACAGTAAGATGAGGCACACCCCAGACTTCTCCTCTGGCAAGGTGCAGCAAATGGGGACAGATAGGACCAAGGTCTATTATCAGCTGCTGCTGTTGATGCCCTGGGTAAAGAATTGCATGGCATGGTGGTGAAGTGAGCAAAAGACAGCAGACACTGAAAGGACCATGAGGAGGGGTGGCAAACCAGGTTTCAAAACTATGACATGGCTTATAATATACAGCAGTTCTGGCTTTTGAGAGATGTATTAGCTCCCTATAAATCACCTCAATCTATTTATCTATCAACCCCTCTATTATCTTACTCTCTTTGTTTTATTGGGCAGAGGAAGAGCAGTCTTCACTAAGCAGGATTTCTCTCATGTGACAATGCAGCCTTGAAAAGCAAGCTGAGCCTCTCTCCTCCTAAATGGAAAGGATCCCTGAGGTGAAAGCTCCCTTCAAACCAGGTTACTGACATTTACTTAATACCGTCTGTAGCAGGATTATCATTAAAGCTGCCCAAAAGCACATTAATCTCTCTGGATCCGTGCAAGCGCTGGATTGTAATGGCATTTAATCAGAGAAGGCTTTGATTTCTAAAGACAAGTGCAAACACTGAAATATCTGCCTGTGGAAGAGTTACTTATTCATGTGCAAGTGTAGCTGAGGGTGAGCATTTAGCTAGGATATTGACAGTGGGAGGGAAGTCTGAAGAGGGGAGTTACCAAGAAATGAGCTGGCATAAATTTTTGAGGAATGACCAGGCTGTGGCAGGGTTAAGAAGGAGGTCACTTGGAAACGGGGTTGTTCCTGTTTCAAGACAAAAGAGCATTTACAGTCTTGGTTGAGAAGATATGTTTTGAAGGGTGGATAGAGCAGCTGTCAGGACCTTTGTAGCATACTGTATGCAGGAGGGAAGGAAGGATAGCAAGGCTACTTAAAGCATGGACTTTCAAAGAAGATCCTAAATGGCACAAATGCTCCTTTTGCACCCATTCTGATTTTACCTGATTCATTTAGAGAGACCTTTTCTGTATACAAATCTTAACATTATCTGTGGTCCTGCTGCATGGGTCCTCCCTGTCCCTCCTTGTGGATGCTTTGCCTGTCTCTGCAGAGGCTGCTGATCAGCAGGCTGTGGAGTTTAGAGATGCACTCGTGACATGTGCTGTATTGTCTCCAACTAACCAGCCAGCTCAGGTAGCCAAGTGGAGACTCTTCTGTGGTCACCCTGGCTTGGACTTGAGTCAGGGAAGGAAAATGATGCCATGTACTTCAGCTCACTAAGAGCCTGGTCATGAGCTGTGGATGATTCAGAAGTCAGGGAAGTGTTTTGTCCAGCTGAGCAGTGAAAGCGAACAGCTAACGTACTTAAGATGAGCTGTTGTGCACAATTATTGCTATCTGTCACCTCATCCTACTGTGGCTTTTTTCTTCCTTCTGTTACCATTCCAGTCCAGAACCCATTGAGTATCTCTTAGCTCGGTAAAGAGCACAGCTACCTTCTCATGGTTGACAGCTTTGCAACTCAAAATATCCTTTCAATGTGGGATTTACCCTTCCACCAAGAGTCAGGAGCTGCTGCCTTGTAGCTGCTAAAATTTATGTGGGATTTCCCAGGGTGGGATCCCTTTGTCAGTGCAAGTGTGGAAACCTCTCATGTCTCAAGTATTTGTGCTTATAACACTCAAGTGTTAGATGAAATGGAGCATGGAGAAGAACACTGTTTCTGGGAAAGATGGCTATTCTTGCTCTTTGCACCTGCTGATTTAGTCTGTGGAGAGGTGTTCTTGCAGGTTCTCCTACATTTCCTCTTCTGTGGAGCTTAATGAAAGTTCACAAGGTACTAGTAAGCAAGGATAGTGACCTCCAGCATTTTCAGCTTCTGAACTGTGCAAAGACACCAGGTAAAAGAGTTAAATTACACACAAACCCGTTTCTTACTGAATGTCAGTCTGAAGCATCAGCGTCAATCGCTTAAATCTCAGCAAGGTGCTTTACATTAAATCCAGGGGAACATGGCTACATTTAAAGCCAAGGGAAAATGATCTCCATGGCCATTTTGGGTCTGACAAAGATGCAAGAAACAATTAAACAAGCAACGACTGATCTTCTCTACCTATGTCCTTTTGATAATCTGTAGAAATTTACCAAATTATTCCCTTGCTTCCCTGGGTGGATGAGTCAGAATATTTCTCCCCGCTTAAATGCTGTGGAAGATGGGGCATTGAGCAGGAAAATTATTTCCTCAGTCCCAACAGAGAGTATGGGTCATGCTAGGAGTACACCCCAGGAGTCCTGAAAACTATTCCTGTATCTTAGTGACATCGTGTGTCCAGATATCACCTTTCTGTGATGCTAGATCAGTGCATAGTGATAGTACTGCATTACAGAGCACTGTGTTTTTGATCCTCACAACTGGATCACAGAGAGCAGAGTGTGAAATTGTATCTCTTGTGTATGACCGTCCTAATTTGCTATGGACAAGAGCCATTTCAGAGCAGAGACACAGAGCAGGCTCCAAATTGTGGCTGTTCTCCATCCGCACCCTTTGCTAATTTGACACCAGTTTAATTGGGTAGGATTACCCTAGCAAGATTAAGCAAACCCTTAGATGATGGCTGTAATAACAGCAAAAGAAAGCAAAAACCCAATACGCTCTTCAATCCAATTAACCTTCGATTAAGGTTCCAAAATCAATGCTATTATTTTGGCCTGAGGAGGTAATATTGAGCCCTGAGAAATGAGCTGCACAACGACCTTTACTTTTAATGAGATCAATAGAAGTTAGTGTCGCTATCTCTTAAAATAATTGGCAAATATTACAGCCAAATTAAGGCTAGAGACTAGTATCTGCTTCTGATCTAAAGAGACAGTCACAGATGGAGGTGGGACAGGAAGGGATGATGCCCGATCAGGCAGTTTCATCTGGGACTTATCAGGGGCAGACAGTGAGATCAGCTCTACAGGACCATGTCACAGGATTTTTTTCTTTGCCTTTCTTCATGTCAGTTGGAGGCATTGAGCCAGCACCACTCCAGCTTCTTCACAAGGCCAGGAAAGTATCAGTGACTTTCCTTCAGTAACCCAGGCTGGCTTGTTACGTTGCAGCTACCCATGAACATGATGTGTGCCATATTTTTACTGTAGGATTAGTCATAGCCACAAATCTGCATGCATTTTTTCCTGAGAGGTGTCTTGTTAACTGTTGGGTATTGTTTTTTATAGAGATACTAATTTGTGTTGGATTTTCCAGTGTTTTGTTATTCTCAGGTTGCTCTATCAGCTGGGTGTGCCTATTTGTTGAGAGTTGCATACAGGGGCTGGTGTGTGCCCAGGAGTTTGCTGCTGTGGGTCTGTATGTGAGGGAATATAATGTGGGTTAATCAAAAGTAGCTCCTAGTGAATCATGCGAAGGTAACACACTTTAAAAACTGATGGCATCAACAGTTTGCAGCTGTGTATGTATAGAAGAAAAAAAATATCACTGCTGCTGTGTATGCTACAGCTTGTGAGACTCTGGATTAGAAGACAGAAATACAGTAGGTGTACTTGGTAAAATATGTGGTACACTGGATATGAATTGGTTAACTAGAAGAGGTGGGGATTAGTAGGGAAATTGCTAACTAGGTAAGAAACTGGTAGAGTCAATGGCAGAGAGTAATTACTGCAGCGGAGTTTTGTGGAGTTTGCTCTTCCAACTGATCTTGCTTAATAAATTCAGAGATGACCTTGACACAGACAGAACAGTGTGAAGGAGGTTGTTGAGGACACCAAGTTGGGAGGTTGTGTCATTGTAGAGGACAGCCACAGTAGCACTTGGTGGCCTTGAGGACTGAAGTGATAGAAAAAGATAAAAATGAGAAATACCAAGTGAAAAGCAATGCTCTTAAAAGCTAATAAGAAATGTTTGTTAGATATGCTGGGGGTTTATCAGAAGGAAGTAAAATATTAGAATTAACTTTGGGGTATTAGTCAGTAGCAGGGTAGGTGTGTGTTTCCAGTGCAGTGTGACTGTGTAAAAGGCAGGATGACTCCTAGGACACATCAGATAAGGGAGCATCCTGCAGAAATGGGGTAATAGTTATGCTGTATTTATGTTGATAATTATCTTACTGATGAACACACTGGAGTAGTAAACACTGAAGAGGGAAGGAACTAGTGAAACTCTAGGGTTACATTAGCTAAGGAAATTATTTAAACTAGACATCACTAAAATTAGGCTGGGATTTGGGAGAAAGATTCTGACCATCTAGAGAAAACTGTTGGAACAGCCTCTGAAGTCATGCTTTCTGTCTAACTTATTTCCACTGAGCTTGACAAATTTATAGAGAGACAATGTGATACTGTATAATAACAATCCTTAATGTCTGCACTGCATTCTTGCTTTCTTCTGTGTTGGCTTGTAATTCATGTAGAATAGTTTGTGACATCTAGCGTCTTTGCCACATTGAGTACATAAAATGAACTCTACGTGCTTGGTGTGGTGAAAAGTAACTCCAAGTCTAGCTGTTGTACGTATATCTGTCACACCATGAGGGCTGCTATAGGGGAAAACCAATTCTGGCTCAGCCCGACCCGGTAGAACTGGTTTTGCTCAGGTGGCTGACTCTCCGTTCGTCGTCTTCAATCTGCTTATTCATCAGCTACTGAAAAAATTGGGCTGAAAATGTGTGCTTTTCCTGACACAGTGTCATGGTCATGTCACGTACTGCAGCAATGGCAGGTTGCTATTTGACTGGTGAGGCCACAGGCTTACTTGGTGACTCTAGTCATCATGTTCTTCTGCAGCATAGACAGACAAATTGAACTTCTTTTAGGCAATAACACACCTCTGGCAATAGGCAATGACATGCCTCTGGCCAGAGCTAGAGTCTGGTGTCATCCTGACATATCAAACTCATCTCTGCTGACTAGCATAGTTTTTTTTTCTTAGGTGGTGTGCCTAAATTATGTCATTCTTGATTACACCCTTGCTACAAGTGCTTCTGCTACCTTGCTAGTCAAACCTTCTAACATCAGTAGACTGCCCCTCCTCTGCCATTCCTTAGCCAGCTTCAGAATCTTTTAATCTTTTCTCAGGTAAATTCCTCCTGTGTCTGGCTCGTTTATTTGCTTTCTCTGAACTCACTCTGTGTAGTATGCATCTCTGTTAATGAGGTGTCTGGAAGTGAATGCAGGATTCCAAGGGTGATTAATACTTTTTTATGATGTGCAGCAAAACAATACTGGGGGGCCCTGGTAATGATAAGGACCTCATTGTGTTGGATAATAAACAGGGAAGATAATGACGACCTCTCTGTGTCATAACAAAATGCCTGTGTGCTTTCTTTGGTCTTTGCTTCTGTAAATCACTGCAACCTTTTGTCTAATTTGTGATGCACCTTCACCCCAAGGTCTTAAACAGCCTGAATGCATGCTGAATTCCTCTCCTGAGTAGAGGTTTTCATACGTTTGTTTTCTCATTTCACCTAACTGCGTTCTTCCAAAGTGAATTCTGTACATGTTATTTATCCAGTGGCCTTCTCAATAAGGGTGGAATAAAGGCCCATGGTGATGGGGGCACAGTACTGGAGAATTAATGTATATAAAGGTTTCATGTTTTTTTTCCTAAACTTTTTCTCTAGAAACATGAACTTCCTTTGTCTGAACTACAATTATAGGTTGCTATTCACGTATTACACTCTAAGCCCTAGAAGTATACTCTTCCTTTTTGGTTTAGAATTTGATGGGATTGATGCTTTCTATCTTAATTTACTTTTTATCCTATTTTAGAGGTATGTCAACAGGCAAAAATATGCAAAAATACTTTAGTGTGCAGCACAGCTCCATCTCTTACACTGGGTAGTTGATTTTTTCAAAAGTAAAGACTGTTTATATGCTTATATCATAAATCCCTGTAACACATCTGTATGCTAACTAAATTATACAGAATGCATTCCTCTTTCTTCAAGAAGCCTAAAAGTGTAGTTTCATTTAATTAACTACTGCAGATACCCAAGCTTGCATGCTGGTGAAGAGGTAAATATAAGTACAGAAGGGAAAAGACAGAGGATGGGGATCTTGCAGTGAAGATTGTCTTGTACCCATGACCCAGCCTGTGGGTCTGAACAGGGCTGTGACCCTTCTGTTTTCATGGTGACATGAGAAGATGAATCCTGAGCTTTTTTTGTGTTGCATCATGAAGTGCAAAAGGCTATGACCACAGATCTGTTTAGCAACCTGTCTGCTGACGGTGGCTCAAGAGGGGAGACCTGGAGCCTATAGCCATACCATAAGATGCTGTTATGAGGGTGGCATAGGTAACTTGATGAGACATGTTTTTATAGGATCCTAAGGATATGAGATTGGAAGGGACCTCAGGAGGTCTCCTATCAAACCTCTTACTAAGGCAGGGTCAACTATGAGGTCAGACCAGCTTACTCAGGGTGTTATCCAGTGAAGTCTTTAAAACCTCCAAGGATGGAGGTTGCACAACCTTTCTGGGCAACTTGTTCCACTGCTTCATTTTTCCCAATCTATGCCATTACTGCAGCACAGAAGGAGAATATGCTGTTTTTGAAGCGGCCTTTACTCCAGTGCCCCAAATTAATAGCTTTCCAGGCTTTAGCCATGACCAGCCAACAGGTTTACAGAACTACCAGCCCCTGTCTGGACTTGTGTTTAATGGGTGTGAGACATCATGCTATGCCTCATATTGTCTCCAAGTCCTCATCCTCATCAATATTGTCCTCATCAATAATTCTGTGCTCTCTATGTTCCTGGAGGGCAAACAGCTGAGGCAGAAAGGGCAAAATGTGGTTCACTCAGTGTGTGCACAGGTGTCGTCGTTGATACTATGATCAGTCATGATGTCCAAGTCCATTCCTGGTGGTGTGCAGGTCTCTGGGAGGCTGGGGGAGTGAGTGCCTCACTTAAACTATCTGGCATATTCTTGGACTGTCAGCAAATGCTACTCAGCTCCTATAGATCACAGCACCTGGTACTTTGGTCCTATCCAGTTTTAGAGTTTGTTGATCTGGTAGACCTATAAGGGTCACTTTATGGTTCCAGTCATCTCTGCTGGTGATTCAGAAGGGAGACACCATTCCCATCAGTACTTATATTAACACCTGTGTGGCATGAGGGGAGCTGCACTACAGGAGACCACAGGGCTGTGCTATGCCACCTGTGTGGGTGACTCAGCATGCAGGCAACATTTCCATGATTCAGCAGTGGCTCCAGGTCCCACTTGGGGGACAGAGAATTGCTCCACCTGGTCCCTGAGCTGTGCCTGTCAGTGAGTTGCCAGAAAGGTTCCTGTTCTTTCTCCTCATTTGTAGTTACTTGGGCACTCAGAAGTGGCCGCATTTCAGAGGTGGGTAAAGCAAGCCCTTCTCTGGCTGTCTGGTTTTCTGCAGGACAAGCTGTTGTTAGTATCCCTGTTACCTCTCCTACCACCTCTGCTTATGGGGACAGCTGCCTGTTTGCTGTTTACACTGTGTGCCTGGTGACATGCTTGGAATAATTTATAATGATTAATTGCTTGCTCAGCACTCTGCTGTGGAGCACCATGATGCTCTCTGATGGCAGGGAGGGCCAGCAGTGGGATGTCAGGGTGAGGCTGCTGTGTTAGTGCATGGTGAGGGACTGATCCCAGGCCCTGTGGATGTTTGCTTGCTCCTAGAAGTTTCTTAACTAATAACATCTCTTGGTGATAAGGATCAGTGGCATGGAGGGACACAACAGTGACAGGATGATTTAAACAGCCTTTCTGTGCTGCTTCACTTTCACAGACATCACAAATTAGATTAGCAGGGGTCTGAGGGAAGGGAAAAGGGGAAGCGGGGAACAGTGTGATGGAGGAAGGGGAAAGGGAACCCATGTTCATTCTGGTCAGCAGATGAACAGTCTGAGTCTCCTCCCACCTGTTCTCCTTTAGGTCCTGCTGCCATCCATGGATGAAAACACCTGAGTCTCCTCCAAAGTCTCTCACCCACCCCAGCAGCTCTTTTCATGCCTTCCCTGTGAATGCCTGTTTGCTCCTATCTGATGTTTCACTTTCTTCCTCATTACCAGAAACCCCATTCTTACCCATAAGTATTATATTCTCTTTTTTTATGCCAGGCAAGTGTTCTTAACCCCTGACCCTGCAAACACCTTCATGGTGCCCCCTGCATGGATCCTTCCATGAATGCCCAGGGTCAGCCTGTGGTGGATGCCAGCAGCTACCCTGCGTGTTTGTCAGCATGGGGACCTGCAAGAGCTCTGCATGGGGACACTGGAAGATACCAGACCCTTGCTTCCCAGTGTTGGCACGTGGGGGCTGCCTCCCCTCCCCAGCAGGCACCCTGCTGTGGATGGCAGTGTGTGTCCATCTCCTGTCTCCTCACAGATCTCTCGAAACCTGGGAAAGCTTTACAGTGAAATGATATTTGTGAATGGATTTGTGCACTGTGACCCACACCCAGGCAATGTGCTAGTGAAGAAATGCCCAGCCTCTGGCAAGGCCCACATCATCCTCCTGGACCATGGGCTCTACCAGGTACGTAGCTATGGGGGGCTTGAAGGGCATTGTGAGGCTGCCTGTGGGCATCAGGCTGAAAGAGCACACCCAGCTGCAACCTTGCCTCCCCAAGACCCTATTTTTCCTATTAGTCCCATAACATTCCAAGGATAGTTCCTGGCTCTGAAATGGGGGATAGGGCACAGCTAGGGGGCACAAGGCTTTTCCCCCACAGTTCCCTGTTCTCCGTGTTCTTCTGGGGGTTGTGTCTCCCTCCCCAGGTGCTGAGCGAGTCATTCCGCATGGACTACTGCCGCCTTTGGCAAGCCCTTATTAAGGCTGATATGAAGCGGGTGCAGAAGTACAGCCGGCGGCTTGGGGCAGGGGATTTGTACCCTCTTTTCGCCTGCATGCTGACTGCCAGATCCTGGGAGTCTGTCAACAGGGGCATTGACCGATCGCCAGTCTCAGCCAGCGAGGTAGGTCTGATGTGCCCTTCCCTATCATGTGCCCTTCCTTCTCCTTGGGTGTCCGTCTTTGTTGTAATCATTTGTACCACTGATACTGCAGTGATGCTGGGCAACCCCTGGCAACTCTGTAGCCAATTCTGCTTTGATGGCTGAGCTAGAAAAAGCCAGGACTCATTCTGCAGTGTGTTTATAGTGGCTGAACTTAATTTCCCATTTTCACTTGTCATGGGCTGCTTAAATTTTGTGTAATATTTTAATGGCTAAGTGTTCACCAGTTCTGGCAGGGGAAACATTTGTGGATCAGCCTTTTCTTAAAAAAGTGTTGAATGCAGCTGTGCAGGGAACCATCAAGGAGGATAGGTTAAGGTAGAGGAGACATAAAGACTTAGTGGGAAGACATGAGAAGGATAATGCATTATTGCTATTCATGTAAATGACTATCAGCACTGATACAAACTCCTAAAAACCCTTGGAAATTACCACCCAATCAGAAACCCTATTAACTTGGAGTCAAGGTTGCTTAACTGCAGATCCTGTCAGTTCAATCACTACAAATCTAGGAAATTGCCACTTATATTCTCCACCCTTTCCTATCCACACATACTAGGGTCCTCCTCACGTCTCCTCGCACTTCTGACACACACACACACCACCTTAAGAATAGTAGCAGCCCCTGCCAATTGTGCTGGTTTTAGGAATGAACATATAATGGTATGACTTCAGCCAATGGACTAGTGTCTGTAGGCAGAAGGATGGTTGTACCTATGGTTTGTTTTTATATGCATGCATTTGTAGTCGAGCGGATGAAATTCATTTAAGTAGTGTTATAGTCCTGTGAAATTATTTTCTGGAAATTCCTTTGGGTTGGCATTTCATTTTGATGGATGTGGCAGAATTTGCTGAACTGGTTTGCCATTATACATAGCAATGAGTAGGTCAGATACCTTGGGTAATGGACCCCCCGACCCAGTAATTTGATTGTTTCCTACCCGAGTTAATTTTCTGCATATCAGAAATAATATAGTGACTGTCTAGCAGATCTGTGCTTGATCTGGCAATTTCTGGAGCTGGTAGCTCCAGAAAAAAATTCAGAGGCACCAAAGTGAATCAGCATGGAGCTGGTTCAGATACTACAAGGCCAGTGTCGAATTTGAGCTAATACACAATGTTTATCCTAAAGTGGCTTGTGAAGGTTATGCCAGAGGTGTAACTGCAGCCTCATGGTGCCTTGTGTGGGCTAGTGAACTTTGCCATTGAGTTGAATTGCATGTATGGAGCCAGCTCTGTTGTCTTTGCCTTCATGACTCAATACTGAAACTGGATAATCTTATAGCAGATAATGGGGAGCTGAGCAGATTTGCTGTGGCATTAGGAAATTAGCTGCTGCTTGCCGTTAGTTTAGAGGTGAATTTGAAGGATTGTATCAGCAGCAAGAGCCAAGCTCTGTGAAGGCAGGTACCATCAGCACAGAGCTCCAGAGACTGTGCTTGAGGATGCATCAACACAAGAGTAGCCTGTGAGACAAGGAAGCATCTCTCCTTAAACAATCTTATCTGTAGTGCTGTGTCCAGTCTGGGACACTGCATCTTGAGAAAGGTTTGATGAAACTGGAGCAAGTCCAGCAGGAAGCTACAAGGATTGGTGGTCAAGCAAATGCAATCCATGAGGTAAGTCTGAGCAAGTTAGGGCAAAAAAAGTCTAGAAGAGTGCAGTTCAAGAAGGGTTGTTACAGTGATTATCAAATCTGTTAAAGACTGCTGCAAACTGGACAAGAAGTAATGGGTTTAAATTCAGCGAAGGAGATTGGGTAATGACAAGGCCAGTGAAACGCTGGTGTGGATGGTCTGGGGAGTCTGAGTCCCATCACTGGAGAATTTTAGGAGCAGGCTAGGCAAATGTGTGAGGATTGCCATCGGTCAGGTTGTTCCTGGCTTCAGCCAACCCCAGGCAGCTGACCGCTCAGGGTGGCTGCTAACCTCATCTCATCTGATTTTATTATAGTGTTTTGCTGCATCCTGCAGCAGCCTCAGCAACTGCAGCCAAGGGGCTTTTCTCAGGTCCTGTGGCATAGCTTATTTTTTCCTCTGTGCATAGGCTTCGCCCTTGACATAAAATGACAGTTCTGATGACAGATCATGTGGTTGTTTTGTGATGTGGACAAGCACTGGAGCTAAAAATAAATAGAAAAGAAATAGAAAACCTATGTGTGGAAAATAAAGTAGTCTCTGCAGTGATGCTGGCTAGGATAAGGGATAAGAGATAATCAGGGAGGAATTTTCTGCCAACAAGTAATGGAACAAAACATTTAACATTTAGGAGAACTAAGTGTCTTGATGATGAAGCTTTGTGTATTTGGTCAGTGGCAGAGGCAGGAGGACACAAAGATATATTTGTAAACAGCAAAGCAACCATGGTGGTGTGAGCTGTATACATCTCTGACCATCACAACCAGCACACTCGATTTGTGCAGGTCTGTTCCTTTATAATAAGTCTGATGTTCACAAAGAGTGAGTGTGAGATCCCATATCGTGAAATATAGGCTGGCCAGCCCTCATTCCAGAGGAGAGAAGGTGTCCTTTCCCTTTCCCACAAAGGAGCCTTCCTCCTATAAGAAGTAATTTACTGCCTCTACATATGTCTGCTGGATTCTGGACATTTCAGATGTTCCAGGAACTTTTATTTGGATTTGCTGATTCATGTCATGGCCTCTGTAGAAAAAGGTAGGGACACAGTATGTGTATGGGATCAGCTCCACACCATGCAGTGCTATATTTACTGTGATGCTGGGGGAACTCTCAGATCTAAAAAGAGACAGAAGAGTGGGGGCTGGCTGTCTTGCATGCTATTGGTGGCTCATGTTTGGAGAGGAGCCCGTCTTCAGTAGCTCAGGCTGTAGTCCATCAGTTATCACTGGGATCTTACTGTGACAGTGTATTTGTTGGAAGCTGGGAAGCCAAGGAACATGAAGGATCACCCTGTGTCTGCCTTGGTCTTACACTCCTTCCTTCCTTAAGCATCTGCTACTGGCTGCTGCTAGACAGGATATGGGGTCTAGATAGACCCTTAATCTGACAGATGACCATTTTTGATCTTTTGGGTTAGCATGACACTTAACTGCATAAACCCTTCTTACCTCTGCTGAGTTGTGTGGAGGACAGAGGATTAAACTAGGCCTTGAAAACAGCTTCATTAGTGTAGCATAAAGCCATCAGTTGCATGGACAGCAAGACAAGGAGCAACCTGGTTGTTCTTGCAGCATGCCTCAACCTTCCTGAGCAGTCCTCTGCTACCTGCAGCTTTCCCAGATTTGGGGCTGGTGAGGTGAGACTCAGTCAGAAGGCTGCAAGGGTAGTGAGACACGGTTGCTGCGAGCTGCCTGGGGCCAAGAACTGACATAGTGGTGCATGCCCTGTTCTCTTGAGGGTCTACTAGTCCTGCCAGTGAGGGGACGGGGCTTTATCTCACTGAGGGGCAGGTGGGATATGGCAGGACTGATCTGTGACTGTGCTGTGAGTCCTTGGGACAGCCAGGTGTCTGCAGGAAAGTAGGACAAAGAGTTCTTTATCTTCTGGCCTAGAGTCATGGTGTGGAAAAACACCATCTCCTCCTGCCAAATCTCAGCTGCATCTGGACCTGGGTTTCCCATGTACTCTCAGCTTCTCTTTTCTTTCTCCCTGACATGACCCGGCTGGCCGCAGGATGTGGAGATCCGGTCCAACGCTGCTGCTTACCTACCCCAGATCACCCAGCTTCTCAACAATGTCCCTCGCCAGATGCTGCTGCTTCTGAAGACCAATGACTTGTTAAGGGGGATTGAGTCAGCCCTGCACACACGGGCCAGTGCCAGCTCTTTCCTCAACATGTCTCGCTGCTGCATCAGAGCCGTTTCCATGTGAGACTCTTCTCCAGACACCAGGGGCCAGACATGAAGCATCAGGGCCTATCTATCTGTCCCCGGGGGCCAGGATTTGGGGGGATCCCAGAACCAGCAAGCCAGCCAGGTCCAGTCACACAGTAGCTGAGTAAGGCAAGCAGGACAGACCCTGAGATGGTGGTCAGGTCCCATCAAAAGTCCAGCTCAAAAGTCAGACTAAAAAGTCAATCTGTAGATCAGGTCTGGTGGTTTTCAGGCAGGTCCATGGTGACAAGACAAGGTCCAGGTCAAGGGGCTTCAAGTAGGGCATGAGATGGGGACCATTACTGCTCCAGTGTAGCTCAGGCAGGGACTGGTGGTGCAGGCCTGAGATTAACTGGAGCTTCTGGGCCTCTGAGCAGAGGATTGGGGGAGCTCTCAGGCTAGTCAGGGCTGTTAAGGCTTATTAGAGCCCCCACTCAGGACCCTGACAAGGCCTAACTTGACCTCTTGACCTCTTACTCTTAGCTCTAGACCTCTTCCCCTCACTAGCACATCTGCTGTGGTCCTACCCCTGCTCAGTCACACATCTCAGCCTCTGTGCTGTTCTCACGCCCATCAGTCTCTCCAGAGGACAGGTCTGTCACCCTGGGGCTGGGGACAGGGATGGAGTTGGAAGCCTTAGGGTAAGGGTTTAGGATTTGGTCCCTCCAGATTAGGGGAAGGGGCTTCCTGCCCATTACAGATGTCACCACTGGGAAGTATTTGTGGGTAGAAAAGATCTGCAAGTTCACTGCTGTCAGTTTCTGCAGCCTGATTGAGGGTCCCGGGCTGACTGTGAAGATCAGGCTGATGTTTAAAAGCCAGGAACAGGAGTCATGCAAGTGATTTCCATTTGTGAGTCTTATGAGTCAATGCACTTCTGCCTTCAGTTTCCTCCTCCATGAGAAGAAATAACAGTTATTTCTCTGGCTGATGAGGGACCTGTGAAGCCCAGTTAACCTCTGCCTCTGAAGAAGGGTGGAGAATTACTTTTACTGGAATCAGTGTGTCAGGATTGCTGGACTCTTAGAAGTGTGCTACCAGGAAAGGCTGTAGGAGTGTGGACCTGTCCCTTTTAGCTGATGTGAAGCTGGGCATAGAAGTAGAGGGTGCCATGGCCCGAGGCCACTACATGCAGTGGGGAGAGAACTGGGCTCACAAGGGAGCAGGCTGTGTCTTCTGCCAGTTTTGTGCTAGGAAGGCAGCCCCAGCTCCTCAGGAACATTACTTGGGGAAAATCCCTACTGCCAGGGGTCCCCACTGCTGGTGGTTCTACAGATGTGGGACATTCCCTTCCCCTGGGTGGAGGGTCAGCTGTACCGAAGATATGGGACAGGACTCCTTCCCACCTGTCAGCATCGTGCTGGATCTAATGCAGCTGTTTCTCTCATTCTAGGTACCAGAGGAGCAGGAGCCATTCACTTTATAGAAGAGCCCAGATCTCACTCACAGAAGCCCTGAGCCTGTGGCAGATCAACTTGTATGAACTCTTCCTGTGGCTGAAGGGGTCCCAGCTGGGGAACTGGGTCACTGCTCTCCTGAGCTGGATGCACCATTCCACATACTGACATGAACTGGTGGGAGAGGCCTGACTGCTCCCTCTGTCCCTTCTCTCCACAGCACATTTGCCTTTCTGACTGTTTCTGTCTATTCTGTGGGCTATTCTGGGGTTTTCTTCCAAGTTATATCTGCACTCACTGTCCTTGCTTGTTACAGCATTAGCTTTCTCTGTGGCACTGAGAGCTGGAGTCAGTACCGGAGCTCTGCTGTTTCATGGTATAGGAAAAAGAGGTGCAGGTTTCCATGTGTCTGGAAGGGCAGGGTACTTTTATTCCCCATCTGATCAGGGGACATTCCACTCAGATTCCAGTGGGACTGTGCTGGAAGCAAAAGCCTCTCCTTGGCTCACTCTTAAACAATCTTACAGAATTTAAGAGAATTCCAACTCTGCCTAGAATGCCCCAAAACATTTCTCAGACCCTCAGAGAGAGGTTAGTAAGTCTGTTTAAAATCCAATAGAGTTTATATAAGTTTTTGCAGTCTCCTTAGTCTGATTTCTGTTCAGGTGTGCAGATAGTTTCTCAGAGGAGTTGAGACCTTGTAGAGAGCTGGCAATAAGCTTTCCTCTCCCAGCACCAGGGAAAGGGGACTGTAATGGTGAGAGTGGTGGACTGGGAGTTGGGCTTTTTGAGGTTCACCTCCAGTCCAGTCAGCAAGTGCCTCTGTGTTTTTGGACTTCTTGGCCTGTTTCCTTGCAGGTGAAATGGATGAAGGGGACAGTGGTTCTGCCTCTTTACCAAAATTCAGGCAAGGCAGGGGGAATGACAACTCAGTGCTCTGAAACTGCTGGTAATGTAATGTGTTCTGTACAGTACTGCCACACAGCAAAATAAATGTGTTGTATCGAAGACCTTTGTGGGAGGGATGCTTGCCTGTGCACTCAGGGTGACATTTGGACCTCTAACCTCAGTCCTGTTTCCACTTCTCCACTGAGTGAGTGATGTCAGGCAGTGCTGTTAACTCCTTGCAAGCCAAATGAAACCTCTTCCTAAGAGGTTTGTTCCACATGAGTCCTCTTGTGCTGCATCAGATGTGTGTTGGCATACGATGGAGAAGCAGGTGTCATTCTGCTGGGAAGACACACTACTCTTTGCCACCTGGATCCACGCTGAGCCTGCTTCCTCCTTTCCTGTGGGAGCCTGCTGCAGCGCATGTGTGAGATGTCACCATCCCCGTGCCACTCACTGAACATTTCACCTAATCCCTGCCTGTGATGTTTCACTGCTTCTGCCTCAGGTGAAAACCTTGGTGGTGCAAGTGACAGGTCTGATGGCTCTGACTCTACAGCTCTGTCCACCCAGAGGCCTCCATTATGTGAAACATATTTGGGATCCTGGGAGATATCCTTGCTGCTTGTGAGGATTCCTGTAGCCAGGAAGGGTGGATGGAGGTGACTGCTCATATCGTTTCAGCTTTCTTACAAACTGTCTTGGTGAAAGGGGACACGAAGGACAGGATGGGAATGTCTTTCTACTGCCATCAAGCTTGCTAAGCTGAGGGTCATTACTCAGGCAGCAGGCTGTGCCCAAGAGCAAGCTAGGAGAAGACCATTCACTTCCAGTTTGCATGCGGTTTCCCAGCTTGCATGGGTGTGAGACTCCACCTTTCAGGGAGTCTGTTTGCATGGGAAGGGAAGCAGGGGGCAGAGTGTGAGTGAGTGTCAGTGCCTGAGGGACCAGTTCTCTTGCTGGCTGTGTGGGAGAGGGAAGGGATGTAATCCAGAAAAGGTACCTGACTGCAGGTGTGCTTGGGCGTGATGAGTTAGTGACTGTGGATGTGTGGCTTATAACAGTGACTGTGTACATGTGCAAGAGTGTAGGCACAGCTGCCTGGCTCAGGACTGTACAGAAGTGGTGTATTTATTGTGGTGTATTTTATATATAATTGGCAGAGTTCTGGATGGGGAATTACTGAACCTGGGTTTTTGGTCTCCTGTGCAGTCAATCTCCTGACCCTGGCATTAATTCTCCGAGCCCTTCCTACTATGGGGACAGCAGCATGAGTGGATGCTCTCCCATGTTTGCTAAAAGCAAAAAAAAGAAACCCCGGTAAGACTGATTGTCCTCACAGAGGTTGTCTTCAACCTGTGCAATGACAAGATCAGAGATTCCCCTGACTTCTGGGTTGTGTGATGGTGTCATGGTGGTAACCACGGTGATAAAACTCCTGAGTTGACAAGGAGTCATAGGGGCCCTGGAGTATTGATCCTGCAGCCTGTACATGAGTAGTCTTTGCTCATGTGAGCAGTCTGGATGAATCAGTGCCTTGCTTAGGCAGTTACAGATTGTAGGCTGGCCAGTGTGGGTGGTCCTGTCTTCTCATGAGCAGAGCTCCTTTCATAAAATTGGCCTGGTGCACCCAGTAAAGTCCAGGAGACCCTCTGGCAATGTTCACTGCACATCATTGTCTTGTAGCTGCTCCTGTAAATGACTGCCTATCTATGTCTGAATATACTGACCAGAGCACTGTTTGGGTCTCACTAATATCTGTGTGTGAAAGCTCATCACACAGTGGGATCCTGATTGTATCCCTCGTTTCCAGAGGATCCTGTGTTGTGGAGAGGCTCCCTGCAGCTGGCATTTGCATTGACTGCCAAGCCCCTAGCCCACTCTTGGCCATGCCTGCTCTTTCACCTCTCCAAAATCCCACCATGAGACTGTTAGTCCTCCTGCCTAGGGAAGGTTCTGGCTCTAAAAGTGGTAGGGAACCAGGAGCCCCTCAGACTGTTGGCTTTGGCAGCATGCAGCAGGCAGAGCATGGAGTGTATTTGGAAAAACTTTGTCTATCATCATTAGTCTTTGCCAGGAGGCTGCGTGCTTCAGTGTTAGCAGTGGGACTCCTCCATCAGTTGTGCTCAGCTTTCACCCTTCCCACAGTCAATCAATGAGGTTTTGCCTGAGGAAAGAACAAGCAAACACCTGAAGTCTCACCCTCTAACATTTCTGCCTTGTCTTTTTGCTGAAAGCTCTCAAAGGGTTGAAAGGGTTCTGAAAAGACACTTTCTCATCCCAATTTGTGGTTGTCAAACATGGGTAACCTGGATCAGCTCTGTGCACTTGGCCTCTCCTTCTAACCTGCATTTATTGGTGTTTTCACCACCAGCAAGCACAGCCTCTGCTGCTCCGTTTCCAGGCGGCACATGGGCTGCTGTCTGCCTGGCTTCATCTGTGAGCAAACAGAAGTTTGGTGCAGGCATTAAACATTGGCCCTGCAGCAGACTCATGAGCCCACTGACTCTTTCTTGGGACTGACAAGTGGTGTGTAAAAGCTGGGGTCAGAGGTGCAAAACTGATGGGCAACTTTCAGCTGCTCTAATAAGAAATTCTACATTGTAGTCTCATAGCATCTCCCATCCTAAAGGTTCTCAGTGCTCTCAGAAGTGTTGGGGAGCCAGCAGTCATTTCATCCAGCATTTAAATGTACTGTCATTAGGTTGGCTGGAGGTGGAAAATGGGGCAGTCAGGGTAAACAATGTTGCCAAGCAAAACTGCAAGAATTTAGGGTATGAAGTGGACATGCTTTTTGATATCCAGCTGAAGAAAAATCTAGAGAGCATTAGTCCAGGTTAAACACCAGAGTCTTTACCTAGCACATCCAGTGAACTTTAGTGGTGACAAGTGGGTGGTATATAGATTTGCAGATCAAGGCTGCATGGTGCCCTCTGCCATCTCACAGGGACGTATGACCCTCATGCAGTTGCAGTACAGAAGCTTTCCAGATGAATCACTCCCTGCTTCCCATAGCAAATGAACCGTGACCAGCATGCAGCCTGGCCAGTGCCAAAGTCATTCTCCTCACAAATGACTCCCCTAGGGTCGCCGGGGCTACCTTCCACTGCCTTGCTTGGCAGGGCTCTTCCCCCACCACTGCTGCATATCTCTGTGTCCTCCTGGCACCATTGTCCCCCACCTGTACCTGTACTGAGTCCAAAGAGGTGTGGGCAGGCTGCAGGGTCCTGGAGTGTGCAAGGAGCTGTCACACATGGTGGGTTGTGCCAGGACACTGGGCATTCAGATGGGAGCAGAGAGTCTGGAGGGTGCAGCCCTCGGGGAATCCAGTACCTTCCTCCTTCATCCCCTGACAACTGGATGGGTAGAAAGGGGAGAGGGAGCAGACATTTCTCCTTGGCTCTTCTCTAGTAGTAAGAGGTTTGGGCTGGCTCCTGCTCCTGCAGCCCGAGCTCTGGCCATCCCCATCTCACCCAGGGGATGTGCTTGTCCTGGGTGATGGCGAGAAGTCTGTATTAAGGCTTTCAAATGGCACAGAGCAAACAGTGCTGAGGTAAGGGGAGAGTGCAGGCTGAGGCCATGCTCTGTGCTGAGAGGGAGAGTTTGCTGGTGCTGCTGAGCTGGGAGGTAGGAAGGATACTTCAGAGTCTCTTAGCCCTTGGGGTAAATCCAGGTCTATTTGGGGCTGCTGATCCTCTGACAACTAGAATAGAGGTAACAAGGTGGAGTAGGGAAGGAGCAACTGGAGCCTGTGAGTTTGCTTATCACCTCCCTCTTAATGTCTGCAGCAAAGCGGTGGAAGGGCTGCTCTCTGTTCTGCACCAAAGAGCCATCTCCCACCTGCTACCTGCAGGGTTAGCAGGTCTCGGTTCCTGTAGGAGCAGAGCAGCCCCCCAGGAATCCTGCTGTCCCCCTGCTGCCCCCACTTCGGGCTCCTGGGCCACACACCTCTGCAGCTTTGCACCTTGGATAAGGCTGTAGCAGTGCTAGAGGCCAGGACCTCCAAAGCTCCCCGGGGGGAGTGCCCTGGCTGGGAGGTGTCAGCAGCTGATGTCTCTGGGGGCAGGCTTCTGCCACCACTCCATGATCACTGCCTCATGCTATGCTGTGTAGAATGAGTCTGTAAGGCCCAAAGGCTTTCTGCTCCTTCCCATTGCCAGTCTTCGTGTGTGCTGGCCCTGGGGGGTGGTTGCCATCCTACCCCTGTTGTTTGCTAGAGACTCGGCCTCAGCTGCTTTGCTGCAGTGGGGCGATAGTCGGTGGTTAGCAGAGGCGTTGGTGCACTCGCCAGGCAGCAAACTGCTCTTTGAAGAGCAGCAGAGTATGTGTGTGATTTTGTGTGTTCACAGCAAAAAATTTTTGCTATTGAGGGCTTGAGGTTTGGGGACGGGAGGGGTGGAGGGTTGCAGAAAGGAAAGGGTAAGGATAGGGTGGGGTGTCCCCTACCTTTCAGGAGTAAATACCAAAACTCAGCATGGCTCTAAATGGACTTGTGATCATTAAATGCTTCTAGACTGCACTCTCTGCTTTTTGTTTCAGAGGTTGCCTAGACACTGTGGCAGGTGAGTTGCTGTCTCTGGCATGATGAAGTGCTCCCCATTCCTCCTGCCACCCCATGTACCAGTGCAGTATCTGCTGAGGTGCAGCGGTCTCTGTGAGGCGCTCCAGAGCCTTTTTAGGGCTGTCTCCTGTGACTGTTTTCCCTCCCTCCCCAGGTGGGACTTGTAGGCTTTTCTTAGTTGTTGTTCCAGCTAGTGAGCCAGCAGCTGTCACTCTGCTGAGGATGACAGGGTGGCGGCTGCAAGGCTCCGGTTGGGAGGCAGCCTGAGTCCCCATTCCACCAGGCCACTGAGCTGCCTGCAGGGTGGGGTCATCCTCCTTCCTCCAGCAGTTGCTCAAGTGCTGTGCAGGACTGTAAAAGAGCTGGACAGTGAAAGATTGACATTTGTAATTAATTATCCTTTTGACAAAAAATATCCTGTCCAAGCATCATACAGGTGATAGTGATGTCCCTTAACATCTTACTCCACGAGGTATCACTAGGACCTTTTAGCTGAAAAGACAATCTATTAGTGGAGTACCAATCCTGCTGAAAAGGAGCAGGAAGGGGTTACAGAAGACCCTAAGTAACCATGAGCTTGCAGTGGAAACCATGACCTGGCCTGCATCAGGAGGAATGTGTCTGTACTCCTCTACTTGGTGCTGCTGAGTCCACTCCTGAAACAGTGCCCTCTTTTGGTTTTCTTAGTTGAAGAAGGATGTTGAAAAACTGGATTGGATCTGGTGGAGGGCACATGGCATGGTCAGGACTTACTGCCTATAGCCTTCGAGGGAGATGGGCTTGTTTCCTCTGGCAATGAAGAAACAAAAGGATGAGCTGATAATGGCCGGTGACTCTTTGAAAGGGAGTTAGAGAGGCAAGAGAGCCAAACTCCTTCTGGCAGTGCCAGATGACTTAGCAGGGGCTGGTGGACACAAGTTGCAGCTTGGATAGTTAGACTGGGCACAGGGATGAACTTTTTCATCAGGAGGGTGGTGCAGAGCTGGGACATGTCACCCAGAGAGGGTCTCCATCCCAGGAGCCTTCAAGGACCTGGGCAGCCAAAGCATGGCTCAGCTGGTCTGTTGGTGAGAGTCTCCCTGGGGGCAGGAGGGCAGAGAGGGACAGATGCCCCACAGCCCCTTCCAGGCAGCCTGCCTGTGAAGCCATACAACCATGGCATGGGGTAGGTAGGGGGCTGGCTCACACCCCTGGTGAGTCAGTGCTGTGGGATGAGGTTGGGTTTGGGTTTTACCCTTCCCAGCTCTCCCTCTGTGTCAGTGTCTGTGCTCAGATGAGATAACATCCCTGCCCAGGGCTCATCTTTGCTCTGAAGCCCAGGCCAGAGCTTAGCGGCTGTTTACATTTGGTTCAGTTGCTGATCTGGGGCTGTGAGCCTGCCTGTCCCAGCAAATGCCAGCCTGGGTAACTCCCCTTGCAATTTTAATCAGCCATCTGCCTTTCAGGTCCTTCTTGGACAAAATCTGCATGTCATGGTGCCTTCCTGAGAAGAGGCAGTGTGTGCCTTTCCAGGGTCCTGCTGTGGCTATCACAGGCTTTAAATCAGGAATAAATTTTATTCCGTGTAATGGTAATCAGGCCTCATAGAGACAGTACTGAGCTTTTCCCTGTGTGAGGGCATTCAGCACACAGGGCAGCGGAAGCTACACCCAGCAGAGAGATCTTCTCCATGTCAACTTGGAAAGCTGTGGCAGCTTCTCGGCAGGGTAGTGATCTGTGTCTGTCCCCTGCAGGGATCCCTGCTGTGCGTTCACCCACAGCTGTGCCTGAGGGAGCCCTGGGCAGGAGGTGGCGTGTGCTTACCTGTGTCCCTCATGGTGATCCTGTGCAGCTCCAGGTGATCTTGTCAAAGGGTAATGGCCTTTCTGGGTTGTCTTGTGTGACCCAGAGAGAATCGTTCCATTTGCCACTCCAGATCAGCCACGGTGCCAGGTCACTGGCTGCTCTTTGCACATCGTCCTCCTTGATCTGCTTGCTGTAACCCATGTGATTTCTGGTGGTCTGATAAAAACTGTTCACCCAGACTGCAGGTGCAGCGTGGAGTAGGGAGGAGCTTTGGCATTCTACTATTTTATTTTATTTTACTCTTTCTTAATTTTCATTTGATTCAGATTATTTTTTGCTGAGGATACTTTTCCCTACTCTGATACTCTTCCTGTAACTGGTGCACTGTGAAGAAGGGAACAAGACTTAGGTCTGATCTAGCAGGATGTGTCTGCATGTAAAATGCACATTAGCTGCTCGTGGTTTGCAGGCCTGCAGCTCCGGACTCAGCGTGGATGTAAGTGAGCAGGCAAGGGTCTCTGCAGGGTGGCTGCCCCATCATCCCCTGCTCTCATCTCAGCTCACAGTCTAACAATGCCTCTAACTTTATTGAAGTAAAGACTGAAGAGATTACTAAATGGTAGCTAATAAACACAGCAACATGCATGAAGCCTGGTAATATCATATTGCCCTTAAAGAAAATATGAAAAATAGTAATCATGGCCATTCTTATTACTATCTCGTACTTCACCATGGCTAAACTATCCATCATGCTGATAAGGCTGAAAGGAAAACTTGGCAATATAAGATGCATATATCACAGGGCAGCCAGTCCTGCAGCTGCCTGTCCTGCACCCAGTCTGTGCTGGGACTGCGGTTGCTCCTCTGCAACCATCAGATGGGACCATCAGGTAAGTTGGAGCAGGGTGAGCCCGTTGGTGTAGCTACCGGGAGCAGAAGGTCAGAGTGGAAATAGCTCTTTTGCAACAGCTGGTGTGCACACCTGAACAATGAGGTAATATGGGCTGGGGAATTACTTTGGGATATCAGTGCACCTAAACCACATTTGTGTGAGCTGGATTCAGCCCTGGATGAAGACAGAAGAAAACAGCTTGATGTGGTGTGGGAAATCAGCTAAAAGTGTGTTACCACTTCTAACTTTGCACAGCAGGCTGAACAGTCAGTTTTATAGGAGAAGAGTCTCGCCCTGGGGAAATTATACTTGATTGTTCCAGTTGTGTGCCCAGAGGATGAGTTACTGAAGCCAGGGAACAGGATGGAGACCTGTGCAGGTTGTGCAAGATCACCCTCACAGCCCTTGCTAGCCCTGCAGTTTGCTCTTCAGTTGTTATCCTGCCTGGGTTATGTGGTTTGTGCAACTTTATTTTGGAGACTGCTCCATGGCCTTACTCTTGGGAGCTCCATCCCAGGTCTTCTTCCCATGGTTTCCTTTGGTTGATGCATTTGCACTCTGCCAAGCAGTGGCTGGACAAGAGATGGACCCTGGAGGAACCTCCATGGGAGGGTATGGGGCTGCAAAGCTGCTTGTGTGCTCCTGCACCATGTGCCTTGTCCCTGACAGCACCTGAATTTTGCTAAGGGAGCAGGTGCTCCTGTGGCCCTTCTATTGGAGACTCCTGCCAAGGCTGAGCTGTGGAGTCCCACCCCAGTGACATGGGTGGCTCTGGGTGCACTGTGTAAGCTCTTTCTGCAGCCTGTCTTCTGCTGGGAGTGGGGAAGGATTATTTACTTGCCGTATTGTGCTACAAGGGGAAAAAATCATGACCACCCCATGTAGCAATCAGCTGGCAGAGCACAGCCCTGGTGTTGTTATTGGCAGTTACCACCTTCACATGCTTAGGGACCTGCAGACATCAGAGCATGGCTGCTGAAACATGGCACTGGCAGGCCACAGAGTGCCGCATGAAGAGTGCCCCTGGGGTTTAGCTCAGCCTTGTCATGCTGGCACCATAGCAGGGACGGTCTGCCTGCAGGCCCCTCTGGGCTAGGTCACTCTCTAGGCAGCCCTGTGCAAGCATGTGCTGCAGCAGTGGCAGCTGAGCAGAGCCCACAAAATGACTCTCCACCTCTTTCCCTTTCCTGTCTCTCTCCTTCCAGGCTGGGCTCCTGTGCTGCCCTGCCACAGCTGCAGCCAGCCCCATGCATGCTCTTGGGGGAGGCTTTAGGAGGAGATGGGGCACCTCCTGGGAGAGAGGTGGTTTGGACTGCAGTGGCACACGTTGATCAAACACAAGCTAAATGTAAAGAAAGGCCTTGGGAATGGCCCAAAGCCAACTGCTGTATTGCGGTGCCCCTCAGATGGCAGCACAATGGTGCTGTGTGATGCTAGGCTCATCCCCAGTTTACACCAGGGTGGTGGCCGACCCAGGGCATAGCTAGGGCACAAGGCTCAGTCAGGAGCACAGTGTGACTGAGCTGCCGTCTGACCTCTGAACTGGGGCACAGGGATAGTGGGGAAGGGGGACAGGGAGAGGGGCTTGCCAGGCTGCTCAGCTCTGGAAATCAGCAACACCATTATCTCCAGGGCTGCTAGTCATGAAAACTAACTGTACACAAGTGCTAAACAGAGCTATCCCTGGACAGCTCAGGCCAAGTTGTTTGCTTACACTCCTCAGCCCTCACAGGTCCCTACATCCCCCTTTCTTGTCTTGCTTCCATTCTTATAAGCTTCCAGCAGGCCAGTGGAGCTGAGGCTGCAAGAGACATGGGGACCCCACTGCCATCTGCGCAGCCCCAGGCCTGTCACAGGTACCTGCTGGGACAGGGAGCACTGTGACCTGCCAGAGCTGGCCCCACAGGGGTAGGTCCCATCAGCTGCCATCAGCCAGCTCAGGCCATGCCTTTCTCCCCCATAGAGCAGGTTTTTGGCACTGGCTGCCCTGCCGGGGACACCCAGCCTGTACCCCTCAGGCAACGACAAAGGCAATTACCTTGCCGCCGCAAGCACAAGTGAGCCCTGCCAAGCTCCCCCGGCCAGCCGCCGAGACACTTACCTGAAATTAGCTGCGGCCAGCACATCACAGAGGTGAACACGGTTGTGATTATGAATGCACTTCTTGTTTGTCTTTTCAGTGCCGAAATCCTGTCAGAGAGGAGAAGCGATAATAACATGCTATTAAGTTCTTTCTGGATAATGTAATTCAGGAGTCAGGAGGCAGTTTGGTCATTTATGCCTTTGAAAAGCTCAGAATAATTTTCAGTGTCATTATCTTCCATTTTAAAGAGCTTGTTTCAAACATCAATACCGAGTGCCCCTCTCCTCACCACCTCCCCCTTGCTTGTGTGGTTTTGTCCCACCTTTTGTTCCAGTTTTCTCTGAATTTTCAGGGATTAGGGGTTTGTTTCTAGTCATTCATACACCCTGAAACACACACTGCACCCAGCCCTTTTTTGCTTCCTTCCTCTTTTTATAGTGGGTTTAGGAACTCACTGTTATTTTATTCAGTATCTCTTAAGTTATAGCTGGTGAAACAGCCCCTTGTCAGGCTGTAAAGCGCTGCTTAGGCTGCGGCGGGAGGAGCGTGGATGTGTCCTGGATTTGGGTCTGCAGGGAAGGAGCAGGGCTGGGGTGTTCGTACAAGTGTGTGTGTCCCCCCAGGGCCAGGTGGGGAGAGCGGTCTTGAAAGCTTAGCTGCCTTCAGGAATGGGGGCTGCATGTGGACACTGCGCATGCTGGAGATTTCGGTTCCATTGCAATGTTCTGAGAGTGAGCTGTGCCGCCCAGGCCATGGTGCAGGCGTGGGGCTGGGGAGCCCATGCAGCACGGCCACCGCTGCTCCGGACCACTGCTCCCTCCATATCTCTGGGCACGGCTGCAGCTGATGTGGAGCTTGATGCATCATTATGTTCTTTGCTCATGCTTTTGTTAAGTGTGTGCTTCAGTGTAAGCAGTTAATGGATATTTTTGCCCTGAAATAGCCCCCAGGATAGGGAGCAGAGAGGCTCCTTAGCAGATGCAACTTCAACAGCAGCTTACACTGCAGGCGTGAAAACAGACAGATGTCTCTGAGTGAATGCAGCAAAAATTATTTTCCAGAACTGGGGCAGGAAAACAATCCGGCTCCTCTCCTGCATGCACAGCGCACAGCTGAAGAGGAGAATTTTATTCATTAAGTTAATTGGCAATGATCCCTGAAATGTCAGCTTTGGCCTTAAGTTTGTTTCTAGGGTTGGAAAGCATCCTGGCCCTTCTGTTTTTAGAAGAGGAAGGTATGTGGCTCCTTCCATTTTTTATGTGCTGGCACTGCCAATGTTTCAGTGCAAAAGGGATAATGCCCTTCCATTTGCCGCCTTCTCCCTTCAGAGAGGGAAATGGGCTCTCCCAATCAGAGTGCAGAAAATCCCCAGGGAGCAGGCAAGAGTTGCATCCATCATTAAGCATGGTTCATATTTGGCAGCTTCTGAAGAAACTGTTGGGCACTCACATGCCAGCAAAGTCAGCGTTGGAGTCAGGCTATGACCTGGCATGAGCTTATTTGTGGAGAAGGTGTGGGAAGACTTGCACGGAGAGCAGGCTCATTGGCCTCACTCTGCTGAGAGGATGCAGAAGGATTAGTGGCACAGTGTGGCTTCATTATGAAGCTGGCCCAGCATCATCAGCATAGAGGATACAGTCTCCTTGGGACAGGTATAAAGAGGGATGAGGATGCTCTTTCCTTCGTGAGAGATGGAGAGGCCTTTTAAATACTTTTGGCAGTCCCGGACATTAATGCACAGTTCAGTGCTGGCTAGTGATGCCAGGAAGGGAATCCACATGATAGCAGGCCAGGTGCAACAGATGCATCTGCTCCCAGACAGTCGTGCCCTCTCTTTGCGCAGAGGCCAGGGGAACAGAGACCTGCTGCTGATCCAACCACGGCTGGCTGTGCCTGCCTCTGTTGCCTGCTGACTCCCTGCTCTGTGTCCAGCTGCAAGTGCCCTTCTGAGTGTGGAGGACAATTAAATGTGTTTCCTGTGGCTTGGAATATTTGCATGGTTTCTTCCATGAAGTTTTCTGGTGCTTGGTATTTTAGCTCACAGTGCAATCTCTCCTGCACTGGGGATGCTCAGAGAGTCTTTTCTCCTCTGTCCACCTGCCTATTTTCATTAAAACTAAAGGACTTTCATTATCTCTGGGATCTCTATGCCTCTCTCTTGGTTGAAACTGGAGGAGTATTTGAATAAATGCCTGTCAGTAGGGAACTGGTGGAGGGTCAAACAGTCCAGTCCCTCCTGTCAGGGCAGCTTGATGGCATAAGTTGTCTGCCCTTAAAAAAAATTACTAACAAGGGAAACATAAAGGAAAGAAAGGATAGTGAAAAACAGAAGAAACAGGACTTCTTCAATGGCTTGTTATATCAGCCAGATCTCCATCCACTCCACCAGCAGCCTGGCCATCTTAGCCCCATTCCCAGCAAGGAGCCTGCACCTCACTATTCGGCCTCTCTTCTCGCACATTTGTCCCACGGTTTCAAGGCCTGATTTTTCCCCAGTTTCTGCTGTGCTGACAGCCCATGTGCAGTCACCTTGCGGCACAGCTGGCCAGTGTTAGGGGCATGGCAAACGGGGCACAGGGTGGGACCGCCGACTGGCACAGGACACACAGTTTCCCTTCGGTCTGTGCTTTAGCCATGAGGCAGACGTTGCCCCATCTCAGCTTCATGAAGCTGCTAGGGCCATGCCTGGCTGCCCAGAGCAGGCTGCATCCTATATCCACATGCTGAGTCATTTCCCTCTTGCTTTCTTGCAGGCCTCTGCTTTCAAAACTCACTCTTCAGTGATGTTTCTTTCACTCTGGGTTTGCCTCTCCAAGACATGTTGGCAGCCTGAAGGAGGCCTGGTTGTGATTTGGGCCATATCATAAAAATGTCAGTGTTGCTTATTGATGGTCCTTGTTGCAGAGGGATGTTGAGTGCATTTTAGATCACTCTGAAGATCAATAGATTGGTCTTTAATAGTGGTGTAACTCGGACCTCAGCTCAGCCCAGATGGGTGGCTGGGATGGACACAGTAGCTGGGCTGGAGGCATTTTGGCAGGGCTGTGTGGAGAGCCAGGTCTGTAGCGGCATCACTGGGTCGTGAGGTGCCATCCCACGCTTCATGGGAGAATGGCCTGGGCTCTGTGTGCAGAAGGGCTGTTAGCAGGGCAAAGGAGATGCTTTCCTCACCACAGGCTGAAGCTCGTCAGCCAGTCTGCAGGAGCACGAGCTCTGGCAAGGAGCTCCAGCAGCACTGCAAGAACAGGGCTTAAGGCACCCTGTGTGCTCATGGCATGTGGGGTCAGCATGGGCATGATGTTTGGAACCAGATCACTTTCTTACTTGCTTCAGATAATAACACTCTTTTGAGTCCATAAGTCATCTGAAAACCCTACCTGGCTCTTGGTAAGGAGAGTTCCCCCTTCTGATTTCAAAAGAGGTCTCTGCAGTGTGAAGGGAGGCAAGATGTCTTCTGGTGTCTAATTCATTCCAGGGCTCTTTTTCTGGCCATAGCCTGAGATTTGAGGCTGTGGAGCTGCTCGTGTGAGCATGCATGTGTGTGCTCATGTCGGTGTGTGCCCGTGATGGCTGGTACACTAAACTGTAGCCCGTGCTTATTTTGATCCCGGTGCACTGCATTCTCCATGTTCCACCAGCTGTGCAGCCAGAGAGACCTTCCAGCTCAAGTGCCAGAGGACTGCGTCAGACCCTTGGGTGGCAGCTGGCCATTTGGTTGATGGATTATCCACTCTGACCATGAGACAGTAATCTTCAGAGGAACAGACCCAGAGAATGTGGCAGAGTTAATTGCTTTGAGCATGGACAGAGGTTGGAGAGGGAGATGGTGGGCAACTCTCAGAGAGAGTAACATGGGTAGGAGGGGAAGAAGCAGCAAAAGAGAAAATAAAAGCATAGAGCAAAAAAGTCAAGGGCTCTTGCTTAGTTAGGAGGGACAGAAGTGGAGTGGATGTTTTACAGCAGGATGGGACTCAGCCTCTACCAGCTTTCTCATTTTATCATTTTCTCACATGTTCAGTGGAAAACTGCTGCGCATGATCTCTCCACAGTGGGACAATGCAGCCTCTGCCCAGAAATATGTGCCACATGGTTACAAATGGGAGAGCAGAGAGTGCTGTTTAATCTCTGTCCCCTTTGTCTCTATTATGATGGCAGTGAGAAGTGCTCAAGCAGGTATTTTATGCCTTACAGATTCAAAAAAACAGACTCTGCTGGAGACTACTTAGAAGCAGGAGACTTACTAAGGCAGCTCTGTGTTACTACAGTATTCACAGAAAGATGTTTTTGAACTCCACACTACAGTAGCCATTCTAGGCTTCACACCAGACCCACTGCCTGTTGGGCAGAGGGTTTTTTCACTTTTCTGTACATCTTCAATTGGGCCAATGAGTATGAGCCACAATTACCAAATCTTTCTTAACAGGTTATCTCTAGACTTCTACCAGCCTTTGCAGTATCTATTTTTCCACGTAAGTACTTTATATATATATATATATATATGGATTAAAATTGTTATGAGTACTGAGTATTAATGCTTCAGTTAAAAAATGTATAACTAGTGTCAAGAGACAGGGTATGTTTATATTTAAGGCATGTGCCAATGGATGATCCCACTACATGTAGTCTTTCAAGATGTTTTTCTTATGTTTGGCCATGGAAGGATGTGATGCGGCACAGGGGTTTTGCAAGTTTTGGGGCAGAGCCAGGAGCCCTAAAGAGAGAGCCTTGTAAGAACCACTGTTCTGCTTTGGTCTTTTATTAATGTCAATTCAAGGGGAAATCTGGTCCTGGGCTGAGAACCCCACAGAGCCCTTGCAGGCTCTCCACTGCCTCTGCTCCAGGGCATAGAGAAAATGTGTAGAATATTGCCAGGTGCAAATCTCCTTTGCTGGAAGACAAACCACATGCCCTGAACATCTGGCATTACACAGACTGAAGGGCAATGCTGATGTCTGAAAGGAAAAAAGCAATTAAATATTATCACTAGTCATAATTAAAAGCCGCCATTTCTAATGTTAAACTGGAATCTTAATGGCCAGATTAAACCAATGCTCCACCTAGTCCAGACTGTAACCTCCAAAAGTAGTTCATCCTGATTGGCCCAGAAAAAGGTGGAAAAGCCACACAAACGGGCAGTACTTAAGACTTGCCAACTGGAGAAGTTTCTTCCTACTTCATAGCAGGTCTAAGCTTTTAACAAGAAAGTTTCTGTCTCTTCTGTTAACATATATAAATATAAATATGTATGTATTTACATATAATGCAAATGTGCCTGTTTTCAGTAATTACTGAGTACCTTGAAACCTTTATCTTTATAATCAGTGCAGGGCACAATAACTAATTGATTGTGTCTATCTGGGTCCAGCCATTCCTTGTGACACAGCAGTAGCAAAGACTGAGTCGCAGTGGTCACTGGGGTGTCCTGTCCAAGCCCTCCTGGTCATATGAGTCTCCTGGCTCCATCACATCATCAGATCATCTTGGACACTTGAGTTAAGTGAGCTGGAGTTGAATCACCAAGACTACATGAGGCATCTTGGTTCTCAAGATCAGTTTAGTTGCTCCAGTAAACTGCAGGTAAAGTCCAAAAATGGCCTTTAAAAATACAGTAAAGGTATGCTCCATCTTTAATATTTTATCAGAGCCATTTGGGTTTGTTTTCTTCCACTCAAAATGATACTGCCTGTTACTGTCACATCAGTTATGTTATAAGGTAAGTGGGGCTTGGAGAACTTGTATTGTCCCCTCCCACACATTTGGGCCATAGAAAGGATTGTTGGGAAGCCAGAGAAAAGAGATTTCTGGTCACTATGGAGGAAAGAATAGTTTGATGAGAGGAACTGTTGGCTGTGGTGGCTTTTGGAGAAGGAGTCAAGAATGAGGGCTGCAAGGGTTTTGGAGGAGGCAGAGTAGAGGGCCTTGAAGTGGAGACAAACAGACAAGAGATGAAGGTGGAGGACTCAGACTTTATAAGTGGAGAGGGGCTGGATCCTCCTATTGATCGTCATTTCCTGGTGGGCCTGCAGTGCTGGGAGAATGTGGAGGCTTCCGAGGGACAGGGTCTCGTGGGAGTTTCTGTGGTCCCAGGCTGAAAGAAGACAAGAAAACTCTTGCTGTGATTCAGAGACCAGCCTTGCAGATACACCACAAGCCCACCCTGCAGGGATCCCCCTTGGGATGACAGGACATTCCCTAGCCCAGCATCTCTGACGCCTCCTCAAGCTGCCAGCTGGGACGACAGCTGGGGGAAGTGTGGCAGTGCCTGATCTGTGTTTCTGCCTTGGGACACCCCAGTCTTGTGCTTACCATACACTATTGACCGCATGCTCTTTTGTAAATATGTATTTTGCAGTTTTCCTCTGCTAGTGGGATTCTCTGACAGCACCCATTGCTTGAGTGGGACAATTTTTTAATAGTAAAATACAGTGGAAAAAAAGCATCCTGATTCCAAGCACTTGTTAAAGGGACTTAAAACCTCCAACCACTGCAGTCTCTGGGGCACAGCATGACTCTGTCTTTGGCTGGCATCTTTGGTGACATTGTTAGTGACTAAAGGTTTTCCCAAGCAGCAAAAAGCTTAACCCTTGATTTACAGCAAGGACTGATATAAATATTAATACCAGCAGTATTTATCTTTTGCTGTTGCCAGGGTGTGGTATGTATTGGTGAAGAGTGACTGTACTTCTTCCTGCTGGGCTGAGGGGAAGAGCGGAATACATGGGGTATGCTAGAAGCTGTTCTGCCACTACAGATAGGACAAATGAGAGGCCAGCCAGCTTCTACTCATAATAATCAGGAGCTCGTTAAGGATTCTAATTGGGCAGAAATATTTTCCCGTCAGCTCTTTACATACTGTAATGAGGTTGCAGCTCTGGGTCGTGGCTGCTTTTTTTCATGCTGAAGGTAATGAGTGCATCTGCTGAAGGCTTTGGTAGCTCATTTGGTGTGATACATGGGTAATGTGAAGAAGGAAGGTGAGGAAGGGGCAGAGTCAGAGTTAGGAACAGTGAGGTTAGCCTGAAGAGGGCGGTGTTTTGGCTGGTCACCTGGAAAAAGGCATGTATTTCTCTGCTTCTCTGTCTGGAAAAAAGCCAAGGGAAGGGTGGCTAGGGAAAGTCCTGCTCCTGGAGATGGTGGTGGCTTTTGAATGAATGACAGTGCATCTCCCCTTGGACTTTTTTGTAAGCCTCACAATGAATACATGAGGGGACCTTCACCTTGTCTTGTGTGTAGGTTGTGGCCTGTGTTATGGCAGCTGAAGACAGGTGGGAGAAGGTGTGAGAAAAACAAAGCAGTGCTGAGGCTTTTGGAGGGTGCTGTGTTCTGTGGAGGTCTCTACTTGCCTGTTTTCCTTCTCACCCCATGTCACTGAGGGGAGTTTTGACTGTGTACACAAACACATTGCTCACACAGGTTCAAAACATTGCTGCCTGTTGTCTCACAAGCACCTCTATTTTTCTCCCTGGACTTTGAAAGGATTTGGCTATGTGAGCTTGCAGTAGAAAAGTCTCTGTGAGACTCCAACCATGTTTTATTAAGCAGAAGTTAATTTGGACAGAAGAATGTTAAGTACGAAAATTAAAACACACAAGTAATGAGCGTCTGAGGTTGCAGAAAGCATTTTGTTTAGTACTCTTACAGTGAGCTTGCTGGGTTTTAGGTTCTTGGATGTGTTCTTAGTTTTTTTTGCTTCTGGCAGTCTTCCAGCTGCGCTCTCTATGCTACATTGCTTCACACCTGGATTGACCTGCCTTTATAATGCGTCCTTGACATCCAGTTAAGATGGTTTGGAAGCAGAAACACTTCTGTTAAAATGCTGGTAGAAAACATCACTCTCTCTTTCTAGTGCTAAAAATAATGAGTTTGTATCCTGCATTAGTGTGGTTGTGCCTTTGTGCTCTCATCTGGTCCCCTTCAGAGTCCCTGGATGTGCTTGCCCTCTTTGGATCCTTGTTTACAATGCTGGATTTGTGTTGGATCAAATCCATAGGAGAGGGACAAACAGGGCTTGTGACCAGCCTGAGTCTGGTCAAGGGCCTGAAGATGAGGAACCAAGCCAGACTTTCTGGTAGCACTCCTGCTGCTTGCCCTTATGAGAGGCTACGTTTCCCTGTGAATGGTGCCATCTCTCCACCCAAGAGTGAGGAGCTAGAGAGCTTGGTGCTTGGTGTGATGATGATGGAAGCCTTGTGCATGTTTGGGATTTAGCTGGGAAAGTCTCCGGTATTGTATGAATTCCCCTCTGGATCTGGAGGATACCCAAGCAGTCATATGGCCAAACCGTGCTGAGATGGCTGTACAGCTCTTCCAGCAGTACAACTCTTCCCGCAGGCAGCCTGCACAGGCTGTGGGAAGGAGCATCACGAGTAATTACGTGCTGTGTTACAACACAGCTACACAGGGAGGTTTCAATGGCTCTTTCCAGCTATTGCCTGATTGCTGCTCTGTTAACAGGAGCAAGGATCCTCTCTCTTGGCATTCAAACTCCCTTCCCCCACATGCATGCTACAGCATTTGTAGCAGAGACTTAAGCCTTGAGGTGATTTTGCTGCTATTGTTGCAATCTTCTACCTTCACTGTCATCACCAATCCTTCCTTTCCTAAACTGTGTCATGCCTGCTATCCATCCATCTATCATAGCCCCTGCTCAGGATGTTGGCATTGGGGCACTAAAAGGCAAGTGCATTGCCTGGCACACACAGTTTTTGTAGCAGCAGATTCAACAAGAGAAAGCCATAGAAAAGGCACATGGACTCATTAACACACTTGGCTTTAGGAAGGATGAGACTTACCTTGAAGCAAATTACCCAAATCAGGCTACAGAGATGCTCCAAATCCATGGAGTTCTTCAGGCTTTTAAATTCAGAAGAGTTACTACTGCAGACTTTTTTTCCTTTGGGGTTTGGGTTTTTTGTTTGTTTGTTTTTTTCCCAGTATGCTTTAGGATGGTCCCCAAAAGTGTCTTTAAGGAAAAACTAGGACTATAACCATCTCCCACCTATATACTTAGTGTTTCCTGTATCAGCTGGGAAAACGGCGGGGAAAAAACGGAGTAAATTTGTAGAACAGCCTGACTTGGTTTCTACATCAAGGTCCTCTGTTTCCTGAAGTATTATAGTAGCTTTTCCAGCATAAGTCACTGACTGCGGGTAGTGCATGTCCACTTAATGCCCTGTGCGTGGCTGCCTATCTCAATGTCCTCACTCATCAGCTGAGCCACATAGCCAGCCTTTGCTTCAGATGTATATCCTGGGGAGTGGGGGGCAAGTAACCTGGAAATGACTTGCCTATCTGGTACTAGGGCTCAGATCAGGAAGGAAAGACAGGATTAGTATTATAAAAAATTACAGAACAACCACTGAATGGCTAGCATAGAGCCTGGAGCTGGGCACTGGGTTGAGAAGATGAAGGCAGGGAGGGTTCACTATGCTTTTGGACATGGTAAATCTATTTTAACACAAGTCTAAGAAAGTTGGGTTGGGATTTTTTTCTGGAGGACTAATGGACAATGCACCATCTTGGAGAGGGACAAGATCTTACAATGAGAAAGTAAATACCTATTTTTATTAGAAAAAGCTTGAACTGTTCATCCCAGCCTGCTAGTCTCCTGGCAACAGTGAAGAACAGACCATACTGTGGCCACTATTTTAATCAACCTAATTGCAAGTCCTTTCACTCCTCCCCCAGCAATCAGCTTCCTCGGAGGTGGAAAACCCTTTTGAGCATGTCATCTAAAGGACTTGGAAACTCTCTAGTTTACCATGCTGCAGTTACATGTTGCTCAGATCTGTGTAGTGCTGTTGTTTCATATTTCTTGCTTAGAAGCAGGCATTACTTTTGGGTGTTTGCATTTTTTCCTGTTATATTAAAATGAACTTGTTGCTTTCACTTCACTAAAAAGTTTCCAGTTGGATATTACCTCCAAATAGAAGTGCTTTACAGTTCTGACTTGTTTCCTTGACTACCTCTCTGCCTGCCCATGATGTTCACAAGACCTCTCAACCTCCCGCTCCTGTCCATTCTCTAGAAGGGCTTTCTTGCCTATGCAGATATGCAAAACAATAAATGTTTTGTGTACAAAGCATACAATGATAAGAAATTTCTACTCTGATTATGAGAAACGTCACCTACATTAATCCTTCTTTAAAAACCAAAAAAAGGTCTATTCTTCTAACAGTTCATCAGGGGAGTTTATTCCTCACCTTGAAACCTCTCAAACTCTTGGCTACACTGATGAACTGGTATAATGGCTGATGTGAAGGTGCTTCAGTTCAGTCTAATTAGACTGCTGCACTTAGTGCAAATGAACCAGGCCATCTTTTTGCCCCTTGCTCTCTTTCACTGTCTCTATCTATTGGCAGTAAAAGACAAACAATAACACTGTTTTGTACTTTTCTCCTCAAAACTGTAGACTCTACTGGGTGAACAAACTCCACTGCTCTACTTTGTTGCCCTGTAGCAGTGATACAACACTGGTCCCAGTGTCAGCTGACAGGGCACATCACAGGCTTTCTCGCTGCTGCTTCTTCAGGGCACCTGAAAACAGTTAGGAAGCCATTTCTGCCCATTTTTTTCAGCTTACACTTTTCCTCCTTTGTGTTCAAAGGATTGACCTCAAATCTATTCTTATCAGACAGGCGACCTGAACTGCATGCTCACCTCTAGCAATGGCCCTTCCAAGGTCACCACTGGAAAGCCTCTGCTCCCAGGCATGGGAAGAGGCTTCTGTTTCCACAGCGGATGCCGCAGTGCCCCTTGCCCACAGGAACCCTGCCCGAGAGATGGGTAGGACCCAGCACCAAGAAGAGCAGTTGCTGGAGGGTCATGCTGCCTGTGCCTGTTTGGGCATCCTGCTGTGCTGGGAACACTGGGTGCCCAGGAAGCTCTCCTGCCCTTCTGCGAGTGAGCTCTGAAGCACCAGGCAGTATCGAGAGCTCTGCTGTGAACCTTGATCAAGGCAATTTTGTAGGCACTGGGGGAGGCTGAATGCAATTCTTTATTTTCCCCACTCTGGTCTAGTGCTGTAGCCCAGCAAAGGCCTGTCTGTCAGAGCCGGGAGCAGCATGCAGCCCTCGCAGGGGCACGGGTAAAACACCTGGTGCTGCTCAATGGATTCTCAATTCCTGTTGTATTGTTGCTACAGAAATCCTACTTTCTTTCCTCGTTTGTATCTTTGCCCTCCCTACCCCTTTTCTTTTAAAAAATTCACTGAGCTATTAGATTTGCAAATGAAGGGGCAGGGAAGTGACAACAAAAGGGAGCTGGAGCTGAGGAGCGCAGGTATAATTACTGTAATTAACTCAAGCAGCAGGGGGCACAGCCAGCGTTAGGAGCATCGCTCAGAGATGCTGTGGGCGAGAGATGGGAGAGGAAGGATGGCCAGCCGCAGAGATAGTCCCCCGCCCCGCGGGTCCCCATTTGCCGCTTGAGTGCATTGATAAGAAAAGTGTAGTTGTGCTCTGCCCCTGCAGCAGAGCCTCTTGGACAGGCTCCGGGGACCCGCATCTCCCCAGATGAGGTGCAGTCTCGTACCAGAATTGTGCTGCTCTTAGGCAGCCCCTAAGGGCTTACCCGAGCCCTCATTTCCCGTAAATCCCTGGGCCTGGGGAGTGCTCAGTGTGCAGCAGGACTAGCCCCTTGCCAGGCAGATGGAGCCCGAGCACAGGGAGAAAAACTCTGCAGCAGCTGAGGCCTTGAAGGAGGAGCTGGGACAACTGGGGTCAGCTGACAGCATCTCTCAGAAGCTCTTTAGCATCGAAATATGTTACTCGTTGACTTTGCTAGGTGCTGGTCTGGGACTTTATGTTTGATCTAAGAAATGGCATTAATTATTCTCATCACTTGCAGACTGAATAGGGAGCATGACCTCAATGTGGAGAGAGTTGCCATGAGTCCCTATGGACACCCATCTATGGCATGGTAGGGACTGTTTCATACACTCCTGATCATCTTAACACCAGAAAAGTTTCATGATCACTTAAGAAGGAAGGGATATGTCTTTGTCTGACCTACTTCAAGAGTCCTGTGGTTACTTTCTGTTCTCTTGGCAGTATACATGAACACAACCTGTGACTTGTTCACCTGGGAGCGCTGCAGGGCACGGTGTTCCCAGCACGTGCTCCCTTCCCGTTTCCATGGGCCTGCTCTGCCCTGCAGCAGGACAGTGTGGCAGCTGCCTGCACAACACGTCCTCCGACAGCTCTAGCTCATGGCGGAAGGGCTTCTCCACTTCTCATAAAGATATGGGGGTCTGATTTCAAATACAGATGTCGCTAACTTTAGTTGCCATTGGTTCTATGTTTGGAGTCTGAGACTGATACTAGTTTTAGGGTTTTCTAATCTTTTTAGACATAACCTGAGTTTATTGGGTGGGTGTATGACATTTAATGTATGAGAAGTTTTCATGGGAAAACATTAAAAAAACCAAACCAAATCCCCCAAACTCTTTATTTTTGGGATTGTACAGGTCAGTGAGCCTGGGATGTAAATGCTTTTTCTAGCTGGAGTTACTGAGTGAAGAAGGCATGTACAGGGAGCTGCAGGGCTCTTGTGGCTCCATAGCCACCCATAGGAAGAGTTAAACAGGCTTGTTAGAAGAAAACTGTGTTTTTGTTGCTGAACGATTAACGTCCCATACTCTGTTCCACATAGGATTGAGAGCACCTCAATGTGTGTCTGGTGTATTTAGAAAACAGATTCGCTGAAGCTGGGTAGGAATGGGCGTGTGTGTTTTGCTGTACTGTAAAAACTTCAAAACTCTCCCTTTTCATTGTGGAAAATATCTGATACAAGGGAGGGGGAGTGGAGAGTTTTGTGAAAAGCTTCTGTTTAAACTTGCTACTACTGATCAAAAAAGCAATAGGAAATAAGATTGGAAGTGACTTAAAGATCATCTAGTCCATCTCCTTGCCCCGGGCATGTTTAGCTGCACCTTCTTTGCCCTTGACAATATTTTGACTGAGCTTTGGGCAATCTATTCCAGCACTTCCTTATTCTTAACAGTTTAACCTAAATCTTCCATGATGCAGTTGAATTAATTGCCTCTTATTCACCATGGGCATGGAAAACAGATTATTCTCTTTCTAGTAGCAGCTGTTTCGATATTTAAAAACAGTTGTGGTGTCCTCCCCCAATCATCTTTTCATTATCTAGATATCCTCTGTCTCTTCTGTCTGCTCTTGTTGGCCATGTATCCTTTGACCATTCCCCTTCTCTCCTGGGCTCTCTCCAGTTGGCCTCTGTCTCAGCATGGAATGCCCAACACGGGACATAATCCTCCAGGGAGAACCTAAATCAGAGGTCTGTCAGGCTAACCTTAGTGTCCCAATATGATACTTGATTGTCCTGTGGTGGCGAGACATGTTTTTTACCGCTTTTCAGTTTGTGATGTACAGTAACTTCCAGACTTCTTCTTGTAGAATTGCCACCTAATGGTTATTCCTTTTTCTCTGTTTATGAGGTTGATTATTCCTGCTTATGTCTAATTACATGAATATGTCCTGGTTGAGTTTCACCTTGTGTTCTTGGATCATTTGTCCAATTTCCTGTGATTGCCTTGTATTCTGTTTCTGTTCTCCAGTGTATTCGGTCCCTCCTAGCTTGATGTCATCTGCAGATTTAAAAAGTATACTCTTTATTCCATTATCTGAGTCATTAATGGAAATACTGACTAGTGCTGGACCCTCCAACAAACACCTGTAGGATCCACTCAATATATCTTTCATCTGGCAATGAAACAATGATAACTATTTTCAAGAAACGTTTTTCTAACCAAATGTTATTATCCCACAGTAGGTTCACATAATCTTTTCTTGAATATTGTGACTCACATGTTGAAATGTCAAAAGCTTCAATAGAGTTGAGACATAGCATCCGCTGCCTCCCAAGCCCTGTTAGTCTGTTGGAAAAGGAGACTAGATCACTGTGGCTAGAGCTGCTCTTGCAAATCCATATTGGCTGTTATGCTTCTCTTTAAGAATAATTTCTTAGAAATTAGGTTCCGAGCCTCTCCTGTTGAAGGATGTGGCTCAGCACTTTAAGCCAATAGCTCTCAGCAGCTTCATGTATACTCATAAAATCCCCTTCATGCTTGGAGGTAGTTACTTACTAATAATACTATTTATACTGAAGGAAAGACTGAGTCCCAGGAAATCCTGATGATCAGTCACACACAAAGAAGGTTGAACCTAGGAACTGATCCAAGGAAATGTCCCTAGGTCCTGGTCCAAAACGTAACCCAGGTGAGCCAGGATGCATGCCCTAATGCATGTGGGCAGCAGGATTCTGCAGCAGTGGCAGAAGCTTTCTTTGGACATGCAGCCACCAAATGGAGCTGGTTGTGACAATCAAAATTTCACAGCCTGAAGAGGCTCACAGCTCCTGTCTTCAGCTCCTCAGCCAATTGCACTGGACACTGGGCTATCTGGCAGACACCATGTAGGGGCAGTGCTTAAAAGAAACAGAGTACGCATAGTCCCACATTCCCTCAAGAAATTATTTACATCCTAATCCAGGAATGAGGATCAGGTTGTGCATCCCACTTTCTCAGAGGTGTCCTGGGCTGAGAGTTTGGGCAGGGACCTTGCTCCAGGCTCGTGTTCCCTCCCTGTGCATGCCCTGCTGCTGACTTTGGTGGCCTATGGCTCTGTCCACTCTGCCTTGCCTGGGGGGGATGAGGGCACTATCTCTCTGCCTCAGGTGAGGAGTGGTACTTAACTCCAGACCACTGCCTCTTCTGGCTGAGCACTGGCACATCCTGGTGTGCTGCTGAGCACCTCATCTGTGTGCTAACCCCAACGGTAGCCTGCTTCCTTGGGTTCCTTGCCCTCTTCTGCAAACATGGGCATTTAAATGCTGTACATTCAGCAGACAACTGCCAGGGAATCTCAAATTGCAATTGTCTACCTCTCTTGTTGCTGGGGTAATTGGATGATAAAAAGCAGAAATACTGATTTCCCCACCCCACCAATGAATGCATTTAGGTATTTTTAGCAAGCAAATGTGCCAAATGCAGAAGCTACTAAATATAGAAAGTCTCAGTTTTTTTTTTTTTGCTTTTTTTTTTTTTTTGCTTTTCTTGAAATCTTATTGATGAGAACTTTGCCTCATGTACTTAGGAAAGAAATGAAGCAATCAACAGCAATATATAATTTTTACCAGTTTGGGGAAAAGTTTTTGTTCTGACCCATTAATTCCCAGCTGTATTCCAACATCACACAGGGCAGTGTTAGTGTGCTAGAGGGACTCTTTCTAAAGTTCTAAAGTTCAGGTTTTTAGCTTCTTAAGGAAAGACTCACCTGTCACTGCACCGTGTTCTGAGTGGGTGAGAGCTGAATGGAAAATTCAGGAGAAAGGGAAAAAAAAAATTACGACAATCACCGTGTAGAATGCTCTCTTAGTCATCCTGGGTTTTGTCCCCTTCCTGCCTGTCCCTTGTGTATTTCTGTATCTGAAGCCTTGATGCTGAAGTCAAGCCTCTATGTATATGTGTAGGATCAAGGGGCTCAGACTGGAGTTTTTCAGGGCAATGATTCCTTACTTAGATGCTTGAAAAACTCATAGCACAGTTTTAGAAATAATTAGAAAAATAAGAGCTGATGCAAATTTGTGATAAAATGGTATGACTCATCAAAATGTCATCAAATTACATTAAAAAAATGTTATCCTGTTGCTTCTTAAAGTGACTTGAAGCCCAGTAAATATCCTGTAAATCATGGTGCTACTAAAGCATGTAATAGTTCCAGCACAATTGGGATTCATGTTTGCTGCTACAATAGATCAGGTGGCCACAGTGGATCTGATTTTTTTGTGGTTTATACTATTAGAAATTGAGAGTACTTGTGAAGTAGAAAACAGGTGTTCTGCTATAAAAGGAGAGCATCTGGCCACAGATACCAAAAGCCTGCTTGCTCATGATTTACACTTTTTTCTCAGGTATTTTTGATGTTGGCACATTGCTTACTTTACCCAGAGCCCTTAAGGCAAGGCTGGGGAATGGTATTTAAGTGTGAAGGTTGCCTTTTTGGAGCTACCTGAATGTAGAAGGAACATCTAGAGGTGCTTTAGCAGGACAGGCTTTCCCAGATTGCTAGGGTGTTGAATGTGGTCGTGAGCATCATGCCTTATTTCGCTTCTGTGCTGAAAACCTCCTTCCAGATGGGCAAGGGCCTAGCAGCAGAAAACAGAAGGTTAACCGGGAAATGCGGAAAGCAGTAGAGCCCCTCCCTTCTCTCTCTGGAATGCTGCACCCTGGCCACACATGACTTCTGCCAGAGCTGTGGCAGATTCCTGGTACAATGCAAAACAGTGCAGTAAAGGCCCTTCTGCCTTAGAAGCTCTGTAGAGATCCTCTGTAGGATGCAGCCATCCTCTGGCTGTATGTGTGGATGCTCAGTGATTGCAGGGCAGGGAGAGCTTCTTCAAAGATGATAGCTGAGCACTTGGGTTCACACTTCTCAGTGGGTTCAGCTTGCTGTCATCTCTAATGTACACATCAGAGGGGACATCTCTAGGGAATGAGCTCGAACAAAATCAGCAGGAGAGCAGATATCAGCATGGAACAGAGTCTGAGGGTCCAGCTTATTCAAGTCATTGTGGTTTTACACAATTACTGCCTGAAAAACTACTTTTCAGAGAGTTGGAATTTGAACTTTGTTGTGATACTTATTCATTGAAGCACCCTTCTGTTTGCGTTTTCTGCTGGGTGATAATACTGTTGAATTCACATGTCCCTTCATAGAAACTTGGCTTCTCTCCACTATCCGTTTGCCTGTTTTCATGAAACTTGTGAAAATATAATACCAGATGGAGATGTAGCCGTGTCAAAGATTTAGCTGAAATTTGCCCACAAATTTAAATGCTCTGGGGAAGTGGGGGAGGCAGGAGGAATGGCAGGCTGCTGCAGTTTGCAAGCAGTATATTTACATGAGCCAGGCTTCCTCAGGAAGCAGGCTTTGCAAAGCCTTAGTACATTTAGCAGAAAGTCCTAAGCAGGCTCTTCCTTGCTCTTGCTGTTAGTTCCCAGAGGGTGCTTACAGCTTGTCTGCTTGGGAGACCTTGGGGATGGAGTCTCCTCCCTTTTATGTGGCAACTCTTTCAGGAACTCCTGTCTCAACATACCTCCACGGCCTTCATGCACCCCTTTCCCTAGCCATCATGTCCTCTTCCCTCCCTGCATTGCTTTTTCTTCTCTCCTTCCAACAGCCCCTTGTTCTTTTTTCCCCTCTCTACCCCCTCTTGCCACTCCTTCCTTCCCTCTTACAAAAAGCTGGCTTGTGGAGCAGCAGAGTGGGTTAAGCCTGCAGGGTCTCATGGCTGCAGAAGCATTGGTGGCCTCGTGCGTAGTAAAGTGCCTTTTTGGCATGCAGAGCTGTGAGCAGCCTCCCTCTCCCCCTTCTCCTCCTCAGGCTCTGCGCCATCGGGCAAGCATTTGCAAAGCAAAATTACAGAGCTCTCTGGGTAATGATCTGACCGTTCCCATACAGCAGGTGGCTGGAGGCTGAATCCACACCACTCCCTCTCTGCTCTATTCCCATGCATGTCAGGAAGAGACGGCTATTCCTCCCTTACAGCTGCTTCCAGCTGAGAGAGGCCAGGGGAGTCACCCTCCCAGCAGAAGGATGCCATGGGGGGTGAATCTCTTTCTGCAAACAGCTGCAGTGGGTTCCAACCAGAAAAGCCAGATTCAAATGCCAGCCATGTGCATGGACAGAGAGGAGATGGCATCTTCACTCTGACTCGTAAAACACGGCTGTGCAAGAGAACAGCGCCAATTTCTGCCTGCCTATTCTTCTCTGGGTGTCAGGGGCACAGAGGGGGAACTGGAAGACATCAGGCAGGTCATTTCTAAAACCCCTGTCAGTTAGATCCTGTGAGTCTTAGACGGACTGCAGGGACTCACCAAATTCTGGAGAGGAATGTGGAGGCTGTCTTTCCTGCAAAGCTTCAGGATAGCCCTCAGTGCTCACTTCTAATCATAACTGCTCAACCTGTTGCATTTATCTGTGTTTCCTGAGTCGCTTGCTTACCCAAAGAAAGGCTCCGCAGGTGTGTATGCAGCCTGCAGGCTTACCAGTGAACAGGCTAATCCGAGCTGTGCTCCATCTGTGCGATTCCCCTCTCCCCTTCCCTCCGTACTGCTGCTGAAGGCTTCCTATACTGATATCATCCTGCTTTCCCCTCCTGCCCTGCCAAACCCTTCCTGTAGCAGCAACAACCATACAGCAGCTTGTAGGACTCCCTTTCCCTGTTCTGGGAAGCAAAGTGATTTTACACCAAGAGGAGGGAAGGAGTGTCAGACCCCAGGCAAAGAGCATGTCAGATCCACTTTCTTTTGGCTGCTGGGTATAAACTCTGAGAATTAGAAAGATGAAACTCTTTATCCTTTACACTGTTAGGAAGGATGGGTGCTGTATGGTGTTCTGGATGAGAACCCAGCCTGGATCTCTATACCCATTTGATCCTCTGAGACTATTGACACTCTCTTCTCCCAGAAGAATCCTGATAGGAGTCCCTTATCCACATTTGTCTTGTAAAATAAATATTTAATAAACAAAGCCAAATACTGTTAAAGGGCATTCTGAGATATTAACTTATTCCCCTAAGCAGTAGAACAAACAAAGCAACTTCATTAGCAGTAGTATGTAATGTAGTGTCTCCCTTTGGGCGGAGGAACTGGGCTTGCTTAGGTAGACCAGGGCCTCTGTGGACTGGGATGGACCAAATTACACTCATAAGGATGGAGGCTCTCCTGTGGCACAAAAGTGAAGCTCTTCTTGAGGAGGACTTCAGCCTGGTCCCTGCAGAAAACCTGTGAGGCCACCAAAGCAACATACAAAGCTGGGTGAGTCCCAGATTCATAAGCCTGTTGTGACTCCCGAAGGCATCTGGAGGAGAAGATGTGAATGCTGCCATCCCAGTGTGGTTGCCTCTGGGGCTCCATGTTACTTCTCACGCTTTTTGGCTTCTGTGTGAAAACAAAACTCAGTGAGCAATAACTTCAGACCAGCAGATGGAGGAAGACAGGGTGAAATGGGAAATAACAGAAGTGTGAATTGTAGCGAAAGAGGAAGCAGGGAGAAAAACACTCCATGGGGAGAGGTTGAGTCCAGGGGACAGAAGTCTGTGAGTTACTCCCTCTTCCTAGTTTCCTTCCAGAAGTTTAGTTCTTTTTATTACAGTGTGGTTCCTGTAAGAAAAAATGCATGATAGAGCACATTTTTTAAATGTAAGATTGGTGCATGAAGTACTTTAAAATTTGTTATAATTGGTAAAATATTACATGTATTGCAATATTTTGCCTGTCTCTTGTGTCTTCTCCCTGGTGATCTTAAAGTACATTGCAAACTTTCCATTCATTAAATTTCCCAACATCTTTGAGGTTAGGCTTATCTCTGGTTTACAGATAACAAAATTTAAACTAAAAATGCAAATGGCTAAGCTGATAAAATGACCCAGCATCTCATGCCCCATCAATGCTGTTTAACTTGAAGCCTGTTCATCCAGGCAGTCACCTGTACAGCTGTACAGGGGGAGCAGTGGCTGTGCAGAGCCCAGGGAAGAGCTGAGAAAGATGAGGCTCATGGTGCTTCCTGCTAGCAAACACTTCTACTTTGTATTTGCACCAGCATCTCTTGGGAGAGCTTCATTCACTGGCACAGGGCTGACTCCAATGCAGATCCAGCCATGTGAACAGTCCCCAGAGAGAGGTGTTAAGATTTTAGGACATGACCACTTTGGGCTTTGAAGTCTGTGTCTGTGCTCAGGGCAGTCCCTCATCGCTGGGGCTGCCTGAACTGGCTCAGGCTCCTCCAGCCCTTCTCCAGTCCATTTGTTTCTGTCATTTCTGCATCATTCAGCCCAGAAATGCTGCTGCCAGGGAGCAAGGTGCCTGTGCATACTGCCTTGTTGGTGGCAAGAAGGCAAGGGGGCCTTGGTAGGTGCTCATTTTGCTCTTAGCACTATCACCCTGCATGGAAAAAATTGCAGCACTTGTGTGGAGAGGATGCTCTCCCTTGACTCATGACATACCTCCAGCAGATGAAAATTTGGTACTTTCATCACGTGAGAAGGCAAAGCTAGGGATGGGTAATTCAGTCCCATCGGACCCCTCCCCATCTCAATTTCTTTTTTGAGAGTGGTGGATTCTCTGCCTCTCTTTGCTGCTAGACAGCCCTGTCACAGCCTGTTAAGTCAGCGGCATCTCACAGCACTGCCCTGGTGCTCCCCGTGCTCCCTTGTGCTGGTGGATGGGGTGTGTATGTGCTGGAAAAGGACTGAGGGTACTAAGGCCAGATGCCTGTCCTGGGAGACTATTTCTGTCTAGCTTGGCCAGGCTGGGCCAACAGCAGTGGTTTGGTGATGACCCCTGTGGGTGATGAGTGGGTTGTTTGCAGTCCTGTTCCCGGGTCACCTCATCTCGGAGGTTGCTATTTAGAAACCCCCCCCCCTCCTTGCCCAACTGCTATCCCCTCATTGCTAGGCTACAAGTAGAGAGCAGTGATGTGGGGCTTGCTGCAAAAGTTGCTCTTGTGGTCCAAGATCAGGCAGGCTTCGGGCACCCAGGGAGCTCCTACTGCTGACTCAGGGATCAGATCTTTTCTGTGCTCAAAGAGAGAAGGCAGGCTCAGATTTTCTTTCCAGATACAGATGCACTGAGCCAGAACCATTGGTCTTTGGTAAACCAGAGCTGGTGCAGGTCTTTAGGGCTATCAAAGCACTGCAATTTCACCAATATCAATTTCTCCTCAAAACTAAAGATGCTTCCACCCGCTGGGAGGACACACTGCAGAGCCAAGTTAGTCTGGCTTGGAAATGTGTACTCAGTCCAAATCCCGGTCCTCTCCTCTGACTGCTCTGCAGCACGCTCTCCCGCAAGTGATTCTTCTCAGTCCCCTGCACATATGCCACTAAATAAGGAACAGGAGATACTGCCAGAGTTCACACTGAGGGCCACAGGGATCTAGAATAAACACTGACATGTAATAGATTTTTATCCACTGCCTTGCCATAATCCCCATCTGAATCCCTTCCAAATTGCAGTCAGGCGGCTGTTTGTACAAGTCAAACATTGATTCAGCTGCTCTCGAAAGGGGTTGGGGGAGTGCAGGCTGGAGAGAGCACTAGCCAGGGAGCTGGAATAATGGGATTTATTTGTTACATGCCAAAGGGTTAAACTCTTTTCACAGCACCCGGGACCAGAGCATCTCCCCTTTCCACACACAAGGAGGAGGTATTCACAGAAAGGGTAGCTTAAGCAGTGAGCCTGGCACCTCGAGGAGCTCTTGTGTCCCTGCTTAGCAGGGCAGGATCACGGCTGGTTTGCAGGGGCTGTGGGCTGGGAGACCTCCTTGCAGTGCTGGGTCCTCTGGGGTCAGAGCAAACCACAGTTTCCTCAGCATCCTGGATAGCATGTATGGGGCTTTGCTTGCTGAGTGGTACCTGGAGCTTCAAATATTCCCTGTCAGGGTCCTGGGCTAGGATTATTGTTCTTCCTAGGGGTGCTGGGTGGCAGGGGCATGGCCCAGTGCCCAGCACATGGGGCCTCTCTCAGATTTCCTTAGCCCATCTCAGAGCAGCTCTGTGAAGGGGAGAAGTCCAGAAAAAGTCCTGGAGGCCTGGGCAGGAGCTACCAGCACCACTGTGCTCACATTACCTGCCTTTCTTACCATCTACAAGGATTTTTCTTAGGGACAGAGAAACCTTTCAATGTTTCGCTGTGTTTTATTTCTATTTAATTTCTTGCCTCCTCAGTGGGCTTCAGCATTGTGCTCTTCCTTTGCCCAGCACTTGCCTGTCAATGGCAGGATCAAAGCACATGGCTGTCACAGACATGGGAGGCCCTGGCCCTTGGGATTGAGATGGTTTCAGGCAGCTCATACGGGGATACACGTCAGCTCCTCACACCAGCCTCCCAGCTGCCAGAATGATGGAGAGCCACAGTGAATGCTGAGCAGCCAGGACTAGGGCTGTTTTGCTCTATGAGTGGTGACTTCTGCAGGGTTCAGCCTCCTGCAGAGTGCTTCTATCCCCATGCCACAGCTGAGCACAAGGGAGGAAATCCAGCAGAGCCAGTTGTGGGCTGAGTAAGCATACCTGGGACAGGCTGGCAAGAAATGCTGTGGTGGATTACAGGTCAGTGGGGCAGAGACAAGTTCTTGGCCTGTGCTTTGTACAGTACTGAGCCCAGAATTTAGTCATTAGTGAGTGATTTTATAAATCTTCTTTCCTTTCTGCTTGTTCCAGATGGCCATGCCTGCCACTTATAAGGGTCCTGCTGGTGCTGAATTAGTTATGCAGCCTCTCCAGCAGGTTAAGAGCTCAGTGGACGTGTTCTCCATGGTCCCCATGGTTCGTACCTGATTTGTGAGCGCAGATTGCTTGGGGACCATGCTGTATGGTCCTAGGCACTGCAGCCTCAGGTCAGCAGGCACTTGCTGTGTGGAGTAGAGCAAAATGAACAAGGCAGAAGGTAAACAGAAGGAAAGGATGCAAATTCCCTGACTGACTGCTGAACATTGTTTTAGAGATGGGGACTAGATAGCTGGCAGTGATGGTCTGCTGGAGTGGGGTAAGAAATCTCCCTGGCTGTTGATCCCTGACAGACAAATCAGAGAGGTTCAGTCTAACGGAAGCCAGATCTGAGCAAAACCTCAAGTGCAGCCAATGAGGAATGTTGAGCTATCAGTGAAATGGCTAGAGTTTCTGTGTGGGGTATTTAGGCTCATTTCCACACCTGCAGCAAGCAAGTGGGATTATGGTGCCAGCCAGAGTGGGTGCAGCTCAGAGGCTAGGGCAGCCATGTGTAAGGGAGCAAGCGGCATGCTGGCAGTGTTTGGCTCCTAGCTGGCTTGAACTTTTGAGATCAAATCAAAATTCATTGAGGGAGAGGAAACAAATTAATCACCTGATTCATGGAGAATCCTGCTGCAACCACACTGGTCACAGTCTGAGGGTCATCTCAGGATGCAGAGGGAGAGGAATGGGCCTGTCCACTCTCCAGGAGAGTGGGGGCGAGAGGCTTAAGGCTCCTCAGTGCTAGAGAAAGTAACAGAGTGCCCTGGAGCTCACGGGCCTGCTTGAAAATGATGGAGGCTGACAGATCTGGGATTAATCTAAAGGTTTCAGCTCTCTGAGCACCAAGTGGAAATTTGTCCGAAAACCACAGTGCAGGAACTCAGCAGGATGAAAGCACTAACTGGAAGGGGGGGGGGAGGGTCAGAGGCACAGTGGGTCAGATAGCTTGCCCCGCCTGATTATGCACAAAGTCTAGAACCCTTGTCTCCTGCTCTCCCAGCCATGTGTCTGGGTGGGGAGGGAAGGCATTCAGTGCTAATAAGAGCATTAAAAAATAGAGCACTTTTTTTTTTTTTTTTGTACATTAGGCAGACTCTGCTGTGGATGCAACTTTGCATTGCTAATTAGATGTAAAGACACAGCTACACCCACAATGCACTTCTGATTGCACCTGGTCACGCTCTTGGAGCAGGCGGGTGTTTGACTGGGTTGGGCAGCCTGCATAAATACTAGAAGCTCTGGTTTTGCCTATGCAGGTATTTGGAGGTGTTAGACTGCTCGTGCGGGATAGGAGGGGAGGGTGGGAGGCTGGCTAAGAGCTGGAGCCAGGGTGTAGTCTGCTGATGCAGACTTGAACTTCCCTTGTTCAGCTTGTCTAGCTGCATAAGGGAAAGGCTACCTCCCGCTGTATATGTAGCTTTCCTGTGAGGCTAGGATGTTAATCTGTTGCTCAGTCCTGAATGTGGAACACCAGGGCACTGGTTTTCATCTGACTTGGCATCCATTAGAACTTCTGTTTTAGACCATGGAGTTATGGGGACATACCAACCTTCATACTGCATCCAGGTGCAGTCTGCAAGGAAGGATGTTATATGGACATGCCTATGCCCCCTGCTTGCCCTCAAACACGAGTAGCCTTCAGCTGAGGCTGATAAAACTCTTTTCTCAGTTCAAGAAACGCACCAATTCTCATACATCCTGCACTACGCGAGTCTCTGAGTACATATCACAGCTGTCATATTTAGCCACGTCTGCATGTTCATGCCTTCATATCCAATTCCACTGCAGTGCCATTACCCCTGTTGCTCACATCAAAGAACTGAATGCACCATAGTGCACAGTCTTAACTCCTTTCAGTTAGCTTGCTCTATAAATGCGTAACTCACAGTGAGCGAGCATGTGTAATATATACCTGTATACGGTTCTGCTAAGCGCTGTGGGATTGCTGATCTGATTATTTTAAAGTCACTGGGTTAGATATTCTCCAGTACATATAAATTGGTGCAGCACAGTGGTATTGTCAGTTTATGCTAGGTGAGGATCCAGCCTTTAATGTTAATCTATAATAGAAACTTTTTGTGTTCCTGAAAAGTGGATATTTTGAGTGGGCAAATTGGCATTCTTATCCAGGCATCTACATGTTATAATTGTAATTTCAAGATTATAATTGTTATTAAATTATGAAATAACATAGCAGTGTAAGGTTAGTTTAAGGCTGTGGTGTGATTTTTTTCTCTTTGATGTGATATTGTTGAACTGAAATAAGCATGGTGATATGTCCCAGTGCACAAACTGGATATGTAGCAGAGATGAATGAACACAGGCACGATTTCAGACCAACCAGCCAAATCTGAACACATGTCCTCTTCTAAGAAAAGAGTTTAGGGGAAATAATTTTCAGCTCTATGATCCACACACCCAGTCATTATCACAGACATTATGATGGTCTCTCCCTGCTTGTATTTTAGAAAAGCTCAAAGGCTGAATTGCAACACAGTTGTTACTAATTCAGAGTAAGTGGGTAACACTGCAGCTGGTGTCTGTTTGCCCATCTGATATATGAATAGCAATCGATTTGGATTTTTTTCTCTAAACATGATGTGATATTGAGTATGAGATCACTGCCAAATCTCCATGAAGAATTATGCTTGGTTTCGCTAGAAGACTGATGCAGCTTGGTCACCCTATTAATGGTTGAACAACAGCCTGGGCAGTTGTTTCACCATGGACATTCTCCTCCGTATTTAGCTTCAGAAACTATAACAGCTTGTTGCAAATAAAGGAAATAAGCGGTCCAGTTCTGATACCTGTACTAGATGACTTTCCAATAAATGTATGTGAATATTCATCTTAGGTTTATTTTATGACCTTCCTATTGTTCTTTTCCATTTAGATTTACAGCCTTATAACACCTATCTCTTATTCAGAGAGTCCACCAAGATTTGGAGGTAATTGTCTTTTTATTCTGCTATCATGGGTTATTATGTATAATGTATGGTTAGTTAATGGTAATGTTATTAATTGCTCTCACAAACATCTTGTAGCATGGGTACACCAACTGAGCTTTACGGCTATTTCAAGCTCATTTTATTTTAACTTACAAATCAGCTCCTTCCATTCTATCATCAGTGATTGCTCTTTTCTGAAGCCTGTTCTAAACTGTTAATCTCATTCTGGGACTGAGGCGCGGGGAGAAACCCTTTTCATGATCATGTTGACAGCAAGTCTGCTGCCTTGAGATCTTAGGAGACACAGCACCACGTAAGCACTACATGCTGTTAGGAACATCAGAGAAATAACTCTGTGAAACAGCACTGTGGTTGGTTTATTCTCCCTCGGTGATGTCCGCACTAAAGTACTTCGTTTACAAGTGATGACAAAGTTGTCCTCTGCTTCAAGCTGAGCCTGAAGGCAGGGGGCCACTGTGTGACGGAAAAGACAGAGTTTCTCAGAGTGATACATTGCCTTTGCTTTCTCACAGCATGCAGTTTTGGGGAAGAAATTCTTTGGCTTGATGTTTAAGTACCAGAGACAGAGTCAGTGATGCTGGGAAGAATTCAGGGGTGGGAGGGAGGTAAATGGGCTTGGATGAGTCAATAACAAACTTGATCTTGGATCAAAACATGAAGTGACATGCCTGACTCCTTCCTCTCCCTGCTGCTGTCTGTCCAGACTTGGATGAAGCTTGAGGAAGTTGGGGAGTTAACAAATCTTTTTCAGCAAGTGACTTTGCGTCTTTAGTCTATGGCGATGTATTGTGCCAGTCCTTAGGATGATGCAATGTGACAAGTAAAGAGACAAAAGATCTCTAAACCTCATGCAAGAGACCATGTGCAATTTCTGTCTTTCTTTTCCAGCATGTGTGGAGCAAGCTGCACTGCAGGCAGGCTCTCCAGCAGGGGAACTGCAGACATCAGATTTGGCTTGGTCCTGTTTTCTTCTATGCTTGCTGCACATTAGGTTGAAAAAAAGCTTAGCTACTGAGACCCAAGTTTTGGTGCTTTCCTTCCACCCACTGCTGTTTTATCAATACTGGCCATCCTTGCTTAGCCTCTTCTGTGTCTCCCACTGTGGGTGGTTAGAGCCCAGTGCTGCTTTCCTGCCCACTGCCAAGCCTGAGGCTCCATAGCAGGACTTCTGGTGCTGCCTCTTCCAGGTGGAGCTGGAGATACCAGCAATGTGTTGGCTCTTTCCCATCCAGTCTCTACCAAGGAGACAAAGGCAGCACTTAGAGCAAATGGTGGATTTTTCAATACATGAAGCTCTGAAACATTGGGGTGGTACTTGTCAGAAAAGCAATAATGTGCATTGGAATCAAAAAGGTCTGTCATCTCAGGCCCTTAGCTGGCTGGATGTCTGCTTGCTGGTATGAGGTCACTACTGAATTTTAAAGACATGGTTTTCCATACAGATTTGAGAGCTGCTATAATGCTCTACTGTCTGAGTTTTGGCATTGTGCTACTAATGCCATGATTTTGCATCCTCGGTGTGGCAGAAATTAGCATGTGACACTGCAATGGAATTAAAAACAAAGAAGAAAGTGGGTGTCACCTAGCCCAGTGTACTTGACTTTTGAAAGCAGGTTTCGATTCCTGCTTTTGATTCCAGTGGAAGCTCCTCTGGGTTTACACCTATCTTTGAGACAAAGTCTGGTCCACTGAGGCACTGAAAATCGCAGTAGTTTATAGAGATCTTGGGAAATTATTTCCAGCTGTGGAAATGCCCTGGTGTTTGCAGTCAGAAATTGAGTAAGTGCCAACAAGACAGGCCAAGTTTGGATCCCCAAATCTAACTTCTGAAGAAGTTTGAATTTAGCTTTATTTCAGCTCCAGGAGAGCTAATCTGCAGGACGCCTTTGAGTCTATGCTGTGGCCCCAATCACTCCTTGCTGCAGGAGTACACTGAGGGTAGAAGTAATTTTCACCATCCTACTTGTACCTCGGTGCCCTGTTCTGCCACCACCATCACCCCTGCCTGGACATCACTGGTGTGAGCCCATAGCAGAGAATTTTGTTGATTGATTGGAGGTGAGAAAAAACACTCACTCCACTGCTGGCTGTGTTAGTGCATGAGAGCACCGAGGTGTCACCAGGTGTTCAGACAATAAATCACCAGCATTTACTCCCTGGATGAGTCTGTAAAGCTGGAATTGCAACAGCAGGCTCTGTCAGCGATAGTCACCCACAAATATGGATGCAATGGGGCCACCATGTCAAAGGTTCTCCTTAAGCTGTAGTAACGTCCAAGCCAATGTGTGGGAAGGTGCTAAATGAGGAGGAGAAGCTATCAGAGTCATGGCTGGCACAGCTGGTGTCTCCAGTGTGGGGGATGTGCTGGAGTTGGCTGTAGCTAATTTTCTCCAGAATGTGACAAGTTTGGCAAGTCTGAGTTTGCAACTGTGTTTGGGGTAGTAGTGGTACAGAGTGCAGGAACCACTGCTTGCAAGCCTGCCTTCTCAAGAGCCTTTAAAATTGAAGCCAATGAGCCAAACATCATATGAAACAAGATAACATCTAGGACTTTTCATCTTCATAGCAGTTCAGAAGTATTATCCGAATAAATATCCCTACATTTTTGGACACCGTGCTTGCCTCTGATGTCATATGGATATTTTCCCTCTGTCTGTGCCTTAGTTTCCCTATTTGATAGTGAGAATAAGACACTGTCTATTAGCATGAAGGACTTTGACAGCCCTATATTAAATGTTTATCATTACTGTTATTTATTGAGTGAGAGTTTTCTGATGATAAGCAGGGATGAAAATTAAAAGGATAAATATGACAAAAAACGAGAAAAATTAAAACCCTGCCAACATTGTCACTTAACTAGCTCATGGTACCCATTATGAAAGGAAAAACAGTCTTTTCCAAAGGCTACTCACTTCTGCTTGAGTAGAAGTTCTTTCTGTGGTGTTGTAATACAGCCATACTTGGGATGAAATCAGCTCCTTGTTTGTCTGATGTCTCATCTCAGGCCTTATAGAAAATCTGTTGTCATTTGTATTAATTTAGACAGTAAAATCAGCAAGTGCGAGCCTTTTGTGTTTATTAGAATGTAACCATTTTGAGTATCTCTATTTAACTGATGAGCATTGTTTTTCCTATTTACTTGGTGAGGAAACTGAGGCACAAAGTGGAGGAATGAGGCTCCCAGCATTGCTCACTGAGTTACTGCCACTGCTCTGATCAGCACTGTGGATTCTTCACCTTCCAAGTCATCAGAAAATTACTCCTTATTTTATACTGCAGACCAGTTTTGTGTCAGTGACATTCAGCTGTTAAGCTATCAAAAACCTGGGCAAGAATTTAGCAGAATGTTGAAATATGTTTGTTCCCTATCTGCATAATGGAAATATTTGCAGTCACAGTATATTAAAAATATGCATTGGTTAGCTGTTGTTTGGTGTTAAGAAAGGATTTCCTGATAGGCAACTTGTTAAATAGTTATTCTTTACTTGATGATTGAAGTTTCCTCTGAAGCGTCTGATACTTACAAACATGGAAGGTATGAATAAGATGAATCAATGGATGCATTAGATATGAAGATTCCTGTGTTTTCTTTAATGCAGAGGTGCTGTCTATAAAATGGGCTGCTCCAACATGTAATATGTTGTCATGATTTTGGTCACTCTGTATGCTACCATCTTTGAAGCTTACGGTCTTGTGTTAAAGGTGAGAGTGATGGTTTCTGGTCCATTTTATACCATTCCATGCTGTCCTGAGCCAGGGTTGCAGCCTTGCAATGTGTAAGTATAGTTGATTGTGCCTTGGGGCAGGGGGATGGCTTATATAACCCTTGAAGTCTCCCTTCCAGACTTATTTTCTGTGATTGCAATGCACATGCACCTTGGAGGAATAACTGACCTGCAGCTCCACAGCACTCTCTCCACCAACCCTTCACTTAACACCTCCTTTCTAGACAAAAAGCCCTCACCCATTCTCTCCCCCTGTCTGCAGATCTCTACTTTTCCATAAGTGGCTGAAAAACCACTGTCGTAGAAATAACCACTGCCTGTTTGCCTGTCAGCAGCGTAGCTCTGTCCCTACCCCATGTCAGGGCACTCAGAGCCAGAATAAAAATGCTCCAGAAGCAGTGTCAGCTTTTTTCTGCCTCTGAGCTGTGCTCCAGCCTCCCTTCTTTGGTTGCTGCTGGCGAGGTAGCAATTATGCTTCTATCGATTCCTCCTCTCCAGGAATCACCCCGTATGCACCAGCACACTGTCACAATCAATAGCCCAGCCCTCTTGCAGAGATGGTGAGGGGGCCAAAGAGGCAATTTTCTCACTGGACAGGTTACAATGAAATAATACTGTGTCAGGAGGTGAAGCGGCAGAGCAGCGGGCACTCAGGATTTCCTTCTGTGGCCACATCTAGGGCTGGATGAGATCTGAAGTCGATAGCTGCTTCTTAGATCCTACTGGTGATAAAGTGTAGCTGAAAGAATGTGGAGAAATTATTGTTTAGGAAACAAAAAGTGATGTGGGCCTTTAAACCCATCACTTCAAAATTGTTCTGACTGGGAAGAAAAGGAGGAGATAAAGTAACTTTCATTTCTAACCTCTAGCTGGTAGGTATTAAATACATACAGAGTTCACCGTGGACAAAACTCAGAGCTTCCAACAGCCAAACTCAATCAATTATCTTAATAGTAAAAGACAAATGTTGCATTCAAAAAAAGGAGGTACTTGCCTTGACAGTCACTGCTGTCATCCTGTGTTAGAGGCATATTGCAAATTAGGCAATCAAAGGTATCACTTAGATTTTCTGCCAATTTTTGACAGATGAGGCAAAGAGAGTTTCAAGACTTCTCTGAAATGTTTTTATCTTGTTTTGAGTAGCCCCTTGATGTTGTATCTCAAATGAAATGAGTAAATAGCTTTTTGCCTGTTACTCCCTGATTCAAGGCTCATGTTTGATATGTGATAGTCATATCTCCCATGCAAAGCATATTACAGTCTTCAGCTTTGCTGAGCATAAGCAGAGGGCACTGTGGGTGCTGCTTAGCTCAAGGGCCTTGGTGCCCATACTACCCATTTGCACCCAACATACATCAAATACTTAGACATATATACAATTACTTATAATACTGATCTCTGTCATGGAATCTATATTAATATATTTATACAGAATTAAAACAGGTTAGTGTAAGTGTGGAAATCATTGATAACAAGGTCTTCTGTCAAAGGTGGGTTCACAGAAAGAGAAAGCTTAGAGGTTAGACCAGGGAAATGGCCTGAAGACTGCTCCCGCTCCAAGCTACGCCTCACACACATTTTGTCACTCCAGGCACTTCATTTAGGCCAGATTTTTCAAAAGTGCCCAGTTATGTGGAGTGCCTCATTAGTGATAACCAAGTGTGGAGCACATGCCCCTCCATCAGCAGGGCCTAGCAAGGATACACATCTGCTCATCAAGTCAGCTTGCAGTTAGGCATCTCACAGTTATAGTGGAGGCTTTCTACTTTCAGCACCTCCCAGTTTCCACCCCTGTGGAACAGAGGCAGTGCTACAGGAGATAAGCATCTTAGTGGGAAATCTCCAGGCCAGAACCTGTTCACACTACCTGGCAGCAGGGAAACCTTGAGTGACTTGGTACTCCTGAGGAAACTTGGGTCTCAGGTGCTGTCACAGGCTGTGCGGTAAGCCCTTGGGGTTTCCACCAGCCTCCAGCCATCCCATGGTTTCTCTGGGGCAATGCTCTCAGGCCCAGCACAACACAGGGATGGACCCCAGTGCTGCTGTCAAGAAGGTCCCTGGGTTCTGGAAAGAAGTCTGTGGCCAGTCCAAATGCAGGCTGTCCACAGGGCTCCTGGATGCCTTCTGCTGGCTCTATGGCTTCCAGATTAATAGTGCTCTGCAGTCATCCTGTGCAACTGCAACACAGGGCTGCTTGTCCCTTTGTTGATAAAGGGGGGCATCATGTTTGAGCTGGGCTTGGCAATGAAGGGAGCATTTCCCTGGCAAGCAGAGAGCATCTGGCATCCTCCAGCTCTGCAGAGGGAGAGGGTGAAGCATGATCCACCCTCTCCATGCTATACAACTCCCATCTCTGCCTGTCTAATGGTGCTTATTTGTCACCACAGAAAGGGAAACCCAGCCGTGTGCAAGCACGACATCTGCTCAGCGGGCTGCCTCTGCTTGGCACTTGCTAGCATGAAGCAAAACACTGGTTGCTGGGCCCCAGGTCACTCACCCTGGGTGCTTTGCAGCAATGCTGGCTGCAGTGCAAAAGGGTCAGGAGTGCATGGCCTCCCACCAGCAAGCTCAGAACTGCAGCATCTGAGCCTAAAGCAAAGCATCCAGGTGGCTGCGTAGGGATGTGACCAAGGACTGGCAAGTTGAGGATGGTGGGCTCTGGCTGGGGCATGTCTCCTCCCTGTCCCTAGGGGTTACAAGGAGTTAGGCAGATTGGGCTGGTAGCTGAAGGGCATTTGGCTGCATCTCCAAGGGTGTGCTACAAGAATTTGGATTCTGCCTCTCTCTTTCTGTGGTGTTGCTCCTACCTGGAAATGCATTTAACAAGGCATTTGAAGATTTCTTAATTATTGTCCTTCTTCGCAGTGCAAATGGATCTGACTCAAATCCCTAAATGCCAACACTTTTGGGGTACTGATTTAGCTCTGGGTTTGACACTAATGTCTCCCCCTCTCCAAAATACTGGTTGCCTTCAGCCATAGCATAGCCTTGCCTGGGAGCAAGGAGCAAAAGGAAGGCAGGAAAGCTCTGCTCCAACCATGGAGCAGCATCAGCCCCTAAGATGCAGGGCATCAGTGGGGAGCAGGTCTCCCCTTCTTGAACTGAAGATCCCATGTCTCTTATCTGTATTTGTGTAGTGATGAGGGCTTTCCACTAGAGAGAGACATGACTACACACAGAAAACCTGTTTGCTATTTGTATCACACAGTCCACCTGGCCAACATGGTGCTAAAGGGAATGGCTGGAGCTGATCATGAAATGAGCTTTTTCCCATGCTCAATTTTTTACTTACCTTTTCTGACTGACTCTTGTCTTCAAGACTTTTGGGATTTGACAAAGAAAATCGTCAGGTGTTCTTCATTCTCACTTTAAAAAAAACCTTTTATTGTTTTTAGTTCTTTCATTAGAGGCCAAAATATATTCAAATATTAGACAGTCTTCAAAAAAAAAAATCAAGAAACTTGTCAAAAATATTTTTATTAGAAATATATTTCTAGAGAAAGCTTTTAGCTGGGTGGTGTTTATCTGACAGGGAAGTGGATATTACCCAGGCAGAAAGTAGTAATGCTAGTATATTGTTTTGTCAGTATAGACAAAAACCCAGTTCAGTGACCTCTGAAATATGAATGTCTGTGGGAGGACCATGGAGACTATTGAACACAACACGTTGTAAAAACAGAATTAAATAATAACTTTCTTAGTTGAAAATCCCATGGGAATAGAAATGTGGCCAAGAACAGTAGTGTTAATATTTCTATATTTATGTGTCATGCCTTAATCCTTGCAGGCAGCCTGGCCTGTGCTTTGCACACCAGAGGGAGCTGGTCCTCTCAGATGTGTTTTACCAAAAAACCTGCGCAACCAGCAGAACCAAATCTTAGTGTGGTGTGAGCAGCACCCATCTGGAGGTAAGAGCACTGTTGGGTGAGATGCCTTTAGCACATGATGTATTGTTATATGTACATAGTGTAGGTTTTCCTTTGGGGTCACTTGCAGCTATGAGTGCAGAGGGTGAGTAGCACCTAATGCTGCTTTGCCTGGGATTTCTGGTGAGAATACAGTTCAGGTGGGCAGAGCTGTGAGTCACACAGTTTCTTCTATTTTTAGGTCCTGTTTTTGAATGCTTTCCCCTGTGGTATATGGGTGGTTGAAGGAAACACACACGCGCACGCTTCACACACTGCAAATAGAAAGTCTGCATTTAAAGGCCTCCTATTGCTTTCTTGCAGACCCTGCCAAGCTTCAATCTGCTAGTCTTAATAAACACGCTCTCCTGGGGTGTTGCTCACTGGGAACAGATGGTCCCATGTGGGACAGATGGCCCAGAGCTGGCAACTTCCAGGGGGTTTTGGTGGGAGATGGGAGCCCATCGTTTACCTCAAAGGCCCATACTAAAGGCACAGTGAGAGCATTTTCCTCTAGTATGTTTCTAATCCCATGAAAAATCCCTCTTTGTTGCCATCAGGTATGAGTCATAGCCCATGCTGAAGCAGGGGATTCCAACATACAGGTAGGCATGTCCTTCTTTCTGCTGGACATAAAAGAAATCCGAGCAGTGAAGAAGGAAATATGTAAAACACATAGACACAAAGACCATGAAATACAGGCATTTGAAGAATTCTTAATTATTGTCCTTCTTTGGAGTGCAAATAGATCTGACTTAAATCCCTAAATGCCACACTTTTTGGGTATTAATCTAGCTCCAGGTATGACACTAATGTCTCTCTTTCTCCAAAATACTGTGGTTATGTTAAGCCATAGCATAGCCTTCCCTGAGCGCAAGGGGAAAAACTTTCTATAGATGGTGATAAAATGAAGCGAGGGGCCCTCTCTGGAAGGAAAAGGGAGACCTGGTTACCCAGAATAAGGAGGAGGCTGAGGTACTCTATGACGTTTTTGTCTCAGTCTTCACCGATAAGGGCTCCAGCCACACCGCCCAAGACACAGAAGGGAAAGGTGGGGACTGGGAGAATGAAGAACTGCCCACTGTAGATCAGGTTTGAGAACATCTAAGGAACCTGAAGGTGCACAAGTCCATGGCATCTGACAAGATGCATCCACAGGTCCTGAGGGAACTGGCAGAGCAAGTGGCTAAGACACTGTCCATCATATTTGAGAAGTCGAGACAGTCTGATGAAGTTCCTGCTGACTGGAAAAGGGGAAACATAATCCCCATTTTTAAAAAGGGAAATAAAGAAGACCTAGGGAACTACAGGCTGGTCAGTCTCACCTCTGTGCCTGGCAAGATCATGGAGTGTATTCTCCTGGAAACTTACGTTAGGGCACATGGAAAAATCAGGAGGTGATTGGTGACAGCCAATATGGCTTCACTAAGGGCAAATCATGTCTGACAGATTTGGTGGCCTTCTGTGATTGGGGTTACAGCATTGGTGGATAAGGGAAGAACAACTGACATCATCTACATGGACTTGAGCAAAGCTTTTGACACTCTTCCACTTGACATCCTTGTCTCTACATTGGAGAGACATGGATTTGACACATGGACCACTTGGTGGAATAAGGAATTGGCTGGATGGTCACACTCAAAGAGTTATGGTCAATGGCTCATTGTCCAAGGGTGTGATGAGTGTCGTTCCTCATAAGTCACTGTTGGGGCCAATGCTGTTTAACATCTTTGTTGGCAAGATGGACAGTGGGAATGAGTGCACCCTCAGAAAGTTTGCTGACAAGACCAAGCTATGTGGTGTGGTTGATATACTGGAGGGAAGGGAGGCCATCCAGAGGGACCTTGAGAGGCTTCAGATGTGGGTCTGTGCAAATCTCATGACATTCAACAAGGCGAAGTGCAAGGTCCTGCACATGGGTCAGGGCAATTCCATGCCCTGCAGAGGAGGATTTGGGATTAGCAGTGTATGGAAAACAATATGAGCCAGCAATGTGTGCTCACAGCCAAGAAAGCCAGCCATATCCTGGGCTGCATCAAAAGAAGTGTGGCCAGCAGGTCGAGGAAGGGGATTGTCCCCCTCAGCTGTCATGAGACCCCACCTGTAATTCTATGTTCAGCTCTGGGCCCCCCACATAAGAAGGACATGGACCTGCTCGGGCAAGTCCAGTGGAGGGCCGTGAAGTTGATCAGGGGGCTGGAGCACCTCCCTTATGAGGACAGGCTGAGAGAGTTGGGGTTGTTCAGCCTGGAGAAGAGAAGGGTCTGGGGAGACCTTATAGCATCCTGCCAGTACTTAAAGGAGGTCTATAGGAAAGAAGGGGAGGGACCTTTTTGCAAGAGTCTGTAGTGATAGGACAAGGGGTAATGGTTTTAAACTGAAAGAGGGAAGAGATAAGGAAGAAGTTCTTTACTGTGAGGGTGCTGAGACACTGGAACAAGTTGCCCAGAGAAGTTGCGGCTGCCTCCTCCCTGGAAGCGTTCATGGCCAGGTTGGGGCTTTGAGCAACCTGATCTAGTGGAAGGTGTCCCTGCCCATGGTAGGGGGTTTGGAAGTAGATGACTTTAAGGTTACTTCCAACCCAAACCATTTTATGATTCCATGAAATAAGGGCATTTCTCTTTGGTACTTTCCAAATGGCTTCTTGCCCCCAAATACGCTCCATTACCCAGGGTAAGACCATTGCATATTTCCATCATGACTGGAGCTGGGGTGTAAATCCATGGCTTTTAAGAGTCTGATGTAAGTTAATGTGGGTCTGAACAAGTCTCTTTTCAATATTCACTCTTAAATTAGATCCCAGATTTGCTCTATCATCTTGGGTAACAGAGGATTTAACTGATCCTATCTCCATCAGCATCCATTCCTGGAAATAAATCACTGCCTCTGAGATCATTTCCCGGATGCTTTCCATAGAATGTCTGATATCTCAAAAAGATGTCTTTTCCTTTTCTGTTTATCTGTCCTGGAGCTATTACAATCATAGTAGCTGCTTGAATTATAACACCAGGGGCAGAAAGCCTGGCTGCATCTTGCCCAAGGCACCCCCTCTCCTCCTCTATGCCAGTTTCCTGTAGCCTTTTCTCAAGGTGTATGCCTAGAGCTAACAAGGTTGTTAACCTCCCAGTTTGTATTTGTTCTTAATTTTCCCTTTGAAAACTAGCCCTTGGCTAGTGCAGTCTTCTCAAAAACCACAATCCTTTGTTATACCGAGTTTTTGTTTGCTCTCGCTTGAAGCCCAGTCTTCCCATTGGGAGATAATACCACATGTAGGGCACTAACCACTGAAAGGTAATATAGTTGGGAGTTTTTACCTCAGAGTCATGTTTTGTTGTAGATCACTTTCTCCCTTTGTAATACTGCTTTGGGCCTCCTAATAAACCCCTCTCTCCACTTGTTTATGGACTCTCATTCCGTTTCAGAAATCTGGTAAATGCAGAAGCCTTTAGACAGAAAATGTAGATTAAAAGCTGCTCTAAACCAATGTTTCTTCCCTCTTCTTTGTAAGCCCAGTGCACATTAAATGAAACTTATATGCTTCTTGAAGCTGCCTGTGTTATTATTGGAACTGATGCACATTCACTCCAACCAATCTATTTTTATTTGAACCACTTACGCTGTATGAAACCAAGCATAATAACTACAGTCAATATAGATATATTTGTTTTTATTTAAACTCATAAGTGTGCTAAAAGCAATAAATGCTTTTCCCCCTGAAAACCAATATATACGTATAATAGGCAGAAAATGTATGTATCAGTCAAAGCAGGAGTGACCGGTGGCCCAGGGGGCCACTCCTGAAATCCATCGCAGTGCCACCCATGCAGGCGGCTGTGGGGGGCCGGGGGCTGCAGAGCCCTGAGGGGGAAGGAGGGGAGCGGGCCTGCGGGCCGGCATCTCCCCGCAGGGACGCCTGGCTCGGCGGGAAGGGGAGAGGCAGCGGGGCCTGTTGCCAAGGGCTCTGGAGACGGCGCCTGCCAGGCCATGCCTCAGGGCGCTGCAGGGCGCCCCCTGTCTGCTTGTACCGGTTCCAGCCGGTTCCAGCCGGTTCCAGCCAGCTCTGGGGGCAGGACAAGGCTGCGCCCTCAAGGGAGGTGGTGGCGGCTCTGAGCCAGCTGGGGGGGTTGTGGCACCTCTGTGAAAGCATATTTTAGAAAGGGCGGTAAGTGCCATGCTCAGGGATCGAGGAGGCCCGAGCAGGAGGGGAGACCAAAGCCAAGACAAAGCCCACACTGGAGCAGGGGGGGAGAGGAGAGCAGCAGCTGAGGAGGTGGGCCAGGCTGGGGCTGAGAGGGCTGCTGCTGCTGTTGGAAGAGGCACTAGGCACTGACCCTCTATTCCTCTGTTCCCCGGGGCTCAGGGGCAGTCCCTGTCGGGGGGATGTGTGAGGAGGGGATCGGGGAGGAGCAAGTGAGGAAAAGAGGTTTGGCAGAGAAAAGGAGTGTTTTCCCTGTGTTCCTGTTTGTTTGTTTCAGTGCCAGAATCAATAATTAGAACTTTGTTTATTGACAGTAAATTAAATTGATTGTAAATCCCCCCAAATCAGTAAACCTTTTTTGCCTACTACACCAAAATGCCTCTAGCAGTGGATAGAAATTAACCACTCTGGGGATGGTTTTTAACCCTCAGACATGGGAAATAGGCAGTTAACAGGCATCTTCCTTCCGCTCTGATGGGATCTGCTCTTTTGCTTTTTTTTTTTTTTTTTTTTTTTTTTTTTTTTTTTTTTTTTTTTGTCAGGCAGCTTGTCACTTTTCAGCATCAAGATATTAATACATAGGAGAAAGAGAACTTCAAGAATGGTCAAAATGCTTGATCAAGGTTGGAGGGACTACTCAAGGTAAAATCCAAGGTGGTCTGGGTCTATCCTGGTTGCTTTTGAAATGCAAGGTCACATCTTCTAGCCTGATAACACACCTCATCAGTTACATACAAGCAATTGCTTTTGTATCCTTCCTCAACAACGAAATGCCAAAGCTAGGAAACACTATAATCTGATGACTAACCATGGCTGGGTGTTCTGTGATCTGCAGCTCCTCCTAGAGCTCAGACCATCACCTGTGTTTTCCTACACTCACATGTGTCTTTTCTGTTAGAATCATCCCTTCTTCTTGTAACAGCTTTGTTATGCCTACTCTTCTATGAAGAAGATTCAAAATCTCCAGTTTAGTTATTCTGTTCGTATGACCCTAGGCAGCATTAGTGCTCATTACCAGGCCCTCATTAAACACACTGAATTGTGAATGGCATGGTTCCAATTGTGTGGCCTTTGTTGGCCTTTTAAATAGTTGCAGCAAGAAAGCTTGGGGGGCATTTAAGTTGGCCAACAGATGCAGTGTGTCTATAACCTGAATGCCACGTTTTGGTTTGTAACATGACTTCTGTATTACCTGGAACTGCTTTCCTTACATCCAGTGGCCCAATCCAGGCAGGTGTGTACGGATGGTTCACACTAATTGGTCTGTGGCGTCAAGTGATGCACCAACAGTTTTCATTCAATGCAGTTTCTAGCTTTTTAGCATGTACCAATCTTTCAGAGGCAGATGTGCATATTCAGCTGCTGGAAGAAAGAAAGCAAGTTCAGTGTTGCTGGGTGAGCTTGCAGATAGCATTCATGAGCTATATTACTGTAACCACAAAATTTATACTTCGCCTGATTCACCTGTGCTTTAGAAAACAATATTGCTGTGTACTGTTACTCCCAGTGGTTTGGATCCCTGGAGTGGGTGGCCTGTGCCACATCCTGACTTACAGAAAGTTGTTTGTTAGCTTTAAAAAGTAGAAGAAACTCATGTGCATGCTAGACAGATTAGTGCATAATTAGTGTTCAGTAGTAATCAAAGACCTAGAGAGCATCAACATTAATGTAGCTTTGGCTTGGATGAAGCTCTTTGTTTAGAGAGAAGGTTTATTTACACAGAAGTGCATATGCCAGCCTTGTACTTAATCTTTGACCCTTTGTATAGCTGTTAAGTAATATAAGTGCAAATATACTTCCTTGTACTGGGCTGTTTTATTCTTTGTCATCAACAACCTCCTTTTGTGTAGTTTGAGGAAAAAAATGTTTTCTGCTAGGGCTGATAGCATCATTTGTGGGCTCTTAAGAGTGTGGAATATGCCACCAGCCATAGTAGGCATCTGAGTATCTGACTTACCATCAAGGTGTTGAGCAAACCAGTGATACTGTCTTTTTCCCTTTCCCTGAAAAGCTGAATTTCCGGTCTGTCACCCACCTTAGCACAGAGTGAAACTGTATGTTTAACCTAGTGTCTCTGGTGAGGGTTTACATCCTTACTATGTCCTCACAAGAAATATGTGTGGCATATGCCGAGGCAAGCCTTGGTCCAGCTGTTATTATAGACTCGATTAGAATGAATGACTGGTTCAGGAGTCAGCTGACTGGTTCCTCATCCCATTTGCAGTGTGTCAAAATCCTCACAAACTGTAGCACACTGTGGTAACCTCCTTGTCCATATTAGCAAAGATCAAGGGCTGAATAGACCTTGTTGCTCATTCTGGAGAGTTCCATTGCCATGAAAAAAATTTAGATGGTCTCTCCCATACTGCTGTTGACCTACAGAGAAGGTTTCAAGTAGCAGAGATCATCCCACTGCCCATCTTTGGGCTGGTATCAAAATGCCTCCCCTGCTTCTGCTGTTTGCTGCCAGTCTGTGTGGGAGTCTTTGAGGACAGTTCTCTGCTGTCAGGGTGTAGTGCAGGGAGCCACCAAAAGCACTGTCAGCCTCTGCTGCTTGGTCTGGGGCAGAGAAGATCTCTGTGGAGAGCACAGTTCCAGTTCAGTGGCAGGGCACTGCAGTTCAGTTTGAAAGCCCTCCCAGGCAGCTGGACATACAAACCTGTGCTCAGTGCCAGTGTGGACACTGAGCTTTACGGCTGTGCAAGGTGCTCTGGTATAGGGATGCCTTAGTCACTCTCTGCCTCAGGTGTCTCAGCTTTACATTGAACTAGATACTAAAGTAAATGGTATAATATAGATGGATAATATGACAATAACAACCGACAGGGGATGTTTGGAGGCTAAATTCATGGCAAATGTGCTGTAAGGACCTAAAGATGGAATAGCACTGTTGCTGTTATTGACATTGCAGTAACATCTCAGAAATAACATTTTGGAACCTAAGTGCCACTGTGCTAAGCTCTCCATGTGCACATATGAGAAAGGTAATCCCTGCCCCAAACACTTTTCAAAAGAACAAAAAGACAGTTTCCAGAATGTGGCTATTAACCAGAAAATTGGGGAGAGGACAAGCTGAAAGGGACATGATAACATTTGGCATAATAATCTGCAGTCGTGACACACCCACTCTCTTGCCATTGCCAGTGTTAAAATCCTGCAGTGGTTCATAATATTGCTGAGTAACTAGCTCCCTCTTAAAGACCAGATGTTCTTTTCCCCTTCTGCCTTTTCTGAAAGGAAAAAGTTATACCCAGCATGCCACTGGACCTGTGCTGAACCCCCAGAAAGATTGAGAGGAACTCAGACCATTAGTGTTGGTACGCAGATCTGATTGATCCAGGAGCATCTATTCAGGCAAGCTTCAGACCCCGGTACCTCCAAGTTAATCCATATAGCATTGTGTTTGCATGTTTGCTGAGGTATTCAAGGAGGCTTTATGAAAAGCAGGATTTCTCCATAATGAAAGGAAACAAACAAGATAAAAAGGCAGAGATAAGTAAACAGACAGGATTTCAGTCCTAACCTCCATTTAAACTGAGTGGCTGTCAATACTAATAACATAAAGGCAGCAGTGAAGTGTCGTTGACACATGCCAGGTAGAGAATTCTCAGAGACATCTGAAAATCCCATCAGAAATTGCGATGGCAAAAGTAATCAGCATGTCTGGAATTGTCTTAATTCATTGGTTTTATATTGTCTTGAGAAGCTGGCAGGATCCTCTGTACATAGTAGGTGAAGGCACAACTGTGTCCTTTTTCAGTCGTCTTACCCCTTCTTGTTACTCCACAAATGGAGGTAGGTGATGATGCTAATGCAAGGTGTTCCTGCCCACAGCTATAGGTGTCAGCCACTTTCTCAGTGTGTTCAGGATTCAGGACTAGTTGAAATCACAGACCCTACATGTCCGTCCTGCATGCTAGAAGAATCTGGTCTTGATCTGAGTAAACATGATGTGCTGCAGGTCAGGGGAGAGAGGCATGATCAAGAGTGGTGCAGGGGTCTGTGGCTGGGCTGGCTGGTGATGTAGGCTGGAGAAGCAGAGCTGTACAAGGGGGACACAGCAAAGAGGTAAAGTGATGCTGTTAGTCACAACCAAGGGTGGCTGAACTGACTGGGTTAGCAGTGCCTATGTAGGACCATGCCTAAATGTTGATACAGCACAGCAAGGAGCAGAAAACCAACAGGTATGGGAGAACATCTGAGAAATCAGTTACAAAGGAAATGAAGGAACCCAAACTGCAGCTTAATATATCCACAAGTGCACATTTAGCAGGCAGTGGTTGATGACAACAGAGGGATTTGGGGGTTCCACAGTAAATTTCCAAAGCCATTTACACATAGGTTGGTGTGTGACTCAGGAAATCAGTAGACAAAAAGTGTGATTTATGGCAAACAGGTACAAAATCACAGTAAATGGATGCAGAATGACTAGTGACCACCTGTGGCTGACACCAAAAGCTGACTGTTTCACACAGTAGATGCAGTTTGAACTGCACTCTCATGTCTGTACAAATACACCTAGTGGAATTGCGGAAGGGCTACAGTGCACTCAGCTACATATTTCTGACAGGGCTTTGGTAATGGAGGGGGAGCCTCTGCTGGAATGTTTGGCAGGATTTGAAGTAGTGGTGGTGGGAGTACCTTGTGAGCTCAGGGTGCAGGGCAGACTGCTTCCAGTGCCAATCAGGGTACTGGCCCTATACAGAGAGAGTCAATACCACAGAAGATCAGGGGTAAGGAGATGTAACTTGATTTAATAAACTCCTCTAGGGAACTACAGGGAAAATATGACTCCTAAAATACAAACCACACAGGGAACTCTGTTCACATTGACTAAAAGCTGAGCTGGGAGCACATCACAGACACAGCTGTCACAGAGCAGCGGTTACTGGCCTCTAAGCTGTGAGCACAGTACACAGCACTCAAGGGAATGCTGTGTACCCTGCTAACCCAGAGACTCCTCACTAGTTCTGGAGAACACTGACTGCTTTCCAGTCAGGTTTACTAGCTCGGTGTCAATGCTGGCACTGCTCACACCACCTCCAGAGCTGGTAAAGAAACAAGACAGCACTGCAAAACCAAGCCAGTTAGAGAAGCAAAGTGAGTGAATGACACAGGTTGGAGAGGAAGGGAAAAGAGAAGAGAGCTGTGACAATAGCTGAATTAGGATAAAAGGACTGAGAACATCAACCAAACAGATGCAGAGCATTACTTGATTTCTAAATGAAACTCAGCTGTAGAAATGCTGGCTTTGAGCAAACAGGAGCTCCTGCTGTAGCCTGGGCTCACAGGCAAGGGAGGACTGGTGAGAGTAGTGGGCAAAACCAGAACTGCTATGAAATACCTGGGTAGAAATGAAGACAAGCCTGGGGTGAGCAAGACTAGACAGAAAGAGACTAGAATATGGAAAAGGAAAGAAAATGGCAAGAGACTACAGACCATTTTTCCAGGTAATTTCTAGACCTGGGTGATCCATGGCCACGCTGGCATTTCAATATGAAGTGAACTGCTGATCTTGCTTCTTTGGGGAATGGCCACAGCTGGAATAACTCAGCAGCCCTGTGCTGGTGGGTTTGTTTTTATTTCAAATAATAATGATAATATTTCCCTCCTGCTGCTGCCCTTTTTTCTCAAGTGTTTAGAGTCAGTATTTCTGCTATAACTAGGTCAGGGAACCTAACTAGGTCATGGTGACTTTCTAAACGTGGCAGATCTAGAAGCAAATCTGGGGAGGGAAGACCTGATCGTGTGTAAACAAAAGTCAGCAAGCTGGGCCTAGTGGGAGGGATGATCCCAGGGTGAAGTGGGGAGTCAGGCACCTGTATGGGAACTGTCTGAGGAGAGAAAGCGAAATGTGTGGCAGGGAACAGGGGCTGGGGGAGAAAGAGGGTTGGGGAATGGAGTACTAATGAGGGGAGGAGAAAGGCAGGGAATGGTATTATAGCTGTGGGCATGTGGCAAGCAGAGAAAGTTGTTAGGGCTAAAGGGTTAGAAAGAGAGGGATTAAGAATGAGGAGGGGGAGAGCCAAGAGATATGTAGGTAGAAGCAGCTGAGAAGGACTGGGAATGGGCTTGCATGAGGATCAGAAAGTGGGAAAAAGTGGGGAAAAAGGCCAAGAGGGATAGAATGTGATGGGGAGAGCAAGGACGCTAACTAGAGAGTGAGAAGTGGGAGATGAGGGAGAAGAGGGGTGGTATTCATGTAGCATGAAGCTTCCAATCTCAGCAAAGACTGTGGTGAAGCCATCACTGTGTGTCTTCCCTCCTCTCTGGGAAGGGTGAGCATGTTGAAGGCAAAATTACAAAATTAAAGGGGACTGTGACTCTGCTTCTCAGTTGTACCTAATTTTGCAGGGGTATTGTTCACTTGAGTTTCAAAGCTCTGACTCCTATCCAAAGCTTGATGTTCTTCCACTGGAGTCATCAAAATCTGTTTCCCTTGAAAGCAAAGAATAATGAAGCTGCAGCAACAGGAAGAGCTATTTACACCAAAGGGAGAAACCCCCAGGATTTGCAAGTTAATCATTTTTATGTGCCTAATTTGGGGTCTTTATCTCACAATGCCATGCACATTTGGGGTTGGCAGGTTGAAAATGATGCAGGCTCCTCATGCTGCCCTGCGGGACCCCTCAAACTAATGTTCCATGGAAATGTGGAGACTTTGTTTCCCCATCTGCAGCATCTCCATCCTTTTATCACAGTGCAAGTGTGTTCATGGGTGCAAAATCAGTGCATCCATGCAGGGTGCATCTGCTGTGTGGGAGCATTCTGGGTCTGTTTCACATGCTTTGGCAATGCTGCTTTCTGAACTGAGCAGGACAGTGCATTGTGTTGTATCTGGTGGTCTCCCAGGCAGCATATGCCTGCCTTCAGCCCAGCTCCTATGGCTCCTGTCTTAATAATGTTTATGCTGTCCCGTTACGGTATGCATACTTGTTGCTTAGAGGACAGTTAGAGTAGCAGCCTGCAGGGGGGGATGTCCGCTGGGGTAGTGTCTGCAGCAGGGCAAACAGAGCGATCATTTGTGGCTTGTGCACAGAGCTCTGCCACACCTGAGCCCTCACCAACAGTCCTTACTCCTATAGTTGCCCTACCAGTATCAAAAGTATTTTAGTTTTCTTCTTCCATGGAGGTTCTGTTTTGACCTAGCTGCTGATCAAGTCTTACTGGGTTTAGCTTTTTTCTGTTTGTTTTGGATAGCTGTTATGCAGAGTCCTATAGAAATTTTCCTCTTAGGGCTAAGAGCAGTAGATCTGGAGGAGAAGGAAGAAGGACAAAAAGGAAATATTTATTAAGGTCGTGTTCCCTAATGACACCAGCCTGATGAGCCTTTTTTCCTTTCCCATTAGCAGAAATGTTGCTGTGGAGGTGGTATGCAGCTTTGGTTCTAGCAGCAAAACCCACTGATCACCTTTGGGCCACTGGCAGTTCTTGTCTTTAAGATCTATAAAGTTATCTGTGTATAGGCACTGTAAAGAGATGCAATCAGCTGGAGTCAGTATGAGGTGGTTATATAGAACTGATAGGGATACAGTGCTGTACTGCTGAGATATTAATAAAAATATCTGAGATAATCCTCAGGTACCAGCATATATGTCCTCCAAGAACAGGGCAAGAAAAATTTTAGGAATATTGACTCTGTTTATGTTGGTTTTAGCCAAATGCAGGAGCAAGACAGGGCAGCAGCATGTGCTCTTCACTGTCAGTGAAGCAGAGTTTTGTTTATGGACACTCTGCAGCGTTCACAGCAGAATAGAAGGCAAAGTCAGGTTCTTATCCAAAACAGTTGGATGTCACACTTGCAGATGCTCAATCCTAACTTGATTGTATTTCCAAAGCTGTAATTTGATGACACCCTCTAGTGACCAGGTTAAGAGTATTAAACAACAGTTTAAAAAAAGTCCAGGAACATATAGATTTTTTTTCTAGTCATTACAGAACAATAAATGCATTTTTTCAGAGTGAAAATTTTCCTTGATATTTTAATTCACTAGGAAAATTAAACTACAGTTGTTAAAATCCTCTTTGGGCTATACTTTATAGACATTTGATCTATTTCTTTACTCCAGCTACTTCTCCCAACCATGAATACTTATATCGCTTTAAAAAAAACTCCAAAAACCCAAACAAATACCCACTTATTTTGATGGTGGAGTGTGTCTGGAACAAAAATATTACAGTTAGACTTTTTTCCAAATATTTTGTATGATGAAACAACATGAAATTTTGTGGAAATTGGGACGTAATATGAAAAGCTGGGCTTTTCATGTCCAGTTGAAGCTGGGAAGTAATGTCATGATTTTGTGATTTGAGGGTTTTTTTGGATATAAAAACAAATTTTGTGAAATCAGTAGACATTTGCTGGAATTGTGATGACAGCATTTGATTAATCTTTATTACCCCAACTATTATTATTATTGTCAGAATTAAGCTTTACCCATCTGCTTTCTTCTGTGCACACATTAAGAACAAGGGCCACTCTGGGACTTCACAGTAGTGTTCAGGCAATAGCAAAGCAGTGTAGCTCCATGCATTACACATGAGGAAGATTCACCACTGAGACAAGGCAGACACCTGGGATTAGTGAGGGCAGGGCCACTAAAATCTGTCACGGTACTGATACCTCTCAAAAAGCAGCACCAGCGGTCAAGGAATTATGGAATACTGTTGTGCTTTACTTGGCTGTCCTGAAATCAAAGATGGGGCTGGGACCCAGCTGATGCAGGTCTCCACCTGGATGAGTTTCTTTCCTAGCTCTCCACTGTTTCTTTTACATCCTCCTCTCATGGTGCATTTAAAGGCACCTCCTCTCTGCCCAGTGCCACTTCCATAGCAGGTCAGCCCTGAGCTGCTGCCTGGCTATCTTCCTGACACCCTGTGGCTTTTCTAGGGAGGCTTTATGGGTTACAGTGCCCCTCCAGTTCTGTGGAGATAGTGGAAATATGTGTTGTGTCACTCCTAGCTTCAAAAGCATAAGGAGGACCCACATAACTACCAGCTAAGATGACTATTTCCTTTTGAAAGCCTTAGGGTAGAAAGCTTTTTAAGGCTCTAAGGAGATATGAAGGAAAAAAAATCTGATCATATGGATCAGCGGGAAGCATCTGGAAATGAAAGAAAAGAAGGAAGGTTAAAAGAGGGTGCTTAGCAGGAGTTTGCATAGCAAGCAAGAAGACAAGAAGGTGCAGTTACATAGTTATTAAACTGTAACACTGACACAATCTGTAGCACTACTTTAATCTGTTAACAAGCCTTATGTTAAATTGGAGAGAACTCAGTGTCTGTATTTCGTGACTTCTGCATATTAAACATGGTGTTGACGTGAGGTCTTTCCCTGGACTAGTAGTATGTCCAATAGCAGCAGCCTACAAGGGCATCTTTGCCTTGTACAAGATGTTGAAAAGGTGTTTCATAGCTCTTTCGGCAGACTTAGTGTTGCTTTCTTGTTTCCTTGATCTCTGATATTTACATGAGTCTTTGAAATTTATCCCATTCTTCCTACTGATAAACTGTACACAAGTTCAGTTTGTCTCCTGTAACACACACATTCTTACAGAGCGCCTTATGATTTGCTGGGAGTCTGATCTCCACTGTGCCAGCAGGGCAGAAAGATTTTGTGTTCTGGGCCTTGACCTGCAGCTCTGGAGATCTGCATTTAATTTTCAGCTCTGCCACATACTTCCCAAGTGACCTTGTGCAAGTCATTTATTCTCTCAGCATTTAATTATCACCCTTTTGCAGATGAGAAGTTGACACTTCTCTGCCTTCCAGAGAGTAATGTGAGGATAAATTCATCAACCTTCATGTTCTGCTGTGAACAATGGGAGTTCAGTGAGGCAAAGCAAAGTCCAGCAGGGGAGGTGAGGCAACACAGGGAAACAAAGCAAAGATGAAGCCCATTTTAGCTAGTTAGTGAGCTATCCTGTATGAACAGAGTGTATGATGTCTTGCAGGATTATACATCAATCCTCTGAGCATGTAGTGCTATGACTTTATCCTATCCTTCCATATAGAACAGTGACAAAACTTGGGGGGGGGGGGGGGGGGGGGGGGGAAGGAATCATGCTTGCTCTCTTCTAGTAAGCTGTCGTCAGATGGCTCATTCATTTATGTCACTTCTTTATGTAGGTCCTGCCTTTTTGTTTCTGTAGCTACTCTGAGTCAAGCATGGAAAAAGGTCATTTACTGCGATTATGGAATGTGGGTTGTATTGCAAATAGGAAAAAAAGGTGCAAAGCAAAAAATGCTTCTTGGAGAGAGAATGTTCCATGTCAGTCTGTGCTGTCATTGTGCTTTATTGTCCTGGAACAGCTGAGTGTTTCTACTCTCACTGCTAAAGGACTTCAGCTGTGTGGGACAACTCCAGCATTTCCTAGTGAGATGGCTTTCATTTTTACAGGTGACAGTTGTGGGTCTCAGTTGCATGAACAAGCATCTTGACCTAGGGGTGAAGTTATTAAAAAGTAGGTGCAACTCAGAGGAGGAGGACTTATTGCTGAAGTGTTGGAGTCAGCTGCCTACGTATCTCCTGAATCACTGTGGTTAGTCACTAGCAGTATCTGTCTTCCAGTCACTAGTGCACACCGTAAACACTTAACAGTCCAGAGAGTGACTCCCTTGACTGGTTTCAGTTGCAGGCTTCCAGGAGCCACAGGGGACTAGCTGCCCCTGCTTCCTTCATAGCTGTTCCTGCAAGTAAGAAGTTCAAACGTGTTGATTGGACTATTTCAGCTGTTGTTCTGCCTAAGTGCAGAAGGGTGGATTTCAAGTGCCTTTTTCATCTTGCTGCTTTGAGAGCAGGTGAGCATCCTTCTGTGTAGCTAGTGCATGAGCTTGGGCTTGAAGTCATTTGGGAGGCCAAGTTACATATGGCAATTGGTGCCTTTTCAGGTATGGATGAAGACAATTACTTGCTCCCAGAATAGCTAAATACTATTGGACAGCTCTGGTCTAGTTTTTGTTTTGCTGTCCACAGCTTTTACTAAAGCTAAATGGGGCTGCAGGTTTTCAGTACTCTATAATGTCACATTACATGACAGACCTTTCTTCTGTTAAGAAGGATGTTTCTGGAGATTATTGGCTGTGTGGATGGAAAACATTTATAAAAACTAGACTTCATTATTTTTATTATTTTTTCAGGTAGTGAAAAGCTACTTTCCCCACTTGCATTTTAATATTAGATTAAAACCCCCCAAACCATTGGTAATTGATTTAACTTCAAAATGAAATTCTCTTGCTTTGCAGCTACCAGGTAGTCTGTTTGGATGTGTGCATTTTGGGATCTTTGGCAGCCTTCTGCTTATGAGACTCCAGATTTTATAAGATTATACCATATCTTGGCTAGCAGGGCCCAGGATGTCAAGTGAAAAAGGGAATAGAGACTTTGGGGCTCAGATTTTTGAATACTCAAGTGGCTAACTGTAATGTATTTCAGTTTGAATAAGGTGCCTGTATAACTGTATATCCTTAAGATTTAAGATCTGGTTGGGGGAAGCGAGTTTGGTGTTGGGTGGTTGTGGGTTTTTTTTGGTTTTTTGTTTTGTTTTGGTTTTTTTCTTCCTTCTTGTCCCAGTGGCATTTTAAAATCTCATGGATTAAGGATTCTCTGTTCCTGAATTCCTGATCTGACCACACCCTTATCACCAACTGCCTTCCCAGCATTTCTAAGGTTAGGATGCATTCCAGGAAAACCAAGCAGCCTGTGAGAAGTAGATGCTGTCTTCGTTTTGTCTTCATCCTGGCCTCTCTGGAGTAACATTAGAGGGGTATAAACCATGTTTCCCATTAGGAGAAAATGTGCTGTAAAGAAGGAATCCTAAATAAATGTACAATGAAGAGTTGTATAAAAGTGTCTATGAGAGACAATTCATGGCTCTGTTAGTACCACAAAGAGATTTTTATCTTAGGTTTCTATAGGCCCTTGCTGTAGTTTGTGGAATAACTGTTATGCCAAACTTTACCTTTAAACCCCATGCTGAAAACAAGCAGCCAGCATGTTCTCAGTCTGTTCAGCATCTTTGCTAAATAAGGGAATAGAGAGAGGTGTGCTGTGGATATGAGAACTTTGGCAGACTCATGGTATTGCTGTCACTGGGGAAAGGTATTTATGAAATGTGCTACGGAGCAGATACAGTATTGCTGCTAAGAGTGAAACAGCCCTAGCAAAGTGCCTTTGGAACTCATGTGAGGTATGAAAATGCAACAAGACCTTTCTTCAAAAGATTTTAGAGTGGGGGATGAACAAAACCTTCTTCCTGCAGTGTGAGTCAGGTCCTACGGGTGGGTACAGCTGATACTTAGGCACACGTAACAAAACTTGGCAACAGGAAGTGAAGGGAAGTCACATGCTTAGCAGAAATTTCAAGGACACACTCAGGAGGCAGAATGTAATTACTTAGTTTGGATTTTAGCCATGACACTGAGTTAACCCTCAGAGCAAGTATTATTTTATTTATCTCTCTTCCCCATCCTGAGAGTTCCTAAGATTAGAGGTAGGCACTGAGGACTCTATTTAATTTTCTTGATAAGCTTTTTCTATGACCTGCATTCTTGTAATATCTGAGCCTTACAAATATGACTGAATTCAGTCTGGTATCACCTCTGTGATGCTGGAAAGTACTTTCCAAAGTGCCTAGAAGTGGTCCATAAGAGAAGTGCAAGACTGGGGAGGTTTGGTTTGTTCCTTGCACTGGGGATTACAGTTATAGTTGCTGTCCTTTTCCACAAGAAAAGGGCATAAATATCCAGGTTGGGAAACAATTGGTAATTTAATAAGCCTCAAAAGACTTGGTGGGAGACAGGGCATTTCCCCTCACTGCTATCCTTGCTGAGTGCAGAGATCAGGCAGAACAAGGGACCAATCACTGTATATTTCATGAACGAAATATCAAGTTTGTTCTTCTATAGGGTATTGTGTGTTAGGCAGCTGGCCTGTCATCTCTTCCTCCTGGCTGACAGTGGGATTCTCTGATCAGGTAGGTTTTCCTGTTATGTGAGCCCTGCCTGTGGAGCGCACATGAAAAGCCTGTGCTTCCTTTCACCCAAGTGTTGCATTTTGATGAAAGAGATGAGATGCATTTTCCCCCCATTTTTCAGACTATTTCCTGCAGAACAGCTGCACAGCTTCTCTGAGGCCTGCTGCTGGCCCAGGTCCCTGTGATCATAGAAATAACCAGATAGGTGGTGACTAAGAATAAAAAAAAGTCAGGTAAACTAGGGACACAGAGATCTCTCTCTGTTACCCCCTTCCAAGTAATTTATATTTTTTTTTAAATTTTATTTTGTAATCCAGCATACACATTTATTCCTCTTGCCTTTCCATGTCTTAGGAATGGACAGTGAGTAAGGCTTTAAGTGAGGCTGCACTTCAGAGTACATAAAGCTGTGTTCAAAGTGCTCCACAGCAGACTTCCATACCCAGAAAGACTTGGATCCATGCAGGCACAGAACTCTCTGTGACTTAAGTGGAAGGAAAGATGCCCATACGGTGAAGTCTGGTGAGACCACAGATCAGTTATGGCTTGAGCCGCCTCTCATCTGGGAGTGACCAGGCCAGTGGGCAAGGGCAGGCTGGGATGCTCTATCAAGCCACAGAATCTACACTCGTCGCTCAGGTTTGCCTGGTGAAATAATCCAACGACACAGTGCGGAGTTATTCGCAGTATCTCTGCGTGGCAGCCCGGCCAGGCTATAACGTGAAGTAAATTCCGGTTCCGGAGAGGGACCGGCGGGAGCGCGGCCGTTGCGGTGGCGCTGGGCAGAGGCGCCGCGGCCCGCCCCTCCGAATTCAGCACCACGGAGAGGGGCAGCGAGCGCCCCGGCAGCCTGACGCGCCCCGCGGAACAACGTGCCGGTTATTTAAGTCACTGGATGCTTTTATAAACTCTGTGTGTGCTAAGTGCTTGCCAAACGCCCACCTGTTGGAAGAGAATTGGAAAAAAATTCGAAGTTCTTTACAAGAGCACTCAGCGAAATGCCAAGTTTAACAGTCAGTACTTGGGCAGCACTTTTCATGCAAGGGTCTCCAAGCACTTTATGCATGTTAATGAAGCCAGCTGCAAAACCAATCGTCCCTTTATAATCTAGGTAGGTTTCATTATCCTTTTCTAGCCGGGGAAACTGAGGCAGATAAGGATAATGTGGTTTGTCTCAGCCTATTCTGTCAGCCAGTATCAGACCCCGGAAATAAATACCATGACCTTTATGTTCTCACTAATACAAAGCCATACAGCTCCCATAGTTCTGCCTGTTTTGGTTTTAAGAGATCTCTTTCCTTCGCTGTACTACCAGTCGCTTAACTGATCTGGGTTGGCAAGCTTATGGCAAAGGATTTTTCAGTAGCCTAATTATAGCTATTTGCACCTACTGCCCCTCTGTATCCTGAGGATTGCTGCTGTTTTCAAAAAGATAAGAGAGTCACTAGCCTTATTTCAAATGCAGATCAGTGCATGTGTGGTGCTGGGTTTGTTATTCTTGAAAATGTTAATTTGTAGGAACAACTTGCCCCCTTAATGCTTATAAATATATAAATATATGTGCTATTTTGCACTCAATTGTCAGGCATGTCCCATGCTGTTTTGTTGTTCCCCTGGACAGGTGGAGACAGAGCAGTTAGGCTCTGACGGCTTCTGTCTGGTGAGCTGGCTCTTGATTGACTGATTAGCTTCTTTGTATGGCAGGCGCTTCTCTCAGCTCCATCATTAAAGATGTATCATAACCCCTTTTTTTTTTTTTTTTTTTTTTTTTTTCCCCTGAGACAGAGTGAGATAGAGAAGGAGTAATTTTGAATGTTTTACAGTAGGGAAACTTTTGTTAATATGGGAGGTCTTTAGAGATGGAGGGTTGCCAGATTTCCGGCTCCAAAACTGCCAAAGAGTCCACAAAATGTAAAACTAGTGCCTGTGTCTGTAAGTAACTTATTTGAGAAAGAAAGCTAAAAAAAATTAACAGTCGGGGTAGTAACTTGTACATCTCCTCGAAAGATTTTTCACATATAGCATTCCACTGATTATTTTTTGCCGAAGCTATCTTTAGTATTAAATAGTTAACCTTTGTAAAATATATGGGAAAGGGTGGGAGATGTGATCTTCATTTTACAATTGGATAAGATGAGGTATGGAGGAAGGAGACTGGCTTATAGACATGTTTGCAGGTGTTTGGACTGTCAAGTTCGAGCTCTCGGTCATTTCAGCTTGACACCAAACCATGCTTTCCTTCTAGAGGTAGGAGATGAGACCCAGGACATGACACCAATTCTCTGTCAGTGCTGGTATCTGATGTAGCTTCTTTCCATTTTGCTGTTGATAATGCTCTGAAAGTCCCTTATCTAATACATTGTCTGCCTAGAGAAGTGATCCTGGTGTGTATAAGTGTGAACTTAAATTGATATGTTAGTATAACTTCATTGTTTCTTTATAAGGTCACTCTTCACAGGTCAGCTTGCATCACTTTGGAGGGAGCTTAAGCTAAGGAAAACAAAAAAGCACCTCCTATTCTGCAGCAAGCATCTACAAAGGGAATTACAACACTTGTTTAACAAGATTTCTGAAGTTCTACTGATAAGCCCAGTAAAACTGTTTCAGACAAGACATAGAATAATCTACTTGTGATGCAGCACTTTCTGCATCATCCTTACAGATATTGTGATGAACTCGGAGATGACATGGCCACTTCTGCAGTGGTGATGAGTAGTGCCACAAGTAGACTGAGCTATAGTCCTAGGATTGTGCCTAGCAAAAAGGGACAAGATAAGCAATGTCTTCTGTCTGCAGGCCAGTATCTTAACAGTGGTTTGTAGCTGGATGGGGAAGGATGGAATCTTCTGTTGTTATGAATTTGCCTGTGCATGGTGTGATCATCAGCATGCTTTATATGATCACTGTAACTTCTTCTGTAGAGTTGAGCACAGTATATTCAAGACTCTGCAGTTCAGCTGTGACTGACACGTGCCTAAGTATGTGCAGGTTGTAATAGTCCCCTTGACTTAACCCCTGGGGCCTCTTGCTGAGACAGTGACAAGCTAGGCAGAACTTTGTTAATTAGGACCTGTTGGAAACCCTCTTTTTTATTAGGATGGTAATATCAAATGTAGCAACTGCAGATCTGGTGGGTCTTCTGACTTCTATTTCTGCCCTTCAGTTGAAGGATCAGTTTCTACAGGAGGATTCTGACCTCTGTTTACAAGAGGCCAATGCTGAGAGGCACTGCCTTATCATTTAACCATGTACACCCATTGTTTTGTTGCAGTTCACATCCTGATCCTGGATATGAAGAGTGGAGTGTTTCAGTGCCTCCAGTGATAAGTATAGGCAATTTTCCTAGTAGGAATCTTGTTACAGAAATTTAATGTTCATTCCATATTAAGCCTGCATAAGGATTCACATATCTTTCTGCATGACGAGAATCAGGTCTGCACGGTCTGGACGTCAACATGCAGACCTTTGTTGGGTTTTATATGTGGTCTAAATCTAAGAGATCTGTATGTCTGTGAAGCTGTGTTTTAAAATTTTAGAAGAAATCCTGTCACTTCAGAGATCTTCAGAGCTCTCCATTGAGACCTAGACATAGCATAGACACATCCTGGGATGTAGTGTAATGTCTGGTTTAGTAGAAGTGTGGAGAGCTGAGAGAAAGTAATAATTCAACAGAGCTTAACATTGGCTCCTTTTTAATTATAAGCCATGTTGATTGGCTTCTAAGAATGTTTTATTAAGTCATCTTCAGTCAGGGAAATATTGATGGTAATGGACTGTTATGGAGCTGTGTTTGTGGTGGTGTGAGAGGTGCGCTGTGGGAGGGCTGTGAAGGCTACTCTATTTTTGGGATATAAAATTGCAGTGCAAGGAGGAATGGATGGCACCTTGCTGTGAAAGAATATAATTCATACCCATTTCTTTACAGTGTTGCCCTTTGAATGGGCAGTGACATGGCAGCCTTGTCTAAAGGCAGCTGCCCAACCTTTGCTCATCCATGTTCAGTGCAGAGTTTTAGCTCTGTTAGGAATCGTTTGCATGCAGCAGATCTCGTTCTCTCTGAGTTGCATTGGTGCAGTGCCAGTCAGCTTGGGAAGGAAAGGCAAGCCTGCTAACTGGAGCTTTTGCTTGTTTACTGTGTATTTTTATCTCCCCTTCAATATTTTTTTTTTTTTAAATTTAAATATTTGATGTCAGTTCATTTATTTTTATGACAAATGATTTTTATATTTTTTTTTTTCATTCCAGAAACAGAAAGCAATAGAGATGCCAGCATCACGGGGGCATCTGTTCTCTACTTTTAGTTAGTCCTTTTCCCCCACTCACTTCCAGCCCATCTACAGAGATGCATGACTTTAAACAAACAAACAAACAAAAACCTACCTGTGTCATCCATTATAATGTACCTATCTGGGTGTTACCCCAAAGACGGACCATCTGTGAGGTCTTTAGCACTGCTAGAGGATAAATAAAAGCCTTTGCTTGTAGTTGATTCCCATGGGGCAAAGTCTGTGTTCAATGAGGCATGCCCTCAGGGAACACTGTTGCTTTTTCCTTAAAGTGTCAAATACCATAATGCAGATTAATCATCAGTCTGTTACTTTGCTTTCTGTATTACAACTCCAACCCTTGTTTTCAGTCATGAAGTGCCATGTCCCCTACCCCTGCACTTTTTTTTTTCTCAGTAAGAAAACTTGACGTTGTGCCACCTTTCACCCTCACACAGGGTCATGTCTCAGAGACTGCAAAGGGAAGGGATCTAGGAGTACTCCCCATATTCTAGGACTGGATGTGGTGGATTGTTTCTATCCTGGATGCCATTATGCTTACTGCAATAAGTTCAGGGCTGACTTGGTTGATACAATGAAGGAAGGAATCCAGTAGTCACAGTGAGTTTTAATAGGAGCCTTACACTGATATCAAGGGATAGAAGAATGAAAAACGTACAGCTGGAAAAGGAAGCATGAAAATAGGGCCATTAAACCATAACAGGGTACCATGAGTTTAATTTGAGCAGGGAAATACATAGATGAAATGGCCCTCAGTTTATTCCAGTGGTGAAATTTATGAGGCTCTGAAAGGTCATCAGAAGGGGGAGGTAGTGAGTGTTAGATTACATGGGAGAGTTGAAGTGAGGCAGCAATGGCACCCACAAATAGATCATGGGGAAGAATCCTGTTCTGATTGTGAGGGGAGTGGATGAACTACCACCTTATCTGATCTTTCTCACCTGCAACTCTCATGTGGATATGACATTTTGAAGTGCTGAGACTATCCATTGAATTCTGTGATAACTAAAGGCATGGATCATTCTGCAGCTAGTGGTATTGCTTCTGTAGGTTTGAAGCATCCCTCTCTGTTCTCTGTCTCAGACACAGCTCAGTGTTCTGCATGTTTCGGCACTCTACATTTTGCTTGCCTCACTCTCTGCTTCACAGCTGCTGCATTAAATCTATCCATGGACACTTAAAAGATGCTATGGAAATGTATTGCTTGCCTTCAGCAATAGTGGTGGTTGACCAGTTGTGTTGCTCCCCTAGCCCATCAGCCCCAGCACCGTGGTGCTTGTGTTTGCTGGACTGTTCCTTCTGAGTGTATGGAGGTGAACACATGTTCTGTATTAATCTTCATTTCAATGAAGTTGTTTTAGTTCATGCTTTATTGCAGCGCTTTGTAATAATGCATCTGTAATGGCAGCCCTTGGGGCAGCAGTCGCATGTGGCAGCCTGAGTGCCTGAACTGCTCCTGAGAATGACTCCAATCATACAGAGTGAGGCACTCCCTGGTGCACCATCTGAATTTATAATACCAATTTATATGGTGCCCTAAAGCAAGCTTTGTATTTGCTCTGGGACACAGGGGCCAGGCTATAGAAGGGGAAGTGCTTGCCATTTTTTTGCTGTCCCTTTCTCAAATATATGCATTTGTCTGGCTTTCCAAATTGCCTGTCTTAAAGCCTAGACTGAGCCTAGGAAATGCAAGAAAAGAATATGCCTTGATACAGAGTGATCTCATGGCATCAGTCAGAGCCTTTTACTAGGTGTTGAGGGGAGATCTGTTGGAGGACACAGTTCTGCAAGCAGCACAGGGCGGAGTGCTGGCTGCTAGTTCATTATGGTCATGCCCGTGTGGTTGGGAGTCAGTATTGGCTTAACCTCCTTTGAGAAAACAGGTGATGAGATCCAAGCCACATAGGGCTGGGTTTTCAAAACTCAGTTAGAGTTGGATTTTTCAAGATAGTTACCCAGCAGGATTTCCAGAAAGTACATAGCATGGATATCTAATGCCTATTAAGTTTGAAAAAGGACCATATAGTACTTTAAAGGTCAAAAGCAATGCTTTAAGCTTGCTCTGGAGATACACCGCACCTATCATTAAATGCAGGCTAAAAGGCTTTTGTCAAAAATTGTGTTCACTAAGTGGAAAGAAGGTATGTTTTGCTCTTTTTGGCTCACTGGAGGATTTTGCTTATGCTAGAAAATTCCTATCCCCAGTGTTTTATAGCAGCAGTGAGAGTATTTCCCTTCCTCACCCCGGTTTTATTGGAGTCCTGTTTGGGGTTCCTTATCTCAAACCTTCAAGTTCCAGACTCATGCAAAACAAAGGCATTTATTGTCAAAGACATCTGATTGTGAATGAGAAGTACTCTCTCCCATGGACAGAAAAATCTTTGATGGCACTGTGTTTGTCTGGCATGTGAGTAGAGCAATAACAGATTATTTCATTTTATTGTGTTTATCCAGAATGGTGCATAAGGTTTTAAAATGAGATAGCCCAACCATTAGAATGGCACTGACTGCAGCAGTTGTTCCTTATCCTGAGAGCTTCCCAACTGATCAGCTGGGATAAAAGCTAAAAAGATGTCTGCAAGCATCTTTCAGGATCTCACAGGATAAAAGAAATTCTGCTGGGGAAACCTACACTTCAGTGACTGTAAAGCAGATATGAGCTTAATCATGAGATGGGTGCTGTAGAGGGTGTGAGGGGGCTGCTTTTTGAGAGAAAGAGAGGGCAGCCTGTCTTGTCCTGCACTGATGCTGTTGCTCTGCATTGATGTCCTTGTTCCACCTGGTCTTGTGGGCTGAGAAGGTTTTCTGTCTTTTGTGGATAATTGGTCAGCCACAGGTAAGTGTTTGACATGAGATTGCTATGGGTTCATCCTGAATAATGAACACAAAACTAGATGCAAAACCTCAAACTAGTCTGCGTTTCCTCCATTGTTTGTAGTGTTATCGACTAGTTACAGCCAGAAATGTCCCTGTCTTGTACCACTGATCCTGAGTGATCAAGGTGTCTGTACTTCAGGATCTCTGAAGGGTTCAAGGGCAAAGTGGAAATAATATTTAATCTTACTTCAGGAGTTGCTGGAGCTCTTCAAGGAGTAGCTCTTGTGGATGCATTGGCTGAGCATTTTATTAAAGAGAGGTTTATCTTTCACTCATGTTAAATATAGCTTTTCTGATCACAGGTCTTTCCATTTTATTCCTCTTTTAGTACTCATCAATTCCTATTCTTATCCAACCCTGTTGATGGACAGGCAGGTATGACATGGTATTTGTTGCCAGGGAAGCACACTGTGATGTCATTGGTTCATTTTCATGGCTCCCTCTGAGGATACACAAACAAGAAGAGGAGGCAGAGTTCAAGTGGAGGAGGTAGTAAACAATAAGGATCTGCTGGGTCTTACTGCAGAGGGAGCTGATGACACGTCACAAACAGGACTGACCCCATGGAGTTAGACTCAAGAAGCAAGAAAAGATGGAGTTCAAAACTGGTAGAAATACTTGTTGGAAGGTTTGTGTGTTAACTTTGAACTGTGACTTTGGTTTTGACCATTTTACTGGATGCTACCTGCTGCCTGTAGAAGTGGTTCTCTTCCTTTTGGGAGATGTTAATGGATGTTTATCTGTCTTAGAGTGTCTGTCTTAGAATGAGGTGTAGATATGCATCTAATATCTTGTAGCGGAAGTCATAAAGCCACACAAATGTGACAACCATTAACATTTCATATTGATGGCTGAAAGAACATACAGCTCTTTATTTTTCTTTCATTTTCCCTTGCACACTCAAGTGTGCACATACATCTGTCTCATTGCTATGTATTTCTAAGTATAAATACACATGTACAAGACACTCTCACAATGATGCTCTTAAAGATAGTGGAAAACACTGTATGAGACTTGGAGAAGGGCTTGCATCATTTTTTCCCTAGATATATTAATTAATATAATGAAACATACTCCCTTTCCCTACATGTCTTGCCCTGAATGTGCTCTTGCAGCATTTGCCTGCTCTTAAGCCCTGTTATACACTTCTACAAGGAATCCTCTTATCTGAATGGATTCACCCTCATGTGCCTGGGTATGCACATCAGGTTTTTTGGCACATGCTCTCCCATTCATACACTGCCACACACTCAAATGTGTGTCTGTCCCCTGTACGTTCAGCTAAACAAAGCAGTGCTCAGAAGATCACTTTTTGTATACACTGTGTAGTTTATCTGTAGCTATTAAATAAATGCAATGGAACATGTTAGGAGGAGGAAAAGGTCTGTGAATCAAGAATAAACAGGTATGTCCTGCAAGTGGCCAGAATAACTTTGGAGGTTGAACCTCCTGCTGGAGTGAAAAAAATGACGTTTGCAAAAGGGCTTAGAGCTAATCCTCTGAAATGATGGTAAAAGGAGTTCTGACCAGGCGCTGTCATGATTACTCTTTTCCCATCTCTGTTATTTCTTATTAATGTAATGAGTTTTGCTCTCTCAAGTAGGATAAGGTCACCAGTGAGATAAAATCAGCTTTCTTTGGCACAACCAAGATGATCTGATAGTAGTTTGGACTGCAGCTTCTAAATTCACCTTGGGTATTAACTTCTGGGCAAAAAGACACGGAAAGTGCTAACATGGCCTCCCCCCCCCCAAAAAAAAAAAAAATCCAGAGAGATAAATTGCATTCTTGCCTTGTTGCAAAGGCTTCCCTGCCACTGTTCCAATGGCAAATTTCCCTTGAGCCTCATTTCCATTAAACAGTACCATACACGTATTTGATTTCAAGGATTTGGTGAATGCCATTCAGAGAACCTAAGGAAAAAGCCCAGGAGATTATACTCTATGGGACAACATTGCAGTGCAGACTCTCTTCCCATCCCTTGCTGCCATACTTGGGGCATTAGTTTAGATGGAATCTTCTAGATCTTTTATTGGGGCATTTGGACATCCTGGTGTGATGGATGATGCTTCTAACTCCTGTCTATTCTGTTTCCAGAGCCTTTTGCAGGCTCTGATCTGTGTCTCTCATCACTCCTGCTTAACAGAAAAAGGGGGGACTAGGAACTGATGATAATGGCACGCCCAGTTTCTACTGCATTAGGGAGTTACGTAGCTCCTGTGAGCCAGCTCTCTTCTCTAGCAAGATGTAAGCAAAAGCTATGTCTTGTGGGTATTGCAGCTTTATTAAATTTATTAAAAATTGCACCAACTGAATTGCCCCATTTTATTGACAGCATTATACCTTTTAGTTAAAACAAACACATGAGCTTGGTAAAAAGTTGTGGAAATTTATCCTAAAGGGAGCAAACAAAAGAAGATGAATAACATGCCTGTGTATTCTTGCCTTTGCCTCTTCTCTTGGGTGGTGAGAGCTGCGAGCACAGTGCTTGTGTCGAGATGGAGTGGCCAGGTGGCCAGGTGTGTAAATCTGTGCCACTCCTCATTTACAAGGCCCCTTGGAAAGGGAACAGGCTGTTTACTTAGTGAAGACACCAGAAAAGGCTGATGTATCTACTGATCATCTTACAGATGGGGACAGAAGACTTTATCTAGAGGATGGCATACATGTTTAAAAGTCTCACCACAAATGTCTGTGGCATATGCTGGGGAGGGGAGCACTAGTATGGGGGGTAGTGGTGTGAACCTCACTGTGGTAATAATTTTTTTCCTTCCTCTCCATGCAACTTGTTTGCAAACTGCAGGGCTAGAGCTAGAGGTGTGAAATAAAGAATTAGAGGAATTAGTCAAGAAAAATCTACTCCCCTATTGAACAATCAGTGTATTGCTTGCTGGACAAAGAACTTCTTGTAGGACACTGTTTTCCTCTTGCCTCTGTTTTGCTTCACACCCCAGCAAAGATGTGCCTTGCAACCTTAAATAAACTTCCTTGCTCTTCTAATATCTTCTCACTACTCCCTACCTATTTAAAAAATGATGTCTGCTATTTTGGTGCCTAACTGTAACAATTTTTCAGAAGCAGAGGTCTATGTGTTGAGTTCTGCACAATGAGATTTTTTTTTTTTCAAAGTAGTTGTTTCCTTGGTTCATATATAGCACTTCAAATGAAAGCTCCTCGGTTAGACAAAATCTCCTATCCCTCTTTCTGCTTTATAAACATTTAGTATATGGAGGTCCTAGATTTTTTCTTTTTTGAGTTGAAAGAGAATATTGTGTGGATGAAAACAAGCTTGTTTTCTCCAAAACTTCTTGGGCTCACTTTACCCTTTGTGATTAAGCTGACTATAAGCTGCCATTACTAGTTTGTTTTTCTCTGAGGGTACATGCTGTTTTCTGTCTGCCAAACCGAAGAGGTTTAGCTCAGAACTAGAAATGGAGAGTCTGCTGTTGTCATTGATTTTACATGGAATACACCCTAGTGATAGGCAGCCCGATCAAAATACGATGGAAGTACGTACATGGTCTGAGAAGACCCGGGAGAGTGCAGGGCCAGAGGTGGTGCAGTTTCAGATGACTACCTCATCAAATCATTACTTTGATAAACTGCAAGCTACGAAATGCTAGATTGCTACAACTATCAGCAGGGGAAGAAAGGTACTAGAAGCCAGATTTTATTGCCAGTTGCACACTTTAAATCTGGAGTTAACTATTAAAGTAAACAAAGTAATACCTGATTTTCTTCACAGTAATTGAGACCAGGATCTAATCCCATGCCCTGAGGAGGGATTGATAGTTCTCACTGCTGTTTTCTTGTCCATATAAAACAGGAAGCTTAACAATAACCTGCCTTTGCACAGACATCTAAAGGGATAAATTCTTGCTCTTGGGATGCTGATTTTGAGTCAGGAAGATGCTTCTGCGGTGGACGATTGTCACCTTGTTGAAATAGGTCTTCATTATCCTCTCTGTGCATGTATCTGAATTTTTTAGGGGAGGTGAAGGACTGTGTTTTCCAGAGAAACTTCCCAGGGGGCCCCTAATACTACTTGAAACTATTATTTAGTGTTTCTGTGTGGCTGTTATCCACCTCAGACATAGCTGCATTTTGATAGTGGGCAAAGTGATCAATACATACTGTATAAAATAATTATTATTTATTATTTATCAAGTGCTGTGAGTAGGCTGTCTGCTATGCAAAATGTAGAAAAAGACAAAAACCTCTGAATACATGATCAGAAGGGTAAGGAAAGGCAAATAGCTTTTCATTCTGTCCCTAGGGCAAATGCGTTTCTAAGTGTCTGGCGTTGCAGTTTGAGCATCATACACAAATTTTAGAAGATTACACGGTCTGGAGAGGGGGCCAGGAGGTTTGATTTCTCACTTTTGACTTTGTGTGCACAACATTCCTGCCTGCTAGCCTTCTCTGAGGTGGACTTTCTGCATAATGTGTTAAAAACCTTTACATATATTTTCCCCACAGAAGGCACACTGAATTATGTTGTTTGTTGTGCTAAGTGCAATAATATGATGAATAACAGTATTTTGGATATGCACTCTGAATTAAATGCTGACCCCAGTGCCATCGGTGGTGTCCGTCAGTGCCGCTGTCTCTACTTTTACAAGGTAGGAAATTAGTGGGTAAAAAGTTTGAGAGATTTGTGCAAGGTAACAAGGAAACAGTGACTAGTTTAAATGAAATGGGCAGTGTACAAACTGACTGGAACTACCCGGTACGTTTGTGTCAAACTCTGATCCAGAAGGGAAAAATCTTTGAGAACTCTAAGGGGTTTGGGGGGTTCACGGAGGTGATCGTCTGAGGAAGGCGTTCCCTCCTGCTCAGGTGGCAGGTCCTTGCTGGCTGGGGTTGTGTTGGCAAACTCCAGAAGGTAAAACTAAGCTGTACCTCCGCGCTCCCCTTGCGGGGACCAGAGGGGCAGAAAGAGCCCCTGGCCGCGCCGGCCGGGTGAGGCAGCGCTGGGGAACGGGACGCTGCCGGGGCCGGGCCGGAGCAGAAGCCTCCGACCGCCC
>NW_020799101.1:23942433-23972870 GCF_003259725.1 Athene cunicularia | reverse complement strand
GGGGGAAGGGATGGATTGTCTATCTTGGATTAGCGAAGTGGAGCTTTGTATTCTTCATTTTCCTCCCCATTTTCTGCCATTTCCCCCCATCCCCCCCATCCGCACACCCGCTTTCCTCCTCCCAGTCCCCACCCCCCCCCGAAGGTTTCTTGTCCCTTGACGAGAAAATTCTGTGTTACATCCTGATGGCTCTGCGGCTTTTTTTTTAGTGCATCACAACAGTGGCACGATGACCTTTGCTTCATGCCACACAGATTTGGTTTCCCGACAGGACTGTGACCGCAGCTTGGGCACACGTGCACACACTTATTACATCCATAGTCATGTACCTGGGACAGGCTGTGATTTCATTCTGATTTTGGCGTGTGCGTCTTTGTGTGTGTGTGTGCATGCGGCTGATAAACATTGGCAGAGGGTAGGGAACGCAGTAAATGCCAAAGGCACGTCCGTCCATTTCGCCAGCCCCTCTTGCCACTCTCTTTTCCTGGACATTGTGTCACACATCGTGAGATTTTGTGTTGGGGAGGGGTGTGCCCTATGTGGATGGTAGGGGCCTGGGGCTTGGAGGGAGTGTATGTGTACTGGGGAGGGAGGAATTGGGAGGGGGGAATGGACCTGAGGATGCTAATAACATTATTTTGGTCAAATGAACGTCTGGTGATAATGATTCAGTGTAACCATCCGTGAAATACATGCTTGCGACACACTGGAAAAAAGGTTACTCCAGGGAGCTCTGGCAGAGCCAGGCATGCTTGGGGGAGTGAGCTGTCCCCCTGATGGGGGAAACAAAATTCATAAGCACCCAGGTCCCCTCCCTTCCCAATGCCTCCTTGCATGTCCGAGCTGGAGGGCATTGAGATGGAGAGAGGGGGTGGTCTGCACTGGAGCCAGGACCAAACAAAGCTGCTTCGTCCTCCCATGCCATCCTCCCTTGCCCTCTTTGAGCTTATCCGTGCCGTTGATCCAGACGATACAGGAATATCGCCATTTCCATGCAGTCCCTGCCGGAGGCTGGAGGGTGGTGAATCGAGAGGGGGAAGGGAAAAGCTCCTTGTGTTTCTGTTGTAGGATGTGCAGGAGAGCCATGGCTTTTCAGGTCTGAGTAGAGCAGGAAAAAGGCAGTTGGGGGGAGAGCAAAGGAAGACAAGAGCCTTTTCTTCCCTCCCTTCCTTCTTTCACCCAGCTGGAATATGGGGAAGGGCCCAGCATGCCTCAATGGATGGCTGTGAGTGGCTGGTGCACAGGAGTGGGGGAGCTGAGGCAGTGAGAAGGAGGCTTTTCCTGGGTTTCAGGCAGACCAGGACCCTCTCTAAGGCTCACAGACTTGTTTAGCACCCTCCTTCTCTGGGTGCAAAGGACATTCTTGCTTGGTCGCAGGCTGCTCCCACCCAGGTGGAGGGGAGCTGGGGGAGGAAGGTGCTCTTGCAGTTCCGCCAGCTGCTGTTTCTCATCTCCTGCGTGTGGCTGCGCCTGCTCTGAGGTCTCCATGTTTCTGGATCTTTCCACTTCATGGAGCAATAGCAAAAGCTGAATCAATAGATCTGTTTAGGGCTATTGTTTGCCTTTTGCTTCTTGTTTTTCTCTCTGACCTTGAGGTGCAATGGTAAACTACAGACAGAAAGATGAGGCAGAGGCATGTCTAGTGCCCCACACTGTTGGTGTGTGTAATGCTGGAAGAGATACCAGTTTCCACCACTCCTCTTCTTTGTGCTCACCAGAGTCAATCTTGCCTCAGTTGCCCAACTTCATCAGTAGTTACTTTTTGATCTGTCTCTGCCCTCTCCTTTACCACAGTCACTTCAGAAATGGTGGTCATGCTGCAGCTCTTGTGCTTGTATGCCAGCCATTGCTGCTGTCAAAGATGATGCAGTGACCAGCGGAGCAACAGGCAGATGGTGCTGCAGGGCCCATGTGCCTACTCCCCCTGCAGACTGCCTCCCTGGTACCCTGCAGGATGAAGGTGGGTCCTGGTTTTAATGGTTACTCCGTTTCCTCAGTGATAAAGATACTAGTGAGTTCTTGTGTCACAGTGAGCCTCTGTTTATGAATTATTTGGTAGCAGGAATAGGAAAGGTTGGAAAAAAGCATTACTGTAGATAAACTTCAATGATTGCAATGTGAGTTTTGTATCTCAGTAGTCTCTGACTGTGGTGCTTTGTCCTTCCTCAAGCTTGCACAGCCAACAGAGCCAAGTGAACTTCACATAGCACTGGAACTTCCTCCTGACCCTGAATGATTTTCACCTGTGAAGTGAGAGGGGAGCTCAGTTCCTGCAGAACATTTGGAGGGTTGAGAGGTGATGCCAGGGGTAATTTGTGGTAGCAATGATGGTGGATTTTAAGACCTAAATCCCTGTGCAAAAAGGAAATAAGTATGCCTTCTCTCTCCCTTTCCTTCATTTTCAAGCAAGTTACCAAGTCATCAGGTGTAGGCAACTCTTATTCTTTTTGTGCTAGGATTGAATTTAAGCCCTCAACCTAGAGGACACCTTCAAATTGCACAAGATCTTCTGGCTTTTGTCTGGCATATTGCTGGGAAGGGAGAATTTAATCCCTTTCTTGTTTTAACAGCAGTGGTATTTTGGTGGATCTACTGAACTACTTGCTTTTGTTTTCTGCAGCCTCCTCCAGGGCTCTTGAGTTTACTTGTCTTGCGAAGCAGAGTGTAATTTTCCCCCTTGATCTGTTTTCCTTTGTCCTCTCCTCAGCTCTGTGCTCTGGACATGTGCAGGTAGATGTCTGGATATTGGCTGAGCTGTGTTATGCCATGTCAAGGATAAGGACACATAGTGATCTGGCCAAGAACAAACTGAAGGAGCCAGAAGCTTTGTGGTGACCAAAAGCCAGGATAAGAAATGGTCTCTGATGATAATTCAAGAGACATGGTGTTTAATTTAAAAACCAACGTGCATCTAACTTTATCTACCCCTACCCCCACCAGCACAAAGTGGAGACAAGCTATTTTGGGACTGTTGCCAATGCAGCTGGAGCCAGAAATTACCCAAATTTTGGTTAAGCTTTGGAAAATTTTATCGGCTCTCTTCTCCCCCTCATCCCCCTCTTCTAGTTAATAGCAGAGTCTGTCAATCTAACAGAGATGGCCTTAATTCATACAGCAAGTGGTGAGGAAGATATTTTGCATTTTGGAAGCCAAGATGCCAGAAAGATTGGTAGCTTCTCAAAACTAGCATACTACATAATCCTGGGTCAGGTCATTTGCTTTTTCTTTTCTTTGGTTTCTCCTCACATGGACATAGACAAGGGCAATTCATCTGTGTAAAGGACTCTTAGAATCAAAGGTGGTGCTTTGACTTCTCACCACCAATCCAAACAGCCAGACCAAGACATGTTTATAGAAAGGCAGCATGGGAGAAGTTTGTTCTGCCTTTCTCCTTGTTGTGTGTAGTGGATGGCATTTTTGGCGTTCTGCGTTTGTACCTTTATTTTTTTTGGCATGGCAAAGTTGTGACTTTGGGTTGGGCTAGCCTGAATATGGTTTTACTGAGGTCTAGTAGGGGTGAAGTGCAGTGTCCCTGTAACAGAGTTCTTGAGAAGTTGGACTCCTAGTGGAAATATGCCAATGGTGGTGGAAGAGCCTGCGTTCTTCCTTTAGGGAGGGTGGGGATATGATTTCTCTTGTTGCCGTTCACAGAAAAAGGCACTCTCTGAGCACTGTGGCCAGCTGTTGGGAGCTGTGCACCACACAGCTAGCTTGGCAGAGTCCTCTGTCTAGGCTAAAGCCTGCAGCCTATTGGGACTCCGGGCTGCTGCAGGCGTTGCTACGTAGCTTTGCAGAGGGTGGAGGAGGTTCGCCCACAGCCATCAGAAGTTCAACTCTGAAATGTGGCCCTTTGCTACAGTGTGGATTAGCCCTTCATCTGCCCTGCTTCCCCATGTCTCTTAGAGCTTTCCCCTTGTCTTTCACAGCCCTGTCCCTGAATTCTCTCCCAGGCACGCTCCCCTGCCTGTTTCTTGTCGGCTGGCAGCAGGAGTGAGCCGGGCTGTTGGGAAAGGGATGTCAGGGATGAAGGCGGGGGCTCTGTCAGCATACCTGTCATCTCTCAGCGGTGTGCTCAGCTCCTGTCCTTTCCAAATTCTTTTCCTCTGCCCTTGACGGTGAGGAACGGCTTATTTCGAACACAATCTGCTTGTGTCATTCCTGGTCCTGCCGCTTGTCATCCATCACATCACGGGAACTAATTAACACTAGTAGCTTTGGATCCTGGGAATGACAGTGCTGGGATAGTAGACTCTTTCAAAGATCCTGATGTATCTCTTCATAACTAGGGCAGCCCAGCCCAGGAGTTCATGGACCAGATCTGCTGTTTCTTGCCTGATGCACCAACCCTATAGTGAAGGTGCCTGTGTGTTTAGCAGGGAGGGTGCCCAAGGCCTAGACCTACCTCATAGTGCCCTTGACAGTGCTGCAGCCTTTCCTGCATCCAAGCACCTCCCAGCTGCCGGATGAGAGCCAAGGAATGGGATAGAATAATAATTGATGAGGATGGGGGGAGGTACTATGTAAACCTTTTGAAGCTGCCAGTAGCTTCTCCACTGCCTTTGGGTACGTATAGCTGTGTGTAGTCCCAGCGTCTGTGAGTTTGACACTGGAACATCCTCTACTCATGGCATAGCATACTGTCCTGCTTCCACTGTGCTGCTGATCCTATTGCTTTGTTGGTGGGAGGTGTCATCAGGGGAATTGGTGTGCTGCTCCTATGGGGATGGCAGGATTAAAGGTGAGGCATTGGTCATATTGTGAGGCTACCCAGCAAGAACTTGCTCCCTTTCTCCCTCTACTTTCTGTCTGTCTTGCTGCTGTGAACAATTTCTAAGGAGAGGAAAAGTCCCATGGGGATGGAAAGCAAGTGGGTGATGTTTGCTGGCCGCTGAAGGAAGATGAGGAGAGGAGGAACTCTCCAGCACGGTAACTGTCTGATGGGACTGGCTGCATCTGCAGAGCAGGGAGGTGCTGGCTTCATTTCAGTCTGCTGTTGCAACCCATTTTTTTTTCCAATAATGTGTTAATTAAACATTGATTTCAGGGGAAAAAGGAATCTGCTTGAACTGCAGAAACTAAATGGAGTGTGGAGAAACGGGATCTGATGAGGAATGTGTGGAAGGACCTTCTGTCAGCTGTCTTTGTGACCAGTCATGGAAAGAAGCAAGAAAAGGGCTGGAGAAAAACCTGTTCACATTAAGTTTAGAGTCCTTCACTTGTCTTAAGGGGGAATCTTGTTCCTTCTGTAACCACACATTTTTCAACTGATGCATGCTAAGAAATTACCAGGTAGCCAACTGTATTTTCTTACAAAATATAAGTAACAAAACACTTCCTTTTTATTAAAAAGCAAAATGGAAGAGAGGTTTTTCAAGGCATGTTAGTGTTCAAGAGTGTATTCAGTTTGGCACTCTCCTGGTTTTCTACTCTTGTATTTACTGTTGTATCTATAAATTAATTAAGCTCTGGTGCACCAATCATAACAGCATGCTTGCTCTTGTTACTTGCAGATATGTAGTAGCTCAACTGACCTTCGATTACTGCACGTGGATAAGTCAGTCGCTGAACACGGGTATAAGATCGTGATGTGGGCGTTTAACATTTTCTCTTCTGGTCCTCAGAGCACTGGAAGGTGAGACAAGATTGTGATATCTCCTTCCCTTGCTTGGTTGAACTCTCTTTCGTTCATTTGATTGGAAGAGCCAATGGGAGGCTATTCTGCCCTCCTTTTGTGCTTCCAGGTGTTAGGGATGCATAGGGAGATAAGAGTCCTTGCTTTAGTCTGAGATATTATCAGCAGTAAACCTCTCTGCTGATGTGAGCAATATATTCTTACAGCATTATACAGTTTGATTTGAATTATTTTGACCACTGTGCTTTCTGTCTTCACTAGTTCTGGGAGATAATGGAAAGGAGGGTATAACCTGTCTGACCTTTCTGAGCATTGCGTAAGTCTGAATTAAAGTGATCTCACAGGGATCTTGGTCAGTTCATGCAATAAGCGAAATGGCAGCATCATCCTGACAAAGAACCCATCCTGGCTGCTGAATTCCCTTCTGCACCATCTGCAATTAGACTACAGGAGAATCTTTTGTAGCATCAGGACACATTTGAAAAGGAACAGATTAAGTTGTGGAGCTTGAAGATTTTTGACCTGCTGATGAAACCCACAGAACCACAGAATGGTTGAGGTTGGAAGGGACCTCTGCACATCATCTGATGCAACCCACTGCTCAACCAGGGCCGCCTAGGGAAGGTGATCATATCCAGATGGCTTTTGAATATTTTCAAGGAGGAAGACTCCACAATTTCTCTGGGCAACCTGTGCCAGGCCTCAGTCACCCTCACAATAAAAAAAATGTTTCCTGATGTTCAGACAAGGATTTCTTGTGTTTCAAGTTATGGTCATTGCCTCTGGTCCTATCACTGGGCCCCACTGAAAAGAGCATGGCTGTGTCACCTTTATACCCTTCCTTCAGTTATTTATATACACTGATAAGATACCCCCAGAGTCTTTTTTTTTTTTTTTTTTTTTCGTCCCAGCTCTCGCAGCCTTTGCTCATATGAAAGATCCTCTTAATCTTCCTCATGGACCTTTGTTACACTGTCTCCACTATGTCCATCTCTCTCTTGTACTGGGATGTTCAGAACTGCACACAGTACTCCAGGTTTGGCCTCACCACTGCTGAGTAGAGGGGAAGAATCCCCTTCCTCAACCTGCTGGCAACACTCATTCTAATGCAGCCCAGCATACCAGTAGTTTTCTTTTGTGTGAGGGCACATTGCTGGCTGGTGTTCAACTTGGTGTTTGACCTTGATTCCAGATCCTTTTCTGCAAAGCTGCTTTTCAGCCAGGTGACCCTCAGCATGTATTGGTGCATGACCCAGGAACATCACTACAGTGGTGTGGAGTGTCAGCAGAGCAGGCAGAATGGTCCTTAAGTATTAACATACGTCTGGACTTCTTTCCCAGAATGTGTCAAATCAGTTTTTCATACTAGTCATCACTTTCTCCATCCACTGAAAATTCAAAATTATAACTTGTAAAGCCTCATGAGTTCCTTGAAAGGAGGGCTTTGTGTATCTGAGAATAGAATAGTTGGAAGGGACCTATAATGATCATCTAGGCCAGCTGCCTGACCACTTCAGGGCAGACTAAAAGTTAAAGGATATTATTAAGGGCATTGTGCAAATGCCTCTGACAAGCATGGGGCATCGACCACCCCTCTAGGAAGCCTGCTCCAGTGTGTAGTCGCTCTCTTTGTAAAGAAGTCTTTCCTAATATCTGGTCTGAACCTTCCTGATGCGTATTTGAACCATTCCCATGTGTCCTGTCACTGGATACCAGGGAGAAGAGCTCAGCACCTCCCTCTCTAGTTCCCCTTCTCAGGAAGCTGTAAAGAGCAATGAGGTTGCCTCTCACCCTCCTTTTCTCCAAACTAGCCAAAGCCAGAGTCCTCAGCCACTCCTCATAAGATGTGCATTCCAGCCTTTTGGCAGCTTCTTCGTCCTCCTCCGGACACATTCAAATACCTTAACATCCTTCTTAATTTGTGGGAGAGAGAGATTCCAGTTTCTTTAATTGTTCTGTTACTATGGCTGGTTACACACTGCAATCTTATTGTAGATGATGAGGAAAATAAATTTTAAATTATTGTTTTGTCTTTTTTGGGGGACAGAGTTGGGGAATGCAGGAATCTTGTGATGGGACAAAGGCCAACCTTTTCAAGGGACCCTGTATGCCTAATACTGCCTTGAAGTCCTGGAATCAAAATCTGTTGGCTTGTCTGTTCAGCTTGTGCAGCACTTTGCAAGAGGGTATGATACAATATAATTTCAGGTATATGCATTTAAAATATGTTACGTATGTGGAAATCAAATGTTAAGGGCTTTATGGGAAAATACAAGGAAAGAAGTTGACCCTGATGTAATTTCATGTAAATCGGTAATCAAATATATATTGAGGGTGTATCTAACAACAATGGATAAAAGACATACTTTTGTTGAGCAATGTCTTGAGGATTTAGCTCAGTATAGTTAGTTTTTTAAATGTGTCCCTTGTCTTCCTTGTTGGTTGATATGACCTAGTTAATGAGTTGCTATCAGCTCTGTTTGGTACTAGCTTAGGTCATAGAGTGACTTGGTGTCTTGGATGCTGCAAGTACTTTTTTGGCAGTGGATTGTAATTTCACTGAATAAATGTATTTTATGAGGCTAGACTGAGCCACTGTTTATTTACTAAGACCACAGTGTATGAGGTAGAAATGCAGAGTGAAAAGGGAGTAACAAATTGATAGGCTTTTGATAAGACAGTAACTCTTCTAAGATGATTGCCTGAACACAGCAGTTCTTCCTTCCATGCTTGCTTTGTTGCCAGTGTGTAACACAAGGCAGGAAGTTGATCTGCTTTCTTGGCACAACACAGTTCATACAGCTATTAAACTGGAAAATGGTCTGAATTTGATAAGAAGGAATTTATTAAAGACAAATGAAAAGTAGTGCAATTGGGAAGGTGAAATCAGATGCCTACACGTAAAATGGGGGATAACAAGCCAGGCAACAGAACTGCAGAAAAGGATCTGGGAGGCACTACAGTGAGTCAGAGACAGAATGTGAGTCAACAGTGTGGTGACATTGCAAAAAAGCAAATCTCATTTTAGGGTATATTTAATAGGAATGTCACGTGTAGCATGCAGGCAGTAGTTTTTCTACTCTAGCAGCCGCTGCTGAAGCCAAAGCAGAGCACTGTGTCCAGTGTGAGCAGCAAAACCAGACATGGTTGAAAGAGATGAAGAAAGGGCAGCCAGAGTGGCAAGTGCCACCTGTGAGAGGCTCCGAGAGCCAGGTTGGTTTAGTCTAGAGATAAGATTGACAATGAACATGAAAACTCTTCCAATATTTAAAAGCTTGTTTTAAGACGACAGTGATTAATTGTTCTCTGTGTTCACTGTGGATAGAACAAGAAATAATCAGCTTAATTTATAACAAGGAAGATGTGAAGATAGATGCTAGGAAAAGCTTTGTGAGTATTTGGATAGTTAAGCATGAAAACAGCTTCCTCTGAGAGGTTGGAGTGCCCTCATCACAGTAATTTTTAAGAACGCGTGAGACAGACACACCTCATTTTATCTGTGTGGGTTTATTATAGTTTTGACTGGTTTGGAAGGGGAATGGGCTGCCTGAACTCCTGAGGTCCCCACAGCTCTCATGCTCCCCGAAAGGCAGGCTTCTCCCCTCACTGGTGGTTGTGGTGGGAGTGTGGGGAGGCAGGGCCAGGGTAAAACACTCCCTCTGCAAATGCTTCTGCAGCACCTTCTATGCCCTTGGCATGATCCAGTTTTACAGTACATGTTCCAGAAAGGCCCGAGGGAGATTGTGTGTTCAGCGGTGTCACGTTAGCATCCAGCACTATAAGCCTTTCTATTTCTGCAGATAAGAAACAAGCAGAGGGCTGGCCCAGCTTTCTGCATCCTCAGAACTAGGAAATGGAAGATATTCAAGATTCTTATCCTGTTTACTGATTAATTTACATGGGAAAGATTTGGAGAAATTATTTGGAGATGGAAAAGAAGACTTAAACTTCAGATTTCACCTGTTAAAAACCACTGCAGGTTTGTATGGTGTGTCACAAGATGATTTTTCTGTGCTCTTCTATCAAATGTAGTGGACAAGGGCAAAAAGGATTTTCCTCTCTGCAGCATCTTTTCTTCCAGTTGCCTAAAGAAGAGTAGTGTGGATTAGGCATTGAAAGGAGGAGGTGTGTTAGCACCCAGTGGATTTGAGAAGAGGGAGCCTAATGGCTAATTCGGCAAAGACATACACTTCAGTGCTTGTGAAAGGGGCTCATGGCACTTCCAGAGAAGAGGGTGTTACTTGGGGAATGGTGCTGCTCTTTCTTTAGGGTTCAGCAAAATCTTTCAGTTGCTGCCAGAAGGTAACCCAAGACTTGCTACGTGGTGTGTTGCTCCTATATTTTCCTGAATCTTAGATTTACATGGACTGCCTGTCTGAAGCCAGTGGATCCTAGGAATGCATTTCTGAGCATCTCCAGTGCAGAGAGTCAGTTCCCCTAACAAACCTTCTCAAGAAAGGAAGTTTCTTCCTTTTGGTTTAACAGAACAGCCAGGAATATATGCTTGTGGAACTTGAACGGTGTTGGGATTGGACACTATGTGTGTGAGGAGTTTATAATATAACCATTTTCCACCTTCTTACATAAACTTGTAACTGCAGGCTCTTGCCATTCTTCAGAGCGAGTGGAGGATGAAGATATTATCCTCTACTTCTTGGCACTAGAAGTGAGTCAGGGTTGACACACAAAAGTAGGAGGCAACAGTTTGTGTGTAGGAAGCTTGTTCTGTCCAAGGAAAATCTAAGGGTTATATGCAGGGTGTTAGTCCTTCTGCATTGCAAGGCTGGTATATTCTTCCGAAGCTGAGTTCACACACGATCACCATTTAGAGCACATGGAGTGCTCAGCCGATTCAGGCCTCAAGGGATGATTGGTGAAATGGTTGAAGGTAGGTTGGGATATAATTATTTGTTTGAGGCCCCATATTGCACCAAGTAATAATTGTTTATGAACACGGATGAGGAGTTAGAAGGGAAACATTCCAACCCAAGCAGATAGTAAGATATAACCTAATTGTTGTTGTTATTATTTTTATCCCTGCCTATTGTGGTAGCACCTACACAATCCTTGTTCAAATGTTCCCTGCCCCAAAGAGCTAGCAAGCTAAGGATGAGACAGGAGACAGCAGATGGACCCAGATAACTGGGGGAGTACAGAAAAACAAAGATTGGTCAGCAGGATGGGTGGTATGATAGCATGTTGACAGCTTAGCTGTTGTCAAGCTTTCTGTAGGCATGTGGCAAAGGATTACAACAATAATTCAAGCTGCGGCCTTTGATTCAGTGTTTTTGTGTGTGCATCTTCCATCTGTTTTATTTAAACAGCTTAATTCTCACTTGATGAGGGTTTTCTGTCCCAAAACTTCCCCTCATTCATCTTATGTGGGGAGGGAGGCACACTGGTCCAGCAACGAAATGCCCACTGCAATTCTTAAGGGAAACTAGTTTTTTATTATGAAAAGAGAATAAGATGGTAAGCACAGGATTTTGATGCTGTGTTTAAAAGGATTCTGGGAAAAGACTGATGGATGAATATCGAAAGTAAGTGGCATAATGCAAGAGGTTTGTTGGCTGAAGTGGTGTCTTACCAAGCTGATGCCAAAACTGCGTAATGCTGTTCATAGGCAACAATTTTGCACGTATAGGTTATGTCCTTGGTGCTGTATACTGGTGAGTGCAAGAGTGCCTGAAAGTGTGGAGGGCTCGGATTCACCTGCACAGTGAGCAGTTGTTCCAGATATGTGGCTGTACCGTGCTGCTGGGGAATTTGGGCATGCCTGGCCTTAGGGGCTCTGCCTATGCCAGTGACTGTATAGGCGCTGGCCTATTCATGGCCTAGGCCCTGTGTGTCTTGTTTTCGGTGTTACCTTGAGATGGCCAGAAAATAGGTATCAAGATAGATATCAGGATAGATAACAAGTAATCTTAGGGTGTCCTTCTTTTTGAATTATAATTATTCCAAATTACTTTCTGTGGTGTTGTAATGTTCTCTTCCTTTTACTGTGTGATTTGTTATTGTCACACAGTATACCAGCATCAGGCATGTTATAAATGTGTCTCCTATTAACCCTTATGTTGCCAACACCCATCTCCCACTTTGGGCTGCTGTGCCATTTATTGTTCAGCAGCCCAGAGGTGATCATGCGACATTACACAGCTGCATGTTTTATAGTGTGTGTGTAATCATGAGTAGTTAAAATGGTCTAAAACTTAAAGCTTGAACTGTTCAATCAAGTCTTATTTAAGTTATTCTGGGTGAAGGGGTTGCCAGAAATCCTCCAATACAGACAAACTGCAGAATTATGGAACTCCTGGTGTTAGAACACATTTTTGGGGCAAGCGTTTATGAAAAAGGAATTTGGCTGTTTTGAGGTTTATTCCGGGCTCTACTACAGAATTCTGTGTACCTTTGGAAAGAAGTAATTAAAAGCACTGGCTTATAATGTCTCCATGCTTCAGTTTGTCCTTTATGCTTACTTAATGGATGGTGAAGTTTCATAGCTGCTTGTAGAGTTTTTATGTTCAGAGCTGAAGAGTATGGGGAATGAGGACCAGATACTCAGCTCTTCTTGAGCTGAACATACCCAGCTCTTTACATATCATGCTCTAGCCCCTAACCACCAGGATAGTTCTTGCAGTGGTGAAAGCTAATTATATACTGAACTGTGTTGGCAAAAGCATAGATAGCAGGTCAAGGGATCGGATTATTTCCCCATACTCAGCATTGAGGAATCATGTCTGCTTACTATGCCCAGTTCTGTGCTTCCCAGTACAAGAAAGACATTGACAAAATGCAGCAAGTCCAGCAAAGAACCCCTGAGGAACATCATTAGTAACTGGCTGCCGTTGGGTTGTTGCACCACTGACCACTAGCCTTTGAATGCAGTGGTCCAGTAAGTTTTCCATGTACTTTGCAGTATACCCATCTGGTTCCAGCATTCTATAAATCATGGAATTGTAGAATACCTTGAGTTGTAAGGGACCCATAAGGATCCTTGAGTCCAACTCCCAGTTCCTTATAGGGCTACTTAAAACTAAACCATATGACTAAAAGCATTGTACAGATGCTCGTTGAACTTTGACAAGCTTGGTGCTATGACCACTTTCCTGGGGAGCCTGCTCCAGTGACCAACCACCCTCTCAGTGAAGAACCTTTTCCTAATGTCCCAATGCAGCTACGTATCATTGTTTACAATTTTACCATTGAAGACTTTTTCAAAAGCTGTGCTCTCCTTTTCTTCATTGGGCCTGTTATCTCATCATAGAAAGCAATCTGGCTGTTTTTTTCCCTTGGTAAATCCATGTTTGTTTCAAATCGGCTTCTAGTGATTCCTGTGCCTGGAAATGGGTTCCAGGAGGATTTGCTGCATAACCTTCCTTAGGACTGATGTTAGGCTGACTGGTCTGTAATTGCCTGAATCTTCCTTCTTGCCCTTTTTGAAGACATTTTTGAAGACTTTTATCTTTCCAGTCATCAGGAGCCTTTTCCAATCACTGTGACAGAGTGACCTCACAGTGACAGCCATTGTTGCATCCCTCAGTGCTGTTGGGGCATCTTGTCTAGTTCCAGGGACTGGAATATGCCTAGCTTGCTTAAATCGTCCCTAACTCGGTCTTCCTCTACTGTGGGTAGTTTTTCAGTCCCCTGCATCCTTCCACTGGGTCTGTGGAACAGGAAGGATGAGAACAGTCCTTGCCAGTGAAGACTAAGCCAAAAAAACCCATTGAGGACCTAAGTGTTTTCCTTTTACTGCTAGTCCCCTGTCCCATGCAGCTTTGGGCCCACAGTTTCCATAGTCATCCTCTTCCTACCAGTGTGTGTTTGGAAGCCCTTCTTGTTGCCTTTGTGAATCTGCATGCAATTTCAAGCTTTTCTAATTTTCATCCTGACATGCCGAGGCAGAGTTTTAGTATTCGTCCTGGGGAGCACACTCCCACTTTCATCTTCCATTCTCTTCCTTCTCTGTTTGAGCTCTGTCAGGAGTTTCCCATTCAGCTGCCTGCTTCTTTCCACACCCACTTGGCTTCCAACACATTGTATTGGGCTGTTCCTGTGCTTTGAGGAGTTTGTTCTTTAAGATCAACTGGGTCTCCTGGGCCCCTTTGCTAGATTATCCCATGTAAGTGCTCAGTGAATGCTTTCTTAAAGCTCTCCAGTGATTCTTCTGTCACCATAATTGTGCTGGAAAATGGTTCTGTTTGTAAACTGATTTATATGTCATTTCAGATTTGGTTGTTGTTCTCTGTAATTTTTGTCTCTCTCCATGTTAAACACATTATACTTTTTCTATTTCCATGTGAGTCTTTTCTGTCTGCTTTATAGCCTCTTTTAGCCGGACTCTGTCCAGATATTTTCATGCACTTTATGCATTTATGGGTTTTTTTGTTTATTGTTTGGTTGTGGGGTTTTTTTTTGTTTTTTTCTTGACACCTCCTTTATTTGTACTTTTATATAAAATTTTATATATAGAGGTAAATAATTAAATGGAAAGGGCAGGAGATGCAAACTTTAGGATTGGTTTGAGATTGTATCCCAAACAATTCTCTACGTTAATGGTTGTCAAACTTATCAGAAAATGCTGCCAACCTTCAAAATTCTGTGCTGTGCACCATGTATCTTTATCTTCAGACTTTTAATAATATTGCCGTTGAAAATTCACCTGAAAGAATAATGTGGACTAACTATAGATTAATTGCCAAGGCCCTGATGGTTGCCACATATTGAGAAGCTGAATGAATCAATCACATATTCCATGTAACAGTGTTGCCAGCCCTTCATAGAGATTCTCTGCCATTGTTCAAAAGAGTAGACGCAGGTTCCCTTTTTCAACCTCTTCCCCACCAACCCTCCCATGGGCATCTATCAATACGCTAGTTCTCCAGGCCCTATGGAGAAAAATCCAACTTTGTATTGTAATTGTATGGAGAGGAGACTAGTTATAAGGACTATGAATTTATTTATAGTACTGTGTTGTATGGAGACTAGTTTAATGACAATTTATTTATAGTACTATGTTCTCCAGTCATACACAAGAATCCTGTTGTGTGTGGTGCTGTCCAAACGTAGAACAAAAGGTTTGCATTCTAAGTGATTCATGTTGCTAAAGCATGCCTCTCTGTGGCCTCTAATAAAGATGTCTTTCTATAATTGGTTGAGCCTCAAGTACTGCACCCAGACAGAATGTCCTGGAAGGCTGTAACCTGCAGTAAGAAGTGAGATGAGTACTTGGTATACTAGCAGCATGCTGTATGATCCCAAATTCTTGTGTGCCTTCCCACTTCAGGTATGTGTTGCAAGTGGCAAAGAGCTTAATTTAGAAAAGTTTCTAGATCAGAAAACTACTTGTGCATTCAGACAAGTCTCTCCTGGAATGAATAAGGTTGGTGCTGAGTGCTGTGGAAAGGTGCTATGACAAGGAGTTTAAAGGTGTATCTGGGCATGCATGCAATAGTAAAATGCTGGCCTTAGTTCATCTTGTCCGTATACTGGACTTGCCTTTGTACTCCCTTTTCCTGTGCTAGATGGTTATGGTGAATAGTGGCAGTATGTGGTGTGCACCTGTATATCTGTCTGTAAGATCTGGCTTTATAGTAGTCTTGCAGCGAGGGAAGACAGGCGAGGCAGCCTTTGCTTTACATCTCTGCTGAAGTCAACCACACAGTACTTATTCTAATGCTGTTGGTGTTGTGTCTAATCTCAAACGTGAGCAGACATAGGGCTTAGTAAATTGATGACCTCACTGTCTTCCCATCTTTCTCTCCTAATAACTAGATGGCTAAGAGGCTCAGGCAGTGATAGAGCTCAAACTCGAGCTCACCTACATAAAGCTTGCATTTTGGATGGCTCAGTGTGATTAATTTCTTCCCTGAAGTCCTGGCTTCAAATCCTGGTGAGACCATAAGTGAAAAAGGCATGTGAAGGTGTTCAGTTATTTCCTGCTTGGTGTTTATATCGCAAGTAGCCCAGGAAATTTGGCATATGGCAGGCCTAGGAGAATCAAGAGGATTGCGCGGAGGGGTTGTTGGAGAAGGCTCTCCTATACTTTCACAAAAGCCAAGCATGCATGCGCCCAGACACTTGCAAAGTTTGCATGTTTGCACACTCTGGTTGTGCACCCTCCCTGAGCTCTCTGCTCCTGTGACAAAATGGCACTTGCTGGCTCCTGCTGTGATAATATCTGTTGGCTTCTGCCTGTACCCAACACAAGTGAAGCCCTTTGTGGACCTGAGGCTCATGCTGACTGTGACAGTGTTTTCATAAGGCTCAAACTTTTATTCTCCACCTCATTCCTTTGAACTCTGCCCACTGCTCTGTGAATACTAACACCAGCCTATAAATTATCCAGCAGGGCTCTGGCACTTTAGCAGCCTGTGTTTTCAGTGGCGTGCATGCATAATCGATCTGGGAGATGGCTTCTGCTTTTAACTCGAGCATTTGCAGAGACCTTAGACTTTCAGAGTTTTCAATCACAGCTGCCTGTATGTTGGTTCACTTCTCTGCCTGCCACCTCCTCTGCCACCCACCCACATACCTTTGCATCTGGCTGGGTAGCATGTCATGTCACACTGTAACCTGCTTTAAGATTGGAGGTGATACTATAGGCAGCCTTTCTATGAGGTGTGGGAGCAACAGGTCCCTGCAAGCAACTTTCATGTAAAAGCACCATGCGTCAGACTTTTGAAAGGCTCAATCTGACTCACTACTTGGGGGTTGTGGTGTGTGTGTGTCCCCTGGTGTGCCTTATTGGTCAGCCTAATGAGCAGGTGCTACTCTCCTTTTCTTCTCTCATTTTCCAGGTGAAACTCTTAGCATCATAAATGCTGACCCTGTGACTCATTGCTCTTGGCTTCTTTTCAGTAGTTGGAAAGTTTCCTTACACAGTTGCCTGCTGGCTGTGCGTAGAGTTTGAACTGTGAAGAGGTAAATGGCGCTCTGGTATTTGGCTGCTGTAGTTGACTCCTCTTGCCTTGGAACTTCTCAGATTCCTTACTTAGCTCTGTACATAGCCAAAATGTCTCAGATGAATATTTCTTATGTTTCTATGGATAAATTGCACCAGAACAGTCAGCCAAAACCTTTGTCTGAACTTCAGATTGAGTCAATCTGGATTATCAGGGCTTTGCTTACCTCTTCCAAACAGTTTTTAGTAAGCCATGCTCTTAACGCTGGCACATCATCATGCACCCTTGTGAAAAGGTTTGATAATTGCTTTTGATATGAGCAGTCAGTTCCCAGTGAAATATTATGCTATTTAAGAGGAGGAGGAGACAAGGTATGGGTTTGGTGTTTGTGTGATTGGGAACTGGCAGTGCTAGGACTCAAAGGGGAAATGAGGAAAATTAAAGGAGTCTAATAAATGATTTAACTGCAGAGGTACTGAAGACATGGTTGGGACTAAGTGTAGACGATAGTCTGGTAGCAAAAGCAGCCAGGGGAAGCGAGTGGAGAATAGGGAAGAAAAAGGAAGTTTTAAGAGCAAGAGAGATAAACATGAAGAAAATTACCAAGTTTTCAGTGAGGCAAAAAGATATAGGGAAGTAGGGGAGGCTGGGAGGGAGAAGGACTAGAGAAAAAGTTTTTGAGTGAAGATAGTGAATAAAGAGAGCAGAAGGCAGCTTTCTGATTTAAGAAGCGTATATCTAATGAGCTTCATGTGTTTGCTGACCCAACTGACATCTGCGCAAACTGCACAAGAGCCTGGCCGACTTGGCACCAAAAGGGAGAGGGGAGAGCCAGGAGATGGCACTGGAGGAGGTGTCTGGAAGGAGCAAGGTGGAAGAGGAGACAATCTTTGGGAAGGGAAAAAACGCCAGGCAGTGGGTTGGATGTGAGGGAAGCATGGGGAAGATGCGGAAGGGAAAAATGAAAGTGATGAGACTCCTTTTGAAGAGGAACAAAATCCCAAAAGAAATGCATTGCTTTTAATATTGTTATTATTTGATGTAAAAACAACCCCAAAACATTCAATATGTCTTCCCCCTAGGTGTGTGATTGCAGAGGTAGGTTGCAGAATGAATCATAAATGTCTCATGTTTCTGGGGTAGAGTGTGTGAATAAGCAGATTGCAGGCTTTACTGAAATAAGAAAAAAAGAGACTGTAGCCAGTATTGACACTGTCTGTGGAATGTTGAATATGTTTTTGTGTCTGATGGGAAATGAGTGTTTATTTGAGGCAGAGGATTTTCTCTGTGTGTGTTGTTTAAGGAGTGCCCAGAAGCTTCATTTTACTTACCTGAAAAAGAGAAGTGCTCTCCTTGGGCTCATTTGATAATATATGAGTTTCTGCAGTTACATTTCCATATGTATTTTTCCTTCCCTATTTGTATGGGTCTAATCCAGTTCAACTAACAGAAGATCTGAGTGCTTACAAGAGAAACAGTAAAACTGACTTGACACAAAACTCTGTCAAATTCATGGAATAAGCATAGAGGTTAAATGTTCCTAATCCTTCAGTTCTATTAATCTTAGGTGTTGCTTGTAACAATAGCAAATAAAAAAGTACTCAAATAGTTTGTTTTTTTTTTTTTAAACTGGTAGTATTCTTTAAAGGAATAGGATCCAAGACAAATAGCAAGAAAGCTTTGTAGGTTTTTGTTGTTGATTTTAAATGTGCTTAAAATTAGTGTAAAATCTGTTAAAAACTAGTGCAAGTTTCTAAATTTTAAAGCCTGCTAAGGAAGAAGATGACATTTTTTAATTCAATTATTATGAACTGCCTTGATCCCACTCAGGTTTTTTTTTGTTGCTGTTTTGTTTTCAGTTTGGTTTTTTTTATATATCGAAATCTGTGTCCATGGTGAAAAGGTTTGAGGAATCATATCATTTTTGACCACTTAAATTATTGGACAGGCTAATAATTCATAGGAGAAACACATGGATCAGCTACAGAGAGGACTGCAGGAAATTAAGAACATGGAAAGGCATTGTGAAGAAGTGAGGAGAGTACAGGTTTGTATGGGATAAGGAGATAATGTTCCTTCCTTCATCTTATCCACTCTTCAAATATTACAGTCTGACCAGGTTCCTGGGAAAGACTTGATGTGAAGCTTGTGACTAGAAGGACAAATCAGGGATGTATGACTTGGGGAGGGAGGATATTGTGGGCACAGCCCCCAGGTATGGACTCCAGATAGCATTATTATGTGTTACCCCTTCATTTCCCACCGTGTGTCTCTAGCTGTCTTGTGGGATGTCTGTTGCAGTCAGTCCTGCCCTTCTTTCCTGGGGCTGGCTGAATCTGTTCTTGGTTCATTTCTTTCTCTGGGGGAAACTGTGGAGTCAGCCAGAAGATTCATGCTGGCTCTTACCACTTTTCTTCTGGATGCTGCTGCTTTTCGAAGTCCCTAATTACATTTCTTCGGTTAAAACTAGGAATGAAAACAACACCTTCCATCAAATGACCAGCCTGAGGCTAGAATCTGTAATTGTGTATCCTCATCTATCCCTGGCTTCTTTGGATGGAGAGGGAGAGGCTTCTGCTTACCCTTAGAAGAGCTTAGCTTCCTCTACTTGGTGCAATAGTGGAAGGTTTCTTGGGGGGCTGATGTTGGCTGGTAATGCTTGCTGGCTGTGACGAGGAGGTAGAGGCTTGCTTTTTAGGAGTTGGTACGGGAGTGGGAAAGGAGTGAGGCCTAGTAACTCTGCTGAGGGTAATAGGGAAGCACAAAATTGGTATGACTTGGAATAGTGCATATGATGCAATTTCTTAGTCTGTGCAACAATTCTGTAAATTTAAAATATCTACCTGTGATCCCTTCCCTCTCTTTTGTGATAAGGGAGGAGAGGAAGTTGAGCATGCAAGGCAACACCTTGAGACACAGATTGAGACTTTGAATACACAAGTGAGCATGTAAATACGTTGAAAGAAATGACACCTACAAGACCAAGAAATGTGTTCTTAAAGCAAGACTATGAGAAGTCTTGAGAGCATACTGCCTTACTCAGCTGAGTGAGCTTTGTCATATCTGTTGGGATTTTTCTGTGCAAAGTAGTTGGTGAGGCTCTACAATCTCTCCCTAACAATTGAGATCTGTTTTGTTGATAATAATTAGCACTCTGATGTCTTATTCCTCTGATTTAGTCAGCATGGTTTGTTTTCATCCCCTTCCTATCAGTTTTTTTCCATATTGCCTTTCCTTCTGCATCAACAAAACCCAGCATGAAGCAATGAGGGTAGTAAGGGTCTCCTTTCTGGAGATAGCAGGCATTCACTCTCTTCCAACAGGGAGGGTTCATGCTGAGTTATTGGTTCACACCTCAAACTAGTGGCTTAAAGAATTAAAACTGACCATCCCAGAGGAGAAGGAACAGGACATACCTTTTTGCCAGCAGTGCAGCTGCTTTTGCATTGGTAATGGCTAAATGAGGTGGATTTCAGCTGAGCATGTTTCCTGTTTGACACTTTGGATTCATCTGAGCTCTCCTTGGGTGTCAGTGTTTTCCATGTTTCTCCCTTTAGCCAAATGTTTCCTTTTGCTGAGGGCTGCACTGCCTGTAGTATGTTCTTCTCCTCATCCAAGGCTCAAATGACACTTTGTTTCTTGGCACTGGACCAAGACAAAGACATTTTGCTTCACTGCGGATTATGGTGCAACATTTACTGGGAATAATGGTCAGACTGTGTGAGAAGAAAACATATGATCTTCCCTTCGGTTTCCGTGAGAGATATCTAAAGAAGTATATGGAGAAACCCACAGACCCTTCGTAGTAAAAGCCATGCTGGAGCATGCCACCCTCAAAAGCAGAAGGAAGCTGCTTCCCTGCCATCTGCTGGTGTTTTTCATGTTCCTGTGTCATGCTTGCAGTCTTTCATCCGTTCAAAGTTTTACAAAGTTTTTCCACCTGGTCTTTCTTCAGTGGGCACAGTGCCAAAGGGCGGACTTGATTAGTGTACAGGAGCACACCAGGAGACCAGGGTTAAGATTGGACCCAAGTCCCAAACACAACACATTTGATGAGCTGTGCTTTTTCCCTAAGGGGCTTTTCTCTCAATCTCACAAAATAGCTCTTGCAGATTGGTATGACTGATGAGGTTCACTCAGGAGAAGCAAATGGTTTGAAGTAAAACAGGTTGGCATGGATAGAAGCAGAAGTGTTTTGGGATGGAGCCAGACAGTAAAGTAGAAAGGCTTAAGGTTGTGTCTGCCATCAGCTAAGGGCCTGGAGGCCATGGATCAACACAGCTTCCTTTTGAATTGTCAACCCTGATTTTCACTGTGGTGCTGTGGCTAATTTATTTACGTTATGGCCATGTCGTGTGTCACCTTGCCCCATCTGTCTTCACTGGGTATCCCTCATTTCCCAGCCTTTTTAATCATATTGAGAGCTGCCTTCTTTCGCAGGCCGGTGTTTATGTACAACAAATAAAGGAGGGTGGAGTAGTGATAGTGAAATTAGGCAGCATGAGCAACCCTCTGAGTAGAGGGAATGAGTGTATTTCCTTGGGCTGTACTTCTGTTTTGCCTTTTCTCCTACTGCTTGCTCCTTCCTTGACAGTCCTCTGTGGTGTCATTTCATTTAATTCTTGTGCAGCAAAGGTTAGTGTTAATGCTGTGTATGAGGGAAGGAGTCCCTGCTGGCGCAGGAAAAGAATCATTTAATAAAAAAGTAATCATTGTTCAGTGGCTCCGACCTGTCAAAGGTCACTTATTGATCCATCTCTCATTGTGAGTCAGGCCCTCTGTATTAATGACCTAATTCCCAGGTAAGTTTCTCCGTTATTTGGCAGAAGTGGTGCTAGGAAACCCTGTCTTATAGCAATGTTGCTCTTGGCATGTCATGCCAGGGAAAAAAAAAGCCTTGCAGTTATCTCAGCTATCCATGCTTTAAAGTGCTCTCAGTCCTGCTTGTTTTGTACATTTGCTATCTCAAGGAAACCAAAAGTTGCAAGGATCATGAAGGTTAAATGTTCTTTTGCTGCTGGGGAAGTCTCTTCAGGCCAGAACTGAAGTACAGTAACAGGGGTAATGCCGAGCAAGGTAAGATGCTTGTGAAGCTGTTATTGTTCCTTGTGCCCTAATTTAGTTTGAGAGAAGTAAGGACAAATAGGAGAGAAGGCTCCAAATATCATCAAATTTTGTTAAAAGTGTCTGGCAGGCATTCCTCTTCCTTCTGCCTCTCTAATATGAGCTGTAGGAGGACACACAATGAGATGTAAAGATGTCACATTTTTGAGTGGTTACAGAGAAATTGAAGAGCAGCATGTAATCCACTCACTGCAAGGGATAGCATTCACCAGCACTTCTAATATGATACCCCATTGGAAACCTCCTGAGATGTAAAAATCCTAGGGGCTCAACTAGCTGTGGTGTTTGTAGGAGGGTAAGTTTTACAGCATTCTCTGCAAATCCCATCCAGATGCTGGTTGCCAAAGGCTGCTGCACCTGGATGGGAGCATTGCTGCTTGCCATGTCTCTCTCACTTGTACCCTATTCCCATACAGCACAAAAACCTATAATCCAGTCTTTTGCAGAGTCTTTTTATAGGCATACTAAAAGTGGCATTAAAAATATAGAACTTAATATATGCTTTGCTGCAAATGCTGCTCCATGTAATATTCATATTGTTCTAGAGTACATGTGCACAGGTAAGGTGGGTAGCTCAAAAAGCTGCAGCCTGCCATGTACGTCTGAATGGAAAGAGCAAGATGAACCCAGGCCAGAAGGGCTGTGGCATGAATTGACAGCAGTGGAAACTGAGACGACATTTCATGACATAATGTTGTAAAGTTAATAGAGTTAACCAGGTTTTATGTCTTTATCTACAATCGCAGTTTCTGAAACAGGACGCAGAGGGTTGATCTGAATCAGAACAGGAGGATGTTGGGCTGGAAGTGAAATGTGCGAGTTTCTGTGGCAGTTTGCATCCGCTGTGAAGTAGGCATCCTTGAGGCTTTGTCTGGTGCTCCAAATCTCAGCAGAACACAGAGGAAGTTCACGTCTTTCAGAAGTGTCCAGGTTAAACTTCAGGGGAAAAAAACCAGCTCAGAAAACTATCTTTAGGGCTTGTTGGCATCTTTGATTATAAAATATCCCCTGCATTAAGCATCTAATAAAAAACTTAGGATAAAAAAGTACTTTCCAGCCTTACTGAAGCCGATGAAAATTGGTTCTGACTTCAGTAGAGCTGAATATTACTTTTATTTCCCCTAAATCTTTGGATAATTTTTATCATCCCAACAAAATATAGACTCTCTTCATTAGAACTGTGTGTGTCTGAGAACAACAGTAATTGAGGGAGGATCCATTATCTGCCGCAACCATGACTTCTGGCCTTTCCTGTTGTCTTGATGGAGTAATGAACATCTCTGCTTTGTTTCTTCACACCCTCTTGGCTGCTTTGCTCTTAGAGGCTGATATTTAGCTCCTGAAGTATTTCTCCTCAATATCATATACCTCACTGGAATTTCCCAAGACATGTTGTATCAATACCCTCTGCAGGCTGGTAGGGTTCATACAGTTGTATTTCACTATGTGCTGTGAGTAAGTGGAGGTCACTGGTTTTCTACTTCTTGTCTCTTGTGGGAGCAGGTATGTGTGGCACCTCTCTGATATTCCACAGGGAGCAAGCTCTCAAACATCTGGTAGTATGTGATGAGTGTCTGTGTGTCTGTTTGGGGTCCCTTCAAGCAGACGTGTAGAGTTACAGAAAAGCTATAAAATTTCTCTGGGGAATTCATTGCTAGCTGCTGGAGCGATTAATGAATAGCAGCAGGGTACTATGTGTGTGTTTGCTCCAAGGCTATCTCTGATTATACAGGACATGGACTTGCACTTTTTCACACAGAAGAAAAATGATATGGTAGTATTTTTCTTGTGGAATTTTTTTCTCTTTTAGAGTGAACATGCTGACTTACGGAAGAGGTGTGCTGCTCCTCACTCATGTGTGGGTGTCAGCTGAAGCTTCTCAGTGCTGTGGTTTACTGCAGACTACATAGGTAAAGAAAGATTTTGGAAAAGGAGGTTTTGGCCTGGCCCCTCTCAGTGTATGTTATTTTCCATGGTTATTGATGGTCTTGTAACTGTCAAGTGGCAGAGCAGAGTGGAGTCCTTAAATGAGTTATGGCCATCCATAACTTCTGGAAATTGTACCAAGAGCAGGTCCCTCTTAAAGCAAAACCTGGTTTTAGTCTTTGAATTGACAGAGGTTGTGGTCTGGCTAGGTTTTCACTTAAAGTTCTGGAGTGGCCAGGGTGGCTGGCTATGCTGTGGGAAATTGCTGCTTTGGAAGAAAGCTGAGAGGCAGCCCTGAAAGTGGAAAAGGAACTTAAGTCTTTTTATTCTAACAATTGAGAGGAGGAAGAAGGAGCTAATGAATTCCATGGCCTACAGCACAGAGAGCACAGAAGTGTGGATATAACGTGGTTTGTGGGGTGTGTGACATGAGAGAACACTTTGTTTCCTGATGGGCTTTTTACTGCTGGTACCGAGCTCTGAATTTCAGGGTCTTCTCCCAGTGATGGAGGGTAATGTTCATCCTCACAGTATCTGATTCAGGCCAAGAAATAATACTCGTGGAGTTGCCTTAGCAGTACCATCGACTCAACACAATAATACAAGTTTCTGCAATGATACTCTGGCAGGTCAGGGAAAGAGTAAACAACTGCAACCTTCTTTTTTTTTTTTTTTCTTTTTTTTCTTTTTTAATTGGAAGACATGGCAGATAGTTTGTACCTATACAGTATAACTATTGGCAAAGTAAGTGGGGAATAGGATCCACTCTTGAGCTTTGGACAACTTTTGATTGCTGAATTGCTCTGTTACCTATGGAGAGCTTATGAGGGTTCAGCACTGCCAAACTGGATATAATTAAGTAGTGGCACCACACACTCTGTCCAGTTTATTTTGAAAGATAGTTGTTGCCATTAAACTAAATCGAACATCCCATTGATGACATACATTTTAAAATTTTCTGTTGTATTTTTAAAGCTTTTTATATACATTAAAAAAAACCCCAAAACCCCAAACAAATCACAGGGCATCTTTAAAATGTCCTGGCCTGTATCATGACACATGATCATGGAACTGTGAGCCTCCATAGCTTTATCCATGCCCTTTCTGTAAAACAAAACTAGTGGTTTTCTATCCCCTTTCTGGATGTTGAGGAGTTATAGTTTGTGATGCACAGTCAATTGCATTAGATTAATGTATGAGACATCAGTTGGTGTGATGGTCCCCATCCTTGTGGATGCTATATGCTTATGATAAATATGAGGTAACCTCATTTGGCTTAAGCCTTTCTTGTAATAAGCTGAATTAAATTGGATTATTTGCTGTTGACCAAGAACATAGACCTGTGAACCCCTCAGTTGATGGATTCTGTCTCGGTAAGGCACAGTGCCTTAACTGTGTATCTGTGCCCCTGATATGTTACACAGAGCTCATGCTCCTCCATCCAGCAGTTTCTTCTCCAGTATTTTTCCTAGCTTATAGTAAGAGATTTTTGCATCAGAAGACTTAGTACAAACAAGCTGTGATTGACCTTTTAAACCAAACAAGCTTGCATGTTTCCAATATGAAGAGACAGCAGACAAGCCTCTGGCTCGAGGCAGAAGATGAAGAAGAGAAGGAGGGATAAATATCAGAGGAGTAGAAATAAAGAATATGGCCTTGCTATGTGGAACAGAGAAAAAAGCCAAACTTCTGCTTGTTTTGTCAGTATGTTTGACATGTTGCAAGACACTTTGTAGTGGGAGTCTGCTCTGTTGAGAGAGGAGGAGGAATGTGCCTGTGTGTATTTATACACCATAAATATTTGTTTTGTGCAGGTTTTAGATACTCTCTCTCATCTGAGGATCCCCAAAGTTCTTCTCAGACTTGGCATCTGTTCAGCCACATAGAGGACTTGTGTACATGTAAAGTCTGCTCTCATGGGGTAAATGTGCTCTCTTTAGTTATCCCTAGACAAGGAAGGTTTGAATTTCATCTGGCATTTCAAAAAGAAACATGTACTGAATTCATGTCATCTGTGCTCTGGCCCTTGCCCATCCCAATTGTTTTGCCCACTTCATCCACATTGGCGACCGCACTTCTCTGAGGGTATTTTCTTGAGGAAGCTGAATGATCACTGTACTCTTGTTTTTTAAGGGATTCAATGTATTTTGTCCCTGGAGTTGGGCAGCAGGGCTGACTGGTTGAAGAGCATGCTGGCTGAACATGCAGAGGGAGTTGGTAAGATGAAGCACAGTTGCAGGAGGTGAAATGTCAGTGAGGCATGGACTGTGTCCTTCCTGTTCCTGCAGAAAGGCTTCTAAAAGTCATATACATGATTTTGTTTTGAAAGTTGTCTGGAAGACTGCATCTATGCAGTCTGTTCGTGCTTTCTTAGGATAAGTGCTTTTTGCCCCTTATCCTCATGTTAAACTATGTTTACTATATTTACTTTGCACATTTGACTTACAGTGGTGTGTTCTCTTATCTAGGGACCAACGTTTCTCCAGATCATGTTAAATGATGACAAAGAAATGCAAAAATGAGTGCTGCGAAGGTGTTCCTGGGCTCTTACCAAATAAAGATCAAATGTTTTGCAGTTTATGTTTCACCTTTGCATGAGTCCTAGGTCAGGCTGTGTTTCCTGACTAGGAAAATATTTGAGATTTGAATCAGCTGTTCTAAGTGCTGAGTGAACGGGCGTAGAATTTCAGGTTTTTCTGTTGATGCTTATATAATTTTACCTTGCCTTGTGATCCATGGATTTTAAGGCCAGAAGTGACCATTATAATGATCTACTCTAATTGCCTGCATAATGGGGGAAGCTGTATGACCTACAGCATATGCTCATATACAGTGAAGCTATTTTGGAAACTTAAAACATTCTTGGGAACAGTACGCTGGGGACAGTTTCCTCCACCATCCTTAAGTTTTCTAATACTTATTGGCCCCTTGGGGCTCAGACTGTGCCTTCTTGTGTGTTTTTTACAATATTTACCTTGATCAGAGTAGGAACACAGGACTGCAGAGGATCCCCTGAGTCCTATGACATGCAGTTATATATCTTCTAAAGAAAATAAAACCTATGAGTTTTGTGATGTCCACTTCTTTTCTGGATGGATGGCTATTTCAGAACTTTAGTCTGCTGATTGTTAGAAATGCTATTTTAATTCCTAGTATACACTTAGTTATAGTCAGTTTATGCACCTTTGTTCTGGTGCCAGTATTGCTCAACAGCTTAAATCTCTCTTCTTCATTGTCCCCAAAGTATTTATAAACAGTAGTTATGTCTCTTGGCTTCATCTTTTTAGGCTAAAAGTGCTATGTTTTCTTAGACTCTTCTTGTGAAATAGGTTCTGGATTGTCTGGTTCAGCCTTGGAGGCTTTCTTGAAACTTGCTTAGTTTGGCTTCCTCCTTTGTGAACACAGGTGATCAGAACAGCATGTGCTGTTTCAGAGCAGGTCTAAGCAATGTTTGGAATGATGGCTGGAGGCAAGCCTCAGATGTGTTAGGGCCTCTGGGTACTGCTGTAAGACAACTCATTGCTAGGTTTATATGCAGATCCCCCTGTCAGGACTCAGCACAGAACCCTTGTGTTTTAAATCTCTATGGACTGTTTTAGTTTATGTGGTGTTTACAAAGCAGAAGGATCCAATTTTCATGGCATGGATGATGGATGTTGATCCTTGTGGCAACATGGACTCAAATCTTGCTCCAGACATGATGTTGGGATTTCCTCAGCCCCATAGGTTGGGAATAAGGCGTAGCTGGGTAAATCAGATTTAATTCAGAAACCAGCATGGTACTGCCTTCTATTAGTGCATCTATGTCTATCTAACATAATTGCATGGCTGGATTGGTTTGGTTTATGAGGTCAAATAATCAGATAGACAATATACTTCATACAAAATAGGTTCTCCTTTAGCAGATAGTAGGTGGATATGAACACATCTGCTTTTTGAGAACCTGGTATAGTTGTATGTAATACTTTACGTATCAACCTGAACAAGCCTTAAATAAAGATAAATGTGAAATGGTTACATATAAATGCACTTCTAGTGTTAGATTACTTATACATATCTATAAGTATTTGAATCTTGTGTTGATAATGAAGAATTAATATTATAAGAATGAATAATCCAAGGGGAAATAGTTAGCAACCTGATACACCACTTAGACACACACAAGTCTATGGGACCACATGGGATCCACCCAAGGGTACTGAGGGAGCTGGTGGAAGTGCTCACCAAGCAGCTTTCCATCATTTATCAGCAGTCCTGTCTAACCGGGGAGGTCCCAGTTGACTGGAGATTCGCAAATGTGACGCCAATCTACAAGAAGGGCCAGAAGGAGGATCCAGGGAACTACAGGCCTGTCAGCCTGACCTTGATGCTGGGGAAAGTTATGGAGCAGACCATCTTGAGTGCCATCACACACCACATACAGGACAACCAGGTGATCAGGCCCAGTCAGCATGGGTTTATGAAAGGCAGGTCCTGCTTGACTAACCTGATCTCCTTTTATGACAAGATGACCTGCTTAGTGGATGAGGGAAAGGCTGAGGATGTTGTCTACCTAGACTATAGTAAAGCCTTTGATATTGTTTCCACAGCATTCTCCTGGAGAAATTGGCTGCTCCTGGCTTGGACAGGTAAAAAGGGTAAAAAACTGACTGGATGGCTGGGCCCGAAGAATGGTGGTGAATGGAGTTAAGTCCAGCTGGTGATTGGTGAGAAGTGGTGTTCTCCAGGGCTCTGTATTGGGGCCAGATCTGTTTAATATCTTTATCAATAATCTGGACGAGGGGATCGAGTCCACTCTCAGTGAGCTTGTAGATGACACCAAGTTGGACAGGAGCGTGGATCTGCTTGAGGGTAGGGAGGTTCTACAGAGGGATCTGGACAGGCCGTATCAATGGACCAAGGCCAACTGTATGAGATTCAACGAGGCTGCACTTGGGTCACAACAACCCCATGCAACACTACAGGCTTGGGGAAGAGTGGCTGGAAGGCTGCCTGGCGGGAAAGGACCTGGGGGTGCTGGTCGACAGCCACCTGATTATGAGCCAGCAGTGTGCCCAGGTGGCCAAGAAGGCCAACAGCATCCTGGCTTGTGTCAGCAATAGTGTCATCAAGCAGGACTAGGTAAGTGATTGTCCCCCTGTACTTGGCACTGATGAGGCTGCACCTTGAATACTGTGTTTAGTTTTGGGCCCTGCACTACAAGAAAGATGTTGAGGTGCTGGAGTGTGTCCAAAGAAGGGCAGTGAAGCTGGTGAAGGGTCTAGAGCACAGTCTTATGAGGAGTGGCTGAGGGAACTGGGGCTGTTTGGTCTGGACAAAAAGGAGGCTCAGGGGAGACCATACTGCTCTCTATAACTACCTGAAAGGAGATTGTAGTAAGGTGAGGGTCAGTCTCCTCCTGAGTAATAAGTGATAGAACAAGAAGAAATGGCCTCAAGTTGCACCGGGGGAGATTTAGATTGGATATAAGGAGAAATTCCTTCACTAAGAGAGTTTTCAAGCATTAGAATAGGCTACCCAGGGAAGTGATTGAGTCACCATCCCTGGAGGTATTTAGAAGATGTGTAGATGGGGTACTTAAGGACATGGGTTAGCAGTGGAGTTGACAGTGTTAAGTTAATGGTTGGACTCAATGATCTTACAGGTCTTTTCCAATCTAAATGATTCTATGAATCTGTGATTCTATAATCCTATTGTGTGTGCCTACCACCCTATAGTGTGATAATATAAGGGGGAATTTAAGTACCCAAAGTCAGGAAATTAAGAGTTTCTCTTCCCGTAACACTATTAAATGCTATTCTCCATGTGGTGCGTTTAAGCCACAATTGTGATAAAATCCACAGGAAAACACAAAATCTTACATCTGTACTTGGGGCTAAATAATGGTTATAGTGGGAACTGGATGTTCATAATCTCTGAATTTTACACAGTTATACTCAACAGAATAAATACATTTGCATTATATAAGGCACAACTGTAAAAGAAGAGATGTGCAAGAAAACCATTGTTATTGCATATTGTCAAAAGTGTAAGAGGGGCTTTTAGAATAGAGGGTCTTCCAGTTGAACAGACAAAGGTATATAACAAGATCAAGTGGTTAGAAACATAAATAGTCAAATTTGGACTAGAAGTAAGGTGCCCATCTTTAACAACTATGATAATTAGGCCCTGAAAAAATGTTTGAGGAGTTAGGATGCACTCTCCATTAATAGAAATCTTTTAAGACAGGAGTGGATTATTTTTTTCCCTGCTTCAATTGGAAATTAATTCAGAGAAGTTCTCAGACAAGATGACCCCCAGGGATATTCTCTGGCTTCGTAATTTGTGATTCCTCCATGAGTCATATTCCAACCTTGGTTATACAAAAAAGATGATGTTTTGGTTGATAGAAAAAGAAAAGTGTTTCTTCCATACAGTCTCTGTGTGACACTGGGAATCACAAAAAATTGTCTGTGACTCGCATTTCTATGCATAAAATGGATGTAGTACATTTTTCCTCATATGGGTGTAGAGAATAGAGATGCTTCTGTGCAGAGAAGCTTGGGATCTATAGGGCTGTGTTCATCTGAGTCATGCTTGGTGGTTTTTTCCCTCTTGGATGTTTCCAAGTAGGATTCAGAGACACTTATCTCTCTGGTGTTGAATAGTAATGGATCATCTGCCAGAATGTGGTAGGGCAGAGGTAGATTGGATCACTGCATCTTTTGATTGCCCACATTTCTGCATGTGTATGTGGAGCCAAGGGAGAGCTTGATCCTGGCTGACACAACTGCTTTTCAATGCTTGCTTCACCTGCAGAGGCCTATGTTCAGCAATGCCGGGCTGACTGCAAAGAGAAATGGGGGGGGGGGGGA